>NC_052398.1:5011456-5320947 GCF_009389715.1 Phoenix dactylifera | reverse complement strand
GTTAAATGTTGGAACAAGGTGTGAAGTTGATGGGATAGGATCAGGAATGAAGCAACAGATATTTTTCATTCATAGTTTTTTCTACATCCTACAATCTTGCTAAAGCCATTCTTATATAGAATGACAATTTAAGTAACATTTAATGCCCTTTGAGCATTAAAATGACTCTTTGAAATGCAAGTACTTCTGAGATTTCCAAGGTGACACTTTGGATTACAAAATGACTCTTTGGATTACAAAATAACTCTTTGGATTACTAGGTTGACTCTTTGGAATGACAGAGTTGTATCAACACCGAAGAGTCATGTGCATTGATTGCAAATTACTTCCTAATATTAAACTTGCTCCACTCGTTTGGATATGTCTTCTCACTTCGTCCGATATCCTTCTGTATGCTTTTCCCCCTCTTATCTTCTCCCATGGGTCTCTTTAATGGAAGCAGCTGGATAATTGGTGAAGCCAGTTCTCAGTACAACTCTTCGAGCTTTTCCCTGTCTTCCACGCCCTCTAAGTACGTTGTGATGGAGAGGATCAGGAGGCAGAAGCTGAAGGAAAGGCTTTACGCTCTTCGAAGTGTCGTCCCAAACATTACAAAGGTAAGCTGGAAACCAAAAGATAAATGAAGAAGGAAAATAATTAATCAGCGGTGTTATAGCAAATAAGATGCATGCAATGGACTCATTTATTGATCAGACCTGATCTCATTTCTTATATATGGATTAATTCATGGGTGGATGCATGGAGTTTAGATGGACAAGGCATCGATCATCAAGGACGCAATTGACTACATTCAAGAGCTTCAGGGGCTAGAGAGGAAGTTACTGTCGAAGGTATCAGATCTCGAGGTGTCAAATGCGTTTCTAGAAATTATTCACGATATCGAGCAGGATGATGTGTACCATACGCAGAGGAAGGGAAAGAGAACTTTGCGGAATCCGCCTCTTGCTCCGGGGTCACCATTCATGCCCTCCATCGAAGTTTTGGAAGTATGTTTTGCTTGGGTCTCTGTTGTTTACTTTCCTACGTTAACTTGTTGCATGGAATTGCATCAAAAAAACCTTGTTGCATGGAGTTTTGATCATATTTTTCAGCAAGAGGAGACGAGGGATTGAAAGGCACTGTTTTCATTTACTCTTTTAAAGATGGTTGAAATTTATCTGCTTATGTTTTGATATTGCAGCTAAGGGTGTCTGCAGTGGAAAATAAAACTCTGGTTGTAAACTTCACTTGCAAAAAGAAGACGACGGATACCCAAACTAAGATGTGTGAAGTATTTGAGTCTCTTAACCTCAAGATCATCACAGCCAATATCGCCTCTAACTCTGGGAGCCTGTCATATACGCTGTTTGTTGAGGTGCTCTCTTCCTCTCTTTTAAAGATCTGTCCACCGTTGTTAATTACTTTGTAACTAATATGACATTGCTGAGTTACTTTTCCATGAGCAGTATTTATCTATAAAATAAGCCGCAACACTTATCCACATTTGAGATAAGTAAATTGGCTTTCCATCAGCGGTAAAGTGGCCATATTTTTTTTTCCTAAAATATCCTTTTCTTTATGTACTTTCGAGATTGATATGGCTTCTTTTTCAGGTTGACTGGTGGAACTATTCGATTTTATTTTATGTGATAGGACATGACTTGTGATAACTGATGTAGGATACCTGATGTTTACTAATTTAGGCACTCATAGTTACTTTGGACTTAAATTATTGCTGTTTATATATTAGTATTGATGTTTTGCAGATAAAGCTGATGACTGCATTATATCATGTTGCCTTTGCTGGCTGTGATAAATTCAAGCAATTTTTTTTTTCTTACCCGTGTTTAATTGAAAGCAATTTTTGACTGTTTTGATATGCTGTTATATCATTTAGCTCTTTCAATTTTATATAGACTGAAAATCTAGTTAGGTATGAAAAAAATTGGCTTCAATCACAAGGAGCTGATACGTATCGAATCTGGAAGAATAAATGATATTATGAAAAAGATGGATAAATTTTTGAATCTTGTCCGAAATGTAGTAATGCAAAAGAATATAAATGATAGATTCTAGAGCCACTTTCTAATACGTGAAAAAACATAGATAAATTATTTTTTAAGTGTTATTTGGTAGAACTGATCATTAATTAGATAGATTTTGAGTCTAAACTATATTTATTTTGGTTCGATTGAATCTATTTAAAATTTGATATTTTTAAAGCATCATCTCTATTTGACACTTGCAAGGTGGTACTTAATTTGCTTAACCTTTCAACTTGATGTCGTGCGGACCAAGCGGTGCAAGATAATTATTTGACGGGAAGTAAGACTCTTAGAATAATTGAAAGAATTGACGCTGACATAAATGAATCAGCCGTGCCACGCTCACCATCGAATAGTTATTAATTATTTTTATGAAGATTATACATATAATGACGTTTTCATTAAAAAATACCGGAAAACTTGAAAATAACTCCTCGCATCGACGTGATCCAGTCCGTTTAAAAAATTAAAAATTATGGTTCTTGACGTAACCCATGGCTAGTTGGCATTGGAGAAATTATTTTCTACACTGTATGCACGAGGTGGCCAGCAATGACTGCTGGCTTCTATAGGTACTGTTCATCACGCATGCATCTTAAATTTCGATGCACCACCATAAAAACCAATGGCTATGATTTACTACATGCATAATCATGCTCGTGCACGCTATGTAGGTAATAATTTTTCTTCACATTGCCTTTATTTTTTGAAAATAAAATTTTTAGTTAGATCAGATCTACTGCTAAGCTGATGAATCAATCCAACAAAAAGGAACATGCACAGATGCATGTGTATCATTTTTTTTTATTTACTTTTATGCATGTTGCTTAATGGTTGAACTGGCCCAACAGCCGATCAATGGCGGACCATGTCCAACTAATAATTTCTACTTTCGAAGAGCATTTTGTATCCATCATAATTAGATCTTGACATTCTTTGGTGCTTAATCCACACAGTTGTGCTGAAACAATATGGAAGAACACTTCTGTTATTGCATCACTCTCATGACACAACGCATATCTTAAGCCATATTTATAAACTACCTACGTTACTTAAACCTAACAAATTATTTCTATCCTTAGACTACCTATGTTATTAAGGTGCTATTTTAATTTTGATTTCATAGTTTACTAATTTGAGCCATTGGTGACTTGGTGTTCAGAGTGATGACATAGACAGTGCTGGGCTGAAGGGCAAGATTGAAGCAGCCATTGCAGAAGTTGATGTTCCAACAAATCCCATGAGTTTCCATTGAAGTTGATCTCCTAAATTAAGTTGCTTGTAACTTTCGAATTTCTATTCTGGTTATAATTATTTAGATCCAAATAATTGGAATGCACCATCCAAGACTCCAACGTAGCAGGACTAGAGTGAATTCTATACAGCAGAGGGGGCAAATTGTTAAGATTTTATTAAATTTGTTTTTCTTAGTATAATATATAGTAATTGTTAATTATTAATTCAAAGAAGAAAATATGAAACCTTATTTATATGGATAAAATGAACCTATATTTGCATATGAAAAATTTTGAATCTCGGATAATTGCTATTAAAAAAATTGGAAAAAAGCGACATGACACATAGAGGAGTCACCATCCGCCAAAATATTGTTGAGACTTGAGAGAGAGAGAGAGAGAGAGATTAATTTAACAATTTAGACATGCATTAATTTGAACTTTGGTCGAGGGTTTTAGCACACTAGCCCGATTGATTAGCGAATGAGCAGTAGAATCCAAGGCAAAGAAAATAATAGATGATAGAGAGAGAGAGAGAGAGAGAGAGAGAGAGAGAGAATTTGACAAAGTAAAGAAAGGAGACGTTTCGCAACTCAGATGCAACATGGTTTGGTTGGATTTCTTTTAATGTTGTTCAAGGGAACATAGAGTCCTTCAACCAGCAGGAGTCTGGATGAACAAACAAAAATTGTGATTATTAGCAAATAATTTTTTATTAAAAATAATGATTAAATAATAGATTAAAAAGTAGTAGAAGTGACTAAAACAAAAACAAAAAAAAATATGGTGTCCGTGTTGGGTGGAGTGCTTCAGCAGAAGCTTTTTCGAAGCATTTTTTATTCATTTCGATTTTGATCTTTCTGCACCATATTTAGATCCACCCCATTCCACGATCCAAAATGTCTAGCAAATTCTTGGCTCCTCGAATACAATGGGATTTCACACCTGATGAATCTTTTAATCTGCCTCCTCTAAAACTATAGAATGTTCCGGCAAATTATAACCTTCGCTTGGAATAGGAGATGTCATCAAAGGGACCCTAGGATTTACAGAGTGATTTGTTTTAAAGGGGTTCCTGCAAAGTCCGGGTGTCATGGCCCTCTCAAGACGCCCTTCTTATCCAACACCTTTGTTTATTGAATAGAAAGGTGTAATCATAGAGAAATTTTTCAATAAAATGAATAAAAATCATAGGAGTTGGGATATTTGATTATTTGTACAGATATATGTTTAATCCCATATCAACTATGCACTAGGTAGGTTTTGAGTATTTATATAAGACCAAGAGATCCAAATAACATCTTTTGATTACGTTTTTTAGATGTTCTTAGTGGTGTTAGAGCAAACCCAGCATATGGTCTATGTCGACTAAAAGATACTTTAGCAATATATATTCGTGAAGTCATTTCTTTCTTCTTGGGCAAAAGATTTAATTTATCAATACTCTATCATGTGGAACCATATTAGATGTCTCAAAACGGATTCTTTCTCAATCCCTTTCGCTGTCTCTTTGATATTTAGAAAAATTCCATGCATGCACATGTCCCTCTGTTCCATGCAAATCTGATTATATCCTGATGCTCTTTGGGAGCAATTACTAAATTAGACAAGCAGTGAACTTAAGTAGGAGAAGCCTCCTCTACATCATGGCGTTTAATCTAGTATAAACCAATGAACCTGCCCCTTTTCTTTATCATTCAATAATATATAGATAGCCCACCCACCTATATTTTCCCAATTAGTTCCGTTGTTCTTGTACATGGTTATTGGTTAACCGTGGGCCTCACTTAAAAATGAACAACCACACATTATTTTGAAATATAGCTGAAGATATATCCATACGTGACCAAGCTGCTATGAAAGAAGGTCGAATTGAGTAGTGAAACTAATTTTTCAAATTTGTGTTACCTCCAAAAAAAAACTTGGTTTTTTAATAATAACATAAACAATATTATATAAAAAAATTCATGCATTACACCACAACAGTGTTCAGCATAAACAAATGACCTAATACTCTACAGAGGTTATGTCAGGTGGCCTTCTCTCCCTCCCTTCCTCCTCTCAATATAGAGAAGTGTTAATATATGTTCCATTTTGACAAAATTGTATACCAGAAAAATGAGCCAAAATTATTGCCAACTTGGACACTGTTAGAATTGTCATATTTTGATGAGACAGATAACTTGTTGAGGTCGGCGGTGATATGGTGAGTAGCATTAATGTTAGAATATCAGGTACTATCATCAGTGAGTGAGGAAGAGATAGCCATAGCTACAAGTTTCTCTAGAGGATGGCGACTTTGATATGCATAGTTCATGTGATGATAGCAATCACTGGCAATATGTCCAAACTTTATTGCAGATTTGACAGGTTGGACAAGTAGATTGTGAAGAACGACCATGTGAGAAAAAGAAATGAGCAGGCTTATTAGGAGAGGGAAGAATGCCATTACTTGAAGGATAATTGGGACATCGACTATTGTTATGATGCCGATTATTCCCACGGTGAGTAGAACCATGACCTAGATTGAATATTTTGGTAGGTCTTGAGGCAATAAATGCAATAATAGAATGCATGGAGCCCTCTTTCGCAAGACTAATTTTCTCATAGATTAATAAGGTATGGAGTTCTTCAAAAGAAAGAAAAACAGGTGCGAGCAGAAATCCAAATTGAAGAAAAGAATGAGGGATATGATGGAGGAAATCCATCTAGGATATAGATGAGCAAATCATCATCACTTACTGGTGATCCACATGCAGCTAACTTATCAGCAAGAACTTTGAATTTTTGGAGATAACCCTGCATAGAGGATGATCCCTTTTTAATATGATGAAATTGCCGTTTCATAGTTATGATATGAGAAGGAGCAAGGGAGGCAAAGCGATAAGAGAGAGTATCCCAAGCTTGCTTAGCTAAGGTGACGCCAACTATATAAGGCATTGCTAATTCGGATAATGTAGCATTGATCCAAGAAAGTAGCATTCGATCACGTTCATACCATGAAGCATAGGTTAGATGCGTTGGAAAAGGTGGTAAAAATGAGCCATCAATGAAGAATATAAGCTTATGTTTCCATAAAATTGGTTCAAAGCGAGACTTCCAAAGAAGAGTTGGTGCCATCAAGTTTGATTGGGACTAGATTTGAGATATTGGAGATTACAAGGGATGTAATTGGAGAGGATTCAAATTCGGGTGAAGAATATGATGTTGCTAATATTATTGGGATGGAAATTTCTAATATGAGAAGAATGTTAGGTTTGCAAGAGGAAGACAGTGATGCCAAGATGGGCTCTGATACCTTGAAAGAAACATAATGTGATGACTGAAATCCAACTTGATTAGTAGGTTTTTCTTTGAATTTGTATCGAATATATATAGGATATATAATAGTAATTATAGGAAAAAATTAGAAGAAAATTATAGCAGTAATTTAAATTTGAATAGAGAGAATAGGAAAGAAATAATGAGAAGATTACAATAATAATTTGAATTCAGAAATTAAATTTAAATGGAAAGAAATTATGGTATGTTTTTTCTATCCATTTCGATCATGACTTCAGTTGTGAATAACCACAAAGTTTGAAAAATAAGGACTGGGGACGCATATTTTACACATCAATGGGGAAATTCTGGACATGACGGTAGTGATAACCATGCCCCCGTAGCCCCTCCAAACACCGGATTTAAAATAGAGCTCGCCAGCTGGCACCCGCAACGGCTACCTGCCCAATCGCGATCCCCGCGGTCGGCAATGGGGGTCATGTGCGGGCCCCCTCCCCAGTCATTCTGACTCCAAGCGTCAACGGTTCAAAGGAAGGGGTAATTCTGTCAACTGAAATCTCGTTAGAACACAACCCTTTCGTTCTCGTAAATTATCACACAGCTTCAGAATACTCAATCGTAATTACACCACTGGCATTTAGGGTATTTTCGTCTATATGCAAATTATAGATTTCGAATCCGGACGAAGTTACGAGAATAGCTTCATTTAATTTTCGTAACGCGATACAAACAAGGGTGTGTTGGTCATTGAGAACAAACGGAGGAGCGGATCTTGTGATTTGCAAGGAAGAGTAGGGGCATTACCGTCATATTGGAGTCCCTAGATCCGCTGCTCGATGGACGCCCACCGCTACAAATACGTGTTAGCTGAAAGGAAACCTCTCCCTCTCTCCCTCCCCCCCCCACCCCACCAAAACCCTCGGAGTCTTCTTTCCCCCGATCATTGTGATCTCGCTTTTCGGATCCAAAGAAGCCAGATTCTGAGATCATTTGGCTCTCATTCTCTTTGAGGTAAGCGATCTGTTCTTCTTTCTATTTTTCTCTTGCTTTGATCGATCGAAATTTCTTTGCTTCGATTTCTTGGGACCCGTTGGTTCTTTGATGAGATTTTCTTTTGTTTTGTCAGAAAGCCTTTGGAAAAAAATAGTTTTTATCCCATAATCTTGTTCTCGGGATGTTCGGGAAAACACGGTCTTTAGTTATTTGGGCTTCTGATCTCCATCTGTTTGAGTCAGTTGTGATTCTTTTATTATATTTGGAATCATGTGCAAGGTTTTGGCTTTGTTTGGTCCGTATGTGGTATTGGTTTCTAATTAGGCGTTCTAGTTCTTAGTTTTGATTGGTTGATATTTGATTCTTTCTTCTCGGATGATACATTTCTTTCCTTTCTTGCCCTTTCTTTTGATACTCAGGAACATGCTAGGGTTCTTGTCTTTCAGTTCCTTTAGCTTCTTGAACCGTGGTTCATTTGATAGACTGATTTGGTTTTGTCACATCTTACCATATTCTTAAATCATCTTTTTGTCGGTTAATTTTTCAATGTAGATTGGAAAAATTCTTGGGCTAGGTGTGCATGATTTTTATGAACTCCCAAGAGAGTATACTAAAATTTCATGTCTTTTAAAGTCGGCTTGCTGCGTTACCTGGGGAGAATCAGTACTCATCATGACTTATTTGTGGATGATGTCATAGTGGAGATCGAGCGTGAAGTATAAAGGTTAAAAGGACTAGTTTAACCATCTGTACAATCTTCTTGGGGAATTCTATGTAGCTGCTCATGGTGAGGTGTGTGGGTGTGGGCTATGATAGCATCCAAGTCTCCTCTGCATAAGGTTTTATTTATCACATCTTGTCTAGCTTGCGAGGGGCAAAGCTTCCTCCTATTTTGGGCTGTGAATCCAAAGAAGATTTTTGCGAGTGATTTCCCTAAAGGACATAACTTATTAAATCCCCTTTAACTTTTCTATAAGTTTAAGAGGAATTAATAGTTTGCTAAATTTTTCTTAGATAACCTTCTTGCAGTCTGTGTGGTATGGTTTTTTGTTATTACTAGTTGGCATGAAAATTTAGGAAACTACATACCGATGGGAGGGATTTGAAGAGTCTTCTTTTCCTTTTTCCCTAAAAAAAATTGGCGAAGAGTTAACATGTTTACTCTGAGGAGATGTGTGAAATTATGGGTGGAGAGAAACAAGCAGCACAGAAGACATGTCCCTTGTTGGTGGAAACTTTTCTGCATGTATGATGCTATTGGAAGGAGTATATTTGTTTGGGAGTGAGAGATTTGAGTAGAGTAAGCAATCTTTCACAGGCAACATTTTCCCCCTTTTTGTTGGCTTGACTCCTTATCAGATGTATCCAGTTGAAGTTGGGTGTCAATTAATAGAAAGCTTACATTGAGTTGGTAACCAGGTGGGGGGTTCTTCCAACTGGTTCATTTGCTAGCAAACAACACTCCAGCCTGAAGCTTTTACCTTCTTCCATCTCGTCTCTGGATGATGTTCCATGTTCAAAAGTGAGTAGTTTTTTCCCCAACTGTTTTACATCAGCGAATTCAGTGGTGCTTCCATTGTTATTAAAAAAACGGTTCATGCGGTTCTGTCTTAACATTCCATGTTGAAAGCCTAATTGCTTTCTAGACACGACCCTCTCAATTGTCTCTATGCAAATATAAGATGTTTCAGGTGGATTTGTCTTTCACATAAAGTTTGCTTGTTCCCAATCAAAAGAGAAAATCTTGTTGGTTGTTTGCAGCAAATATCATTGTTCTGCAATTAGTGGGAAACCTTCTTTGAAGGCCAACTCTCACATACTATTCATACCCATGCTGACAGGTTTTCCAAAAGTACGATATTTTGTTATAAATGTGTAATACTTAGAAAGGAATGCTCATTAATTATCAAACATAGATTTCTATGTGTGTAACTGGAAAATCAATTATTTGATGTTGTACATAAGCTTTAAAATTGTTCAATCTAAGTTATCAACAAGCGTAGTGCTTATTGATGTATATGTTTGTTGCCATCCATAAATGGAAACACCTTAATATTAGATGTTGTTTTTTTTCCTTCTTGGCTCTGCATTTCATACCCTAGCTACGGTATGTTGAGACAAGTTACTTTTTGACTTGCTCTGGCAGTACGGATATTTATTATTTTGTATATATTTGCTACCTTTTCAGAGTTATCTTATGCATTTCCTGCACTCTTCTTGATGCATATGGAAGCCTATTCTACAACCTACAATCATGTACATAACAAGAAAATGGTATTATGATAACCACGTGTTAAAGATGTTGAAAATCTGTTCACTAGCTTGATTATATGCTAAGATATTTACATGGAATATTATTTCATGGAACTTATTTATATGCTAAGATATATCATGTGGTCCATCAAGTATTTTCTTTCTTTTCCTTTTGGTTCTTGCAGTATATGACTGTACCAAAACCCCTTAGTCGGTTTAAATCCTGTGATTCCATTGTCTTCATGATATCTATCAAAGCCATCACATTATTTGCTAACCTGAACTTATATTTGCTCATTTCTTTTCATATATACTTGAATAATCAAGCCAATGCTTATTATTTTGTTTCTGCAGGCTTGTGTGGATTGATTTGGAGATCTGTTGGTGATATTTATCACTGAACCATCGTCTTTGTTAGAGCATTCTGAAACATTGAATAGTTGTCGTAACCTGATTTCTCTTCACGGCAGAAAAACAGAAACAACTTATTTCCCCGAGACTTCTTTTTGTAATGATGGTAATCTTATTGAAAATGATTTTAATTTGTTCGATACTTTGCAGTACCTTTTAAATATTTATGCAATCAAAAAATCTGATTTTATTTTTAGTTATGTGCACCATCTTGTAATTCAAGCTTATTTTAATTAAGGAAAATGCTCATTACTTTTTCAGGCAACAAATGAAAATCTTCCACCTAATGTCATCAGACAACTCGCTAAAGAACTGAAGAATCTTGATGAAACACCGCCGGAAGGCATTGAAGTGGTTGTAAATGATGATGACTTCTCTACCATTTTTGCTGATATTGAGGGTCCTGGTGGGTTTCTGATTTTATTTTTCAGCATGCTTATTGCCATGGAAGTAATGTTTGATGACTTTATGCTAACTGGACCTGCTTGATGCAGCTGGAACTCCATATGAGAATGGTATATTCCGCATGAAGCTCATATTATCTCACGACTTCCCTCAATTGCCTCCAAAAGGTCTTTCCTTATGCCATCAATTTATAGTTGAATTCTGCGGTCTCTATTTTGTATTATTACATGATATGACTTCTCAGTATGTGGAGTGGTAATCATTCACTTTGATATTTGTAGGCTACTTTCTGACTAAAATCTTTCATCCAAACATTGCAACAAATGGTGAGATTTGTGTGAACACACTAAAGAAGGACTGGAATCCAAATCTTGGTTTACGCCATGTTTTGCTTGTAAGTTCATAGGTTGCTATCCCTCCTTCATGTTTTATTTTAACTATTCCAGCATGTCAATTTTTCAGAATTCCATTGGAAGTTAGGATGGTAAGTGCTATTTTTTTCTCATTCCAATACCACCTTCACAAGCTAGTAGGTATTTTATTGGAACTGATTCTTGGAGATTTGCATGTTTTTTGTGTGCCTGAGCTAGATATGTTGCCCCCATTATCTATTAATTCAGAACTCATACTTTATTTTTATGATCATATTTTGTTTGATTATACTCAGTATGTTAATCATTGTGCTGATTGCTTGATGAATTTAATATGATGAGCTCCTTCAGTTGGCAAAGCAAGTTAATCTGAGCATATTAATGATTTAACCAATGTGGTTCATATTAACACTGCTGGCAGGTGGTCAGATGTCTGCTGATCGAACCATTTCCTGAATCTGCACTTAATGAACAGGCTGGTAAGATGTTGCTCGAAAATTATGAGGAGTATGCAAGGCATGCCAGGTCAGCTCCCCCCCCCCCCCACCCAAAAAAAAAAGAAAAGAAAAAAAAAGAAAAAAAAAAGAACACATGCCCTCTTTTTGGAGTTAGATGTACTATTATTTTCAGCTGATGATATATCATGGTTTTACATTACGAAGTTTGTCTCATCTGTTATGGGCTAGTGTTTGATAATTGATATGGAGGGAGGAACTCACGGTGGATTTTTATGACACATTTTGCAGGTTGTACACTGGAATTCATGCTCTCAAACATAAACCAAAATCTAAGACTGGAGCAATCTCGGAATCTACCACGGCTCTTAATGTGGATATGAAAAATGTGGTTTCAAGTGACAAGGTGCTGCTACCTCCTACTCCTTTGACTGCTGCTAACACAGCCTCCAAAGTATTAGCAGCAAATGGCCAGGATCAGAATGTTGTCGATCCTGTAATGGAGCCTGCCACCGGGACATCAGCAATTCCAAAGAAGGAAGGAGCTGTCACCACAAAAGTTCAGGTGGATAAAAAGAAGATGGATGCAAGGAAGAAGAGTTTGAAGAGGTTGTAAGGAAAGGGAGGAAGGTACTGGATTAACGGGTAGAATTTGAGTGTAAAGGACACAATCTATGGGAATTACATGAAAGAATTTGTAATATGAACTTTTTTGGACTTTTTTTTGTTTGTGTTGGGGGGATAGTCTCATTGGGTCTCATTCTTTTAACTTCCCTTAGTGCAATCACTCAAATCATTGTGGGAATAGCGGTTCGTATTTTAGATTCTTAGATATTGTTCTTATGTTCTCTTTATTTTTTTGATAAAAAATAATAGATTATTAAGAATTTTGAAATTGGGGTTGTAAGTGTTTTACTTTCATTAACAATGAACAAAACTATTACAGAATCTTCTATTTGTACTAATGAGATTCAATCATCAAACTCTGGTTGAATTTCTATTCTAATTAAAAAAAGAAATGTGGAAAGCCTGGTAAAGTACATTTTACTTTTTTTTGACTAATGTATTTAAGTCTACTGTATAAAGCCTTTATTTATAATAGTGAGATTTGCTTCTTTTTTTTTCAGAAATTGGTTGAAATAAAAATTTTCAAATTTAGATATGAGCTAGATTTGGACTTTTATATCAATTTTGTTTGTATCATATTTTAACTTTCTCCTTGAATGGAAGCTATGGCCTTTCAAACTTTTGGTCCATGGATCAATTGGATGTGGCAGATCCCTATCTCGACTTTGAACATAAGAAACTTATGACTAAGGAGTTACAATTTTTTTTTAAAATATATGTTTTATGCATTTGATATATGTAAGGATATAAACTTGCTAGTTGTTATCAGCTAATATTCCTACATACAATGGAATTGTTGTCGTCTTGTTTTAACGCAAATAAATCTAAAGTTAAATGACCAGTTACTAAATGTCACACACAATTACTAAATTGATATATATGGATCAATTGTGTTGCTTTACAATTTCTGTCACGCCCTGAATCTATAATACGGTCAGAAAATTTATTACAACCTCAATATTATTAAATAATAATGGTTTTAATTCATAACAAGTAATAAATTTTGCCTCTTCTTAAATTAACAAATAATGAGTTTTTATATTCTTCCTCTTAAAAAAATTTATCCTCAAAATTAACATACTTAAGCTTTAAAAAATTGAAAATACTCAATTCTTATCTTATCCTCAAACTCTTAAGTAGTTTCCAAAATTGTAAAATAAATCCAAACCTAAGTCCTCCACCCATCGCACTTTCGTGACGCAAATATGATAAAAATCTACTGAAATATTTGAGTTCGCAAAATAATTTTCGAATTCATGAAACTCTAAAATTGGTCAAATTTCATAAATTATAACCCAAACACAAATTGTCTATTGAAAATCAAACCCTATAGTTTATTTCCGATGCGTCAGAAAGTATGCAGCTATATTATGTTTGGGTTCGGAGCATGAGAACTTCGGACGTCCGGAGACAAAATAATTTCTAAATCCTAGCATGTTGATCAACTAAAAAGGCATCGATGACAGTCTTGCACAATTCCACATGATTAAATGCATCCACCACTTTTGCATGCAGGCCTAAATACACCAAAATTCCAAACAAGAATTAAAAAGTATCACATGCTGCTGGCATGCCGGCACCGCACTCGCACGTGGTGGCAACCAGACAGGGAGAAAACAAGACCGTTGTGGTTGACAAGCGGGACCCACGTAATTCAGATTCGGAAGGATCCCTTCCTTTCCGCATAGAACAATCCTATGCGACTAAATCGTGTACGTATAATATATCTAGATCTATATATATCGTGACTCCCCCTCCTTGTCCCCCCCTCCCCACCCTTCTCTCTCTTTCCAACCTACGTACGCTAAATAGCGAATCTTTCCGCACTCCGCCGTCCCCCAATCCTTCGTCTTCTAGGGTTTCCGCCATGGAGGCCCTCTCGAGTTCTACTGTTCCCTGCAGGGTTGTCAAAGCTGTTTCGGCCCGCCAGCCGACGAGCCCTGCTCTATCCAAGATCCCTACTTTTCGATTGGGATGCGCAAGAACCGGCGAAAAGTTTGAATCTTCGCGGCTGTGGAGGGCTCAATCGAGTGCTCAGAGGTCTGGGTGGTTATTGCGAACCGCTGCCCATGACGTTTCTTGGGGTACTGGGGAAGAGGATGGGGCATCCGCTAGTGGGTTGAGCTCTGTTGCGGATGAGGACTCATCTTGTTTTGAGGTTGTTTCCTTTCCCGTTGTTGGATTTTATGCATGACTAAATGTTTGAATTCTTTTTCTTGTGTTTGGAGTTCATATATTCGTTTTGAACACATTCTTTGATGGATAATAAGGCCCGTTTTTGTTGTTCAGAAAATTAAGGCGTGGGGTAATATTAGTCTTAGCTTGAAGAGCATCCGGGTGGAGAAAGAATGGATGTTATTTCCTCTTTCTTTCTATTTTTATGACTATTTTATCTTAATTAAAGAAAATAGAAGGCACTTCTTCCTTTAAAATACCAATTTTACATTCATAACCAATATCAGGGACTTAACCAGTTACAGTCTTGCGTACCAAGGGCAGCACGACAGCTCATCTATCACAATCCCAACTCAATCTTGTAAGTTTATGAATATTGTATCTCTGGAAATCTCATAAGCCTGTGATAATTGGACAAGGCAAACACTGAGTTGGTTTCTTGATTTTGTTATTATCTCCATGCACCTTGCATCACTTCCGAAAGCTAAGCTTTTCGTCATCTTTGTAGAACAAACCATCGTGTTGATTTTTCTCTAATCTCCATAAACATTAAACATGTAAAAGAAGTCACAGATTCCTCTGCTTTAGAATATACAATTAGAGAAGAATCGATATCATTGATTCAATTCTGGGTGTGACAGTTGTCCTGCATCTAACTTGACCATTGGTTCATCTTTTTCTATAATTACACTGAAAACAGATTTCAATTATTAAGATCCAAAAATTGGAACTTTCTGATTGCTCTCATGTTTATGGCTTTACTAGTTCCACTGGAACCTAAACTTGACCTGCTTCTGCTCTTATATTATACTTCTGAAGAGTGTGTTTCTCATTGTGTTTGCTTGCTGATTATTTCTTTATCCAATACTTGAAGTTCTTTTAGCTGAGTTGGGGATCAAGTTCTTAAAGTCCAGCTCATTAAAGTTCAATCATCACACTGGCTGGGTTTACCCCTGCATACATAACATGTTGTGCTTTTATCTTGTTCTTGACTCTCACATTAATTTTAGTTTTATTATATGTGAGCAATAGCTCCGACATTGTTGGTCTTTTTGTGTAATTATGAATTGATTGAGGTGTTTCAAAGTCGAAAGGAGTAAAAACATGTTCAAGATCACAAGATAAAGGTTTGAGCTGATAGCGTAGGAGCTATGCTGTTTTCTATATGGATAAAGCTAAGCATCCTACATTATG
Organism: Phoenix dactylifera; assembly: GCF_009389715.1. Taxonomy (NCBI): domain Eukaryota; kingdom Viridiplantae; phylum Streptophyta; class Magnoliopsida; order Arecales; family Arecaceae; genus Phoenix; species Phoenix dactylifera. The sequence continues at coordinate 5,305,522 of NC_052398.1, read as the reverse complement.
AGGAGTTTTCCCTCCTTTCAATTCAATCATCTACTAGGAATTAAAAAACTATCTTGATGGATCCTCTTGCATTTTTAGAAGTAATTTAAAAACATAATTCTCCGTAGTTACTGGGAATTACTAGAATCAGATGAAAACAAAAGTGGAAGTGGAATAGTGTATCTAATCTAACCTGCTCAAAACACCCATGTCTAGTGGGGGTTAAGCTGTTAGATTCTCTTTTTTGGCATTGAGAATTGTAAAAATGTGCATTATTGATCACCAAGTGACTTATTTCAATTCACCATCTACAAACATGATAAATGATTTCTGCATTACTATTGGCCTTTCTTGAATTTGAGGGTCCGTCAAGCAATATGAGAGATAGGTCGTTACTATTCTGGTTAAAACAGCTTAAAATATTTCTCCCTGTTTTGTTCAGTGAATCTACTAAAGAACTGTCCCGATGCCTCCTTCAATATCTTTGTAGGGTAACTTGGTTCAGAATGGCAGCCATGCAAGTGGCATCACTGAGTTATCAGAGATGGTAGCACCTGCCACTTTTGGAAGCGGGGCAGGTGGATCTAAAGCTGGGCTTTTCAGAACACCCATTTCTGGTGGCGTACAAAGTGCAACCTCTGTTCACGATTTACCTCGACCAGCCTTGGCTGTCCGCAATCTAATGGAGCAGGTAAGCTTTGATCTAAAGCAAGGATAATGAACCTTGTTGTACCGAATCAAATAATTCTTTCTTTCTCGTCTTTATTCTATACTGTGATCTTATTAATCTTATGAATACCTTGAAACTCTATGCTCTGCTGCTGTTATTCTGTGTCGATAAATCAAGGCCAGATTTGCTGATCTCTGCACTTTAATGTCTCGGATGCATCATCATCGTGCGGGATACCCATTTGGTTCATTAGTTGATTTTGCGACTGATTCAATGGGCCGTAAGTAAGCTAATTATTTTCTGCAAGCTCATCCAAGGTGCGTTTGCTTCATGGGTGTAATTTTTGTTTCCAACTTTGCACAGATCCTATTTTTTCACTCTCTCCATTAGCCATCCACACACGTAATCTCTTGGCTGATTCAAGATGTACAGTTGTTATACAGGTGCAATTTAGCTTTGTGCTTATAATTATCATCTTAGGAGTACTAGAAGAACAATCTTTTGTTTTTCACTCTGCTGAAAGCTACTTTGATTCACAGATACCTGGATGGAGTGGGCTATCAAATGCACGTGTGACAATATTTGGGGATATCTTCCCACTTCCTGCTGATAAACAGGTTCTTTCCAAGTTGTATTTGTATTTTCCTGACCATTCCATTTTTATGCAAACTCTTCACTACTTTATCAATAAAAAACCTATATTTGATGTATCCCCTTTTAATTTCAACTATTTATGTGCTCAAACAAACATCTTAATCCCAATATGTTCTTTATCAGAACTAGTGTACAGGAATGTACACCTGCATATTTAGGAAGAAATTGAGGTCAGTCGACAATTTAAATTCATTTGGAAGGAGATAGGTCTTTTGAAGGTTAAGTGTAGGAGCATTAATTAAACAATTAGACATGGAATTTTATTTTTAATATCTATGATAACATCCACCTGAAAAAAATCGCTCCTTTTAATATAGTACAGGTCGTGGTCTATGAAATCGGTATTAGAAATCATATTGATACGACACGGTATGCATTCTGTACCGACAAAGGTTTTTAGTTCCTTTTTTTTCACTCTTAATCATGGTACTGTCCGAAATCAGATGGTATGGGATGGTTCCGTTCGGTTCCAACCAGTATGAACTAGTTCAGTTTATACACCGAATTGAACCTTGATACTGTACTAGTACCTTGCCAATATGGTCCAATGCGGTTGGTACAGAGCAGTTCAAGGTGGCATGGTAGACATTATAGGTATAAACTCACATGGATTCATCAACCATCAATACCTATAAGGAATTGTAAGTTAGTCAACCAACTTCATATAGATCATTGATATGTTGGGTTGGACTCATCTTGAGTTAGAAACGAGTACATTAAACTAAAGATGTGTCGCATTCGTAGAAAGTAAAGGGGAAAGGAAAATGCTTGTGATCATGTGGACACGTTCAGTTAGTCTAGAACTCCAATGAGGGGTCTTAGGTGCAGTGACTTTCTTAATGTTTGCACCAATGGTTGGAAACTTTTCCTGCTCTTGGTACCACTTCAGGATGCTTCATAGATCTCCATGATCAAACCTAGTCTGAAAATCTAATAAATAGTTAATTTGTTCTCCTTTCTTTATCTTTCCATATTAGTTAAACTAACACCATCAAGCTAACTTACAGTTTTATTATTATTTTTTTTTTTGAGTATGTAGAAAATTGATCAAGTGATCAAGCTTTCTGTATCTTATCATTTTATACGACTGTCGTTATTCTAAAGCAGCGCCTGAATCTGCTCTTTCTTTAATACCCTATCATGTAAATCTAAGACTGAATCTCATATTCAGTTATCAGATACTAGAGGAAACTTGAGGCTTGGGTTAAAAGCAATGAACAGTATTTCATAGGCATACCATTCCAAAGAAGTTGGTTTTTGAAAGGTTCTTAAGGTGCATCAGGACTCACTAACCTTTTATTTGTTGACTGTGGTGTCTATATGAACGGAATTTACAAAATCTAACCTCCTAAGAAAAGAAAATCAGCTCTCCTGCCTAGGCCAACACTAAAAGGGTAATCACTACACAGATCAAAGGCGATGATCCAACCCCTACCCTGTGGGTATGATATACCAAACCTCTGAAAAATTAACCTTCCACTGACCATGTTGTTCATTTTATCCAAATTCCAAAATGAAGGAAATAGGGAATAAGAACTTTCAAATCTTTAAGTTATCTATTCCAAACAGACCCCATTTACCTGATAACTGTGGACTGATTCTTGCTTTGCAATTTATCCTCTGAAAAATTCGTGCAGACAAGCTATTGACATTGAACCATTTGGCTTCAGTTGCACATTTTCTATCATCAGCAAGAAAGTGTTAGGAGAAACTACTTAGATCATCTGCTCATGCCTGTAAACAGCTTCATCATTTTGACGTACTCGAATGGCCTCATCCTTGGACTCCTTTCATTATCTGCTCCTTGTAAGTTGCAACTAACTGAAATGTTTTGAAGGAAACTAGTTGGATCAGCACATTCTCTTCCTTCAGGAAAAAAAGAGCACATGCAACCATTTCTTTTAGAATTGTCAGCAAGTTTTTCATAAAGTTTTCAATTGTAACATACTTATTAGCTCCTGTTGATACTTATTGGTGAATAGATTTATTTACCCTGTCAGACAAATGTTTCATGGATGTTTTTTTAAAAAGGAATTTTTACCAATTTCAGGAATGGGCTCGTCAGCAGTTTAAAGCAAAACACCAACAATGGGCGTCTCAACAGTGGGGCAACTTTTACTATTATAGGATGGACAACATTAGGTTTGTCTATGAGCTTCAGTTTCTGCCAAAGTTTGATCTTGCACCTGAACAAGAATCTGATAATGCCTGTTATGAATTTCAGATTTTCACACATATTGCTTATAACATGTATACGCCGCACTTAAACAAGAACCATTGCTTTTACCTATTTGACAAAACAATATATGTACTTAGGTGAACTTGGAGCTCGCAACTGTCTCTCTCTTGTAGGTTTTGGTGTCAAGACTATACATGAGGATGATGTATGCATGAGAACGTGCCTCTAACTCTGCATGTATCACAAAGAACAAATGCCATTGAGGACAATGGGAAATTTAAAAAGGACGAGAAAAGAAGTGCAAAAAGGCTGCAATCAAGGACAAAAAAAATTGCTTTGTAAACAGTGGTACTGAACAAATGGCATCAAGGACTTCTAAAAACACAAAAGGGTAAAGGAAAAGAACAAGAACATTGGTAATTAAGAATAAACATGCAATTTATTATCTATATGATGGGCTGGGTTTGAAGAAGACAGGAATGGGCAAACCAGAAATATAAATCAATTAATATAGAATATGATTTTTGTGGAAAGATGAGGAAGATAAAGTAAATGGAATAGCTATTTCTTGAAGTTGTTAAATTTCTTTGCCATTGTTTCTGTTTTATGAATACTTGTTATTTTTGTTATGCTTCTGTTAGTATTCTTCTTGACCAACTAATGATCAACATTGTTATTGCTCATAATCACTTATTTGATAGCAAATGATATTATCTTATTAACTAACAAGAAACATATGCTGTTATATACATGGAATTGATCAATACTTGCATATCACCAGCGACATATATTTCATTGGAGGGTTTGGCACTGTTGCATGGGTAGATGTCAAGGAATACGAGGCCCTTCTACCTGATAAGATTGCGGTTGATGGTGGAGAACAAAATTTGAAGGTGTGCTTTGATTGCTATATTTGCTGCATTCAACACATCAATTTAGTTTAATTTCTTTTGATCACTGTTATATTTAAATATTGCAATCTGATCAGAGGTTCCAGGAGTGTCAAATATCTAAAGATTTTCCTTTTAATTATCTGCATGATGAATTTTTCCCCTTTTCTCCCAAAGGAACTGAATGCGATGTTCTCAAAATCACTCAAAGAAATAATATCAACTGAAATGGAGATAGATGATGCTGCTTTCATATCAGTAGACAGCAAAGGCACTGATATCCGGGTTCGGCAAGGTGCACAGGTATCATAAGGTTGCAGCATATGCTTGCAATTAATTTAGCTTTGGACTTGTTTCCTATAGCTGGCTCTGAGAGCTTTCAGAGAGTTAGCCAAAAGGATGGCTGCTTATATATTCAATATATGCATTTCTCAAATTTTCATATAGGTTAAAAATTTCATCCTTCAAGCATGAATTTGCCAATACTTTGTGCCCAGCATGTTTGAGAATCAAAGTGATTTGATTCTTATGATCAGTAAATTAATGTGCTCACTAAGTGATCCATGCAAAAATGCTCCTCATTTTCTGCCATGATGAACCATGCAAGAAATTCTGTAGTGTTGTAAAAATGTCATGACTAACAAAAACAGCTGTGCCCCCTTGTTATCCTCTTCTGGCCTTGGAGGGTTCAAAATGAGATTGTCCTTTTCCAATTAATCCCGATCTTGGTTCCTAATTTATTCAACTGCATACAAAATAAGTGTGTTTATCTTTGCATGTCCTCTAAAGTGGCTAATCAAAATCAAACAACAAAATTGGCTCCGACCTTTCCAAATTCATGTGCCCAATTCGGATATGAAGCTACGGGTTTGTTCAGATGTAATTTACATCTGTATGTCAGTTTGAATGGCAAATAAAGAGCACCTTCTTTTGAACATTTTGCAGACTAAATTTTGAAAGCTAAGAAAATACAGACATAATGGCATGCATCTTAATTTATTAATTTTTTATGTCGTGAAGCTGTTTGATTCAAAATATTGTTTCTTATTTCTTCTCTCGCATCATGGCTTCTCTAAAAAATTGGTTTGCATGCATCTTGAAAGTTTTGTTCAAGTCCAGTGGAATCTCTTAAACAAATTGATTGTAGAGTTGACCTTATGTGCTCTTCAAGCTTCGCTTATGTTCTCCCAATGACATGTCTTTAACTGCTGCTTCAGAACAGCTAAGAATCTTGTTTCATGGTCTTTCTGTAACCCTGGATGTGCAGGCTTTCATCAATCTGACCTGTAATTTGTAAAGCTTGACATTCTTGTTGTTGCTGCTCTTCTTTGAATTTTATGACTTCCAAATATTTGATCTTACCTAGTATCATGGTAACGAGCATTTTGTAATGAAATAGGACGTGTTTTCCCAAATTGAGAGTTTACATGAGTGCTAAACTATTAATGTCGACTCCTTTTTTTTTTTTTTGCATGAGAGAGAGAGAATTTAAGTCCACTAGACCCTCTTAAACAGATAGATTTAGAGCTGGCCTTATGCGCTTTTCAAGCTTGGATGGTGCTCTCTCATTGTCATGTCTTTGACTGCTGCCATGGAACGGTCAGGAATCTTGTTTTATAATCTGTTGGAGCATGCATCTGCTCTACATGTGCAGCTTTTGTCAAGAATCTGACTTTAATATATAATGGCTGAGGATCTTGTTGTTGCTCTTCTTTGAAACTTTATGACCTCCAGCCGTTAGTTTTTACATAGTGTTATGGTTACTAGCATTCTCTGACAAATTAGGATGCGTTTTCCCAAAATTGAGAGTTTACAGGAATTCATTGTAGAGTTGGCCTTATGTGCTCTTCAAGCTTGGCTTCTGCTCTCTCACTGTCGTGTTTGACTGCTGCCACGGAATGACTAAGAATCTTGTTTTATAATCTTTCTGTTGGAGCATGACATGTCTAATGATCTACCCTAGATGCGCAGGTTTTGTCAAGAATCTGACTTGTAATTTGTAACGGCTAAGGGACTTGCCGTTGCTTTTTGAAATTTTATGACCCCCAGGCGCTAGTTCTTACCCGGTATTATAGTAACTAGCGTTCTGTAATGAAACAGGATGTGTTTTCGCCAAACTGAGAGTTTACCTGAGTTCGAAACTATCTACATCTACTCTAGGTTTCTATTTTTTTCCGCTCTTTTGTTGAGAGATTTTTCTTTCTAACATATGTTTGTGAGTGCCTCATTATAGTATTTATCAGTTTGAATATCTATTTCTACAATGTTCTATTTATCCATTTATGGGTAATATGGGTAGACATCTTCATACTATGTACCATGCTTGCTGAGAACATCTCCTTTCCTTGGTGCAGTTCAACATTCAAAGGCTATCATTTAAAGTGGAACATGGAGTTCAGACTCTGGATGAAGCCAAGGCAGCACTTCAAAGGATAATTGATGAGCATTCAAGATCACATAACAGGAGTTAAAATGTTTTAACTTCTTTACCATTTTTATGTGATAATTATCATTAAAAAATATATTTTTATCTACGAAACAAGGAATACAAATGATGATTTCTTGAACTTATTTTTAACTGTTTCTCTTTATGAAACCCTCATGGACCGATTGACTTGGATTTTTTTTCTTGAAACCAACCAGTGAATGGGTTGTGCAGGGCTGATAGTGAAATATGTGGCTTCCAGGATGTTTGTACTTGTATCTAAATTGAAACAGACTATAAGCTTTCATCACCACCAGCCAAAATTTACATGACATCTTATTCTTCCATCATCTTTAGACCTACAATGAATCAATGTCGAGCCTTACTGATGCCTAATTTTGATTCAGGGGTCTAATGAATGCCGGCATTACATAAAAGACATTTGAGCTTATTGCTTATTTAGAGATTTCTCTATATATATATATATAAAAGAAATAATTTTCTAATCCGCTGACTAATCCGCGAATAGGTGTAATTTTCTATTTGTAAGCGACCGGGCCATTCAAAATTTTGGAATTGTCGTACAAGTCCAAACTTCCGCGATTGCTTTATCCTCCCATGTCTCCTGAGTCCGAGCTACGTGTCAGCTTGATAGTATTATCCTGAGGGCCCACAACCCAAATCCGGTCGGCCAAGTGTCACCACCACCACTCTGCGGCTCTTCATTTTACCCGCAGGCCGTACTTTTTCTAGAACTTTCCTCTACTCTACTCTCCTTTTGCTGCTGCCGCCCTTCTCCACTCGCCAGCTGAATACTTGTTGAGAAATTCTTTAACAGATTTTTCTAAGGGCTAATTTGATTTATGAAAAGTATTTTTTATTTTTGAAAAGCAAATTTTTAGAAAGAGTATACTTAGCAAAGTATTTTTGATATGTTTGATTGGTTATGAAAAAGTGATATATTTTCAAAATGCTTATGTTTAATTGACTATTTTTTTTTTAAAGTTATGTATAATTTTTATTATATATTTAATAAAAATTAAATTTTTGATGTCTTTTTAATATTTTTTTAATGTTGAAGGTTTTTTTTGAAAGAAATAAAAATAAAGTAATTACCGCTTTATGGAAAAATAACTTTTTTATATTTTTAATAAAAATTTTTTTTCATAAAATATGAAAATCATATTTCTATGAAAATATAAATTTTTCGTCTTTCTTCTTTGAAAATTTCAACCAAATAAAAAGCATCTCATTACTTTTTCATTGATCTTGCCTCTCTTTCTTTGTTTCTTTCTTTGTTTCTTTCTTTCTTTCTTTTTTTTTTTTTTTTTTTTTTTTTTTTTTTTTTTGGACCAAACGAGCCCCTAGATTTTTTTTTTTTTTTTTTCTAACAAGTAGTACAACCATCTCCCTCACTGTTCTACGCGCTCTTATTCTTCTTCCGATATTCTCCCATCTCCCTCACCATTATGTTCTCTCTGACCACCATCTCTTTCTAGCTTTCTCCCCATCTTTGTCTCCTTCCCTTGCGAATTGTCATGTTACCACCCCACTCACGCATTCTCTCCATAGTCCAAAAACTCCAGAGTGCTCCATTTCAAACCTCTCCATCATTGCACATTTATGCCCGCATTTGCCCTCCCCACCCTCCATCCTTATCTCCAAACACTAAGTTACTGCTGCATTTACCAAGATACCGCTTCATCCCAGGTTCCCAACTTTCATATCAAGACCCCACCACCCTCCCAAGCTCAAAGTTACCAAACTGTCCTCAAAAACCACCGCCTTTAGCTTCATTACCTTCCTCGCCTCCATGAATCCCACAACTGAAACAGAGCACCTCCCACCCCTCCCCACCACCACCACCAGGAGCTTGAAGAGAGCCCACCCCATGGCTTCAGCCCGAGGCTCCAAGACCTCCCCCTCTTCTCCCTCCTCCTCTTCTTCTCCCCCTTCCTACTACTCTCCCAGTATCACCCACCTGGACTATGACCGCCTCTTCTCCATCCTCCACCTCCTCCCCCCTGAGTCCATCCTCTCATTCTCCATGACCTGCAGGAGGCTCAGATCTTTAGCCTCCTCAGACTCTCTCTGGGAGTCCATATGCAGGAGGGATTGGGGCAGCAGCGTCGTGGACGCCCTCCTCGCCTCCTTCTCTGCCCGCGAGAGGAGGGAGTTGTCTTGGAAGAGGCTCTACCGGCAAGTTTCCCAGCTGGGCTCGCTCTCTTGCCGCAGGTTATCGTGCAACGATGGGATCTTTCCCAAGCCCCGGGCCTCCCACTCCCTCAATTTCGTCTCCGATTGGCTCGTTCTCTTCGGTGGGGGCTGCGAAGGAGGTCGGTCTTTTTATCCTTTCACTATCCCAACTTTTTTGCTCGATAAATCCAAGCTTTTTCGGTTGATTTTAAACTCGGTATCGGATTCACTGCTTGATGGATTCTTTTCAGCTCGGATTTAGGATCACCAATCTGCAATTAATACGTAAAAGAATTGATTTTGCTAGAATTGCTATTTATGCATGAGCAGTAGTTAGATGCTTGTGGTTCTTCTTGAACTGCTGGTTATTTGAGTGTAGGTTCAAAACCGTAGCATAGCTTGACGAGTCCTTTCTGGTGTCCAAGGTCAAAGCTTGGGATATAATTTACTTAGGAAAAAACTTGGAGCATAAACTATTTAGGGAGGTTTTAGGAAGTTAGCTGGTCATCATTAACCTTCTAACAGAGATATTTTCTTGCTTGTCTTGCTTGTTCCCTTCCTTCTAATCCCCATGGCAGATCTTAATGGCAATAAGCAAACCTGCAAGTGAGGAATGAGTGAACCCGAGAGCGTTCAGGGTTGAAATTTACATCACTTAAAGTGATGAAGCTTTTAACTTCTTTTTCTTCCCCCACTTTGCCGAATTTCTTCTTCTTCTCTTTTCCTTCCCAACCCCCCCTCTCTTTTACTCTCATCGACCACATGGTTTACTCTCATCAACCAAATATTGCTTCCACAGATAACAAACAACCAAGGATCTTGGGCTATTGCACGTATGGGGCAGTGCATGGATTTAGCGCTTGGTACCTTGAATATTCTGCATAGGATGCTGTAAATGCACCTGGTTTATTTTTTAAGACTCCAAGCCCATCTTTCTTGATGCTTCCAACTCTGTTTCCATAGTTTGTCAGAACCAACTGACCAAAAAAATTGCAAACCACAAAGATCATGGAGAACTTCAAAGATGGTAATGGTTTGCTCGTAGGGTTGCACTTTTGATAGCCGAGAGAACCAAAAGTCAGGGTTGGTTCCCAAGGAGGTTTTGGTAGTGGCAACACCATGCACCACTCTCCAACCTGACAACCGATGGCTTCACAAATACCATTTGAAGAAGATCATGGCCTTGGTACGGTGGTTGATATTCCTATGTTAATAGTGAATATGAACATGGTTTGATTATTTTGACCAATTAGGAAAGCGCAAGTAACTGTTTTCATTGCAGCAAATAAAGCACCGTTGGCACTTTTTTTGCTCTACCAGGCGTGCCAGAAAAGACTTGTTGGCACTTTTCCATCCTATCCGGACGAGCACAAGACAGCTTGGGCTCCTAGGGAACTCATTTGGTTGGTGGAAAAAGGCGCCCTTCGCGGCAACAAGGTTGGTGTACACAGGCGTACTTTCAGGATCTGATCAATCAGAAAGATGATGATGGGGATCGAATGAAGGATAGAGAGTAGCTATCTTGATCTTCAAGGATTTTCGTCACCACCATGCCAACATTTGAAGGTGGATAAGAGAGTGCAGCATTGGGCTACAGTAAGGGCGTAGTGCTGGGCAATGGTAGGAAGGTGTAGCACTGGGCTATGGTAGGAAGGTGTAGCACTGGGCTATCAGAATGGTGTAGATTACGGTAATCAACTAAGTTACGTCTACTCCTAGGTTAGAAGGTAGAGTAAAACTAAGATAAAGATAATGATGCATTTGATTAATTGTTGAAGGATCCCTAGATAAAGTATAATTTCAATACTTATACTAAAATAAAATAACTACCCACTATGACTGTTATCCATGTTTGCTTCCACTTCTGGCGGTTATGGTAACTAAAGCCAGTTGTCTCCTATTACTCCACGTCCTGACTTGGTGTCACTGGTCAAGCCGATAGACCGTGTACCACTTGTTAGGCTGATAGTCATGCTCAATCAGCTGAACCCCCTGTCGTGTCTCTATTCAGCCTGCTTTAATCAGCATATTGTCATTCCATATATTCAGCCTCCAGTGGGATGATCTCGATTTGATCTTTATTGGAATATCTTTAGTTAGCTCCTATACAGTTCCCATTTGGTCTTTAGCTCTTGGGATGCCCATTATATCTGTTCTCACTTTACCGTGTAGCCAATTTAAGCACGTCTCCTATGTGTCAACCCGATGAAGGATGTGGTGTAAACAATCACGCATGCATGCGTGCGCACATGCACCTTATATAGAAGCAATGCTCTCATCCTGCCCCTTTGTTTTATTTCATTCTGCAGAAGCTAGTGAGTGTAAGTACGGAGAATTTTATTTTTTGTTATGCAGAAATTCTTGAAAAGAACCAAAAAGATTAAACTAATAGATTTAAAAAATATGGGCATTTTTAGATGTTTAAAAGATGTGCAGCACCTGTACTTTAGCTCTCAAAACCAAAGAAATTTTGCAGGGTTTCCAGTAGCCCATGCTATATCTTGAAATACCGAGGGCATCACATATTCCATCAAGGTCTAATCTTGAGTGGCAGTGATATTGACTATGGGCTTTTGGTTTAAAGACATGTTCTTCACAGTTTCAATCCCTTTAAAAAGGGTTTAGTTTTGCCTTGAAAGTGCATGACTAACCTGTCAAAAGAAAAAAATTGATGATAATTCAAAAGAGGTCTTCAAAAGGAATATCAGCATGAAAGAGAGAAGAAAGGTAATTGAGGATGAATTTTCCAATTGATTTGAGAAACCTTGATGTTGCTAGATGTGATAACAACAACTGTATGTGCATTCTGGTCACCATGAAGAATAATGGCTGGTGGTGATAGCAGCAGAATTTCTTTCTTACTTGATCGTTAGTATTGAAATAATATAAGCCTCAAAAATCATATTGCATTCAAATGGTGGAAAAGAAGTAATGGCTTTTATTAACATTCTCTTCCATAACATGATGTAATGAAAATTCTGAAATGACAATTAAGGCTTATGCTTCCATTGGTGAAAAACCAAACAACATCCTATTATATTTTAGTGAAATAAAGGGGGAGGTTATCAAATTCATGTTCCTGCATTCTCTTGGTCATTCCAGATGGACAGTTCCTAATCAGTGCTATATATGTTATCAATAAGCATGCTAGTAGTGTCTAAAGTGGGAATCTACAACAGTAAAATTATAGGCTCGATATGAACAAGGTGGCAAGTAGTCTCTTTAATATCTTGAGTACCACATCTGAGTTAGCATTTAACTTTATTTTGGAAATATATAGCTAAATCACCTTTTTTTTGAGACCCTTCTTGCGAAAAGAAAGTTTGTTCAGTAAAGTGCCAGGAATCTTACTTGGTTGAGATGCTATAGAGCACTTGCTCATATTGGTTACTTACAAGATAGCCAACACAAGCTTTTCCATTGATCAGCTAGACCTAAGGACTCATGATTATATTATCTGACTGATGTATCCGTGTATGAAGTGCTTCAGCTATTGGCATTTGCAAAACTTAGGTCTTTACTTCCATCCCCATCTGCCAGTTACGTCTGATTTGAAAACAGCTTGTCCACTTGTGTTTGGTGCTGTGCTTGTTCCATAAACTCAATTGTCTTTAATACTTTACAACTGCAGAGTTTTTTTTGACCTGACCTTTGAAATCCTGGCATTCGGTTAAACAATATCTCCCATTAAGACAAGCCTGTAGCTACATTGTTCTAGTAGCTCAATGACATCTTGTCTTTGCCCTTTGAAGTAAACTAAAGCCATCTGGAGAGTATATGAAGGATACTCATCGCAAAAGTTGCTTTGATTAAGTATTGGACCTCTTTAGCACACTCAAAATTTACATTTATCAACAATGATTTTCTGGTCATATCAAGGATTTAGTTATTGGCTAGTTCTGGTTTATGCCAACTCAGCACCAGTAGCATGTACAAAACCAGACCAATACCAGTATCCAGCATTGCATCCGTACTGAGAACTGGGTTTACCAGCCTATATAAACCTGTTCTGTTTTGCATTGTCCCATGTCAGTTTGACCACTGCTGATATGACGATACTGAGTAAAAGTTCTTTATTTAGCTTAAGCATGGCAAGACGTGTTGGCACAGGATGCTTCTGCTAGCCAGTGCCAGCATTCCTTGTACTAGCAGCACTTAAATCCTTAGTCACAAAACTAGGCCGTGAAACAAAGAGCTTGTAACGAGCTACCCAAGAGAAACCTTCTAAACAAATATATGAAATTTTTACTGGAAAATACTCCATTAACTGCTCCAGAAGAAGATCATCATTGTTAAGGTTCTGCTCAAACTGCATATACATCAGTTCTGAACAGTTTTTTGAGTACAACAACTCATGTCACTCATGTCAGATTGTTTTCACTCTCCATGTATGATTAAAAATCTATTTCTACGTCTTTGTGTATCAACTATGGAATATTTTCGCTCACTTGATCCAGCAGGCCTCATATGGACTGATAAAACTTGAAAGTGCTAGTAAGCCAGGTATTTGTATAAACAATCAGAGAGTTCCAACTGCTCATGTATTTCCTATGTGATTCTGATGATTCGATCCCCCACGATGTCGCACCAGACTTGACTATATAATCTTGGTGAGCATTTACCATATATGTGTTTGATGAAATTTTAACCCGTGTCTGTTATATCAGGTCTTGTTTGATTGAAACTTCTTTCCCCAAGTCCTTCAATCATTCTGCAAATCAATGACTGATTCACAAAGTGAGGCCAATTGTCGTATGCTCCAACTCATGGGAAGTTTCCGTACTCTGTTTTTAATAGTTTACTGGCCTTTTTAATTTGACAGATAAGCCATTTATGATAGTCGCAAGAACCACGTTGTGGATATGTCATTAATACAAGTGGAAGGACAAATTTCATCTTTCGATATGTGTTTGAAAGAAGATACTCTTGCATGATATGGCAGTTTCTCCTTTAGTTTTAAGAAACTGATCCTATCCTACCTTCATGACTTGTTTATAAATCCATCTATCTTTTTCAGAAATCATTTCTTGGGTATTGATGTTCCCAGGCTAGGTGATATTTACAGTAATTATTAAAGGTTTAATGCTCTAACTGCTAATGTCACAAAAACTCACCCTAAACATGTGGGATGAGAAAATTCTAATGCCATCCAAAAAAGCTAAGAAATCAGAGGCTGGTAAACGTTAATGCAAGTCACTGTGACCTGCTGTTCTTGCTTATTTATATGTTGGTAATGTGAACCTGAACTCTCTGACTTGACATTTCTGTGACTTTATTTGCTCACCTAAAAGGTTAGGATCCGTGTTTTCACTTTTCTGTTCCTTATTCCTTTGACAAAAGCTGGTATATCTTGATATGATCAGTTTCCCATATTTCCTTTGGATAGCTTGCATTTTGGATGACTCCTTGGTACCTAATATCCTTGTCATTTCTTGTGTTTAAGAGTTATTGTCTCTTGACACTGATGCAGTGGATATATACGAAGGATAAGGAAAGCATAAGGTTATCGAAAATGCATATAAAGTGGATGACTAATTGGAAATAACATAGACTTTCTGTGTTGCAAAGTAGTCTCTATCTATTTCTGATGATATCTCCTTATATACAAGAGTTAGCTTTGACCATTTCAATACGTGCTGTTGAAATTTAAAAGCATGCTGGTAGAATTATAGGGAAATGTACCTAATTGGAAAGATTATTCTTTTCATGTAGATGTTCACTGGATCAAAGAGTTTTTGCTATTTAATCAGCAAAATTTTGAAAATTAATGTTCCTGTATAATCCAATGTTTCAGCAGAATACTGTTGGTAGATTCATTCATATTTTTATGTAACGTGATGGTTATGTTTTTGAAGAGCATGGCGCTTTTGGAGCATTACTGTTTATACTATCAATTTTGCTCTAAATTTTTACATACTTATGCAGATTATGATTCAGACAAAATCTGCATTGTTAATGAACTAAAGCCTATTAACTTCTACTTTATATAGATTCATAGATAAGATTGACGTTACTAGCATGGCCATATGTTTCTTTTACTTTGTTCTAATCTGAAAGTCTTCTCCTCTTTAGGGCGCCATTTGGATGACACATGGGTGGCATACATTGGAAATGGATTCAACAGGGTACTAAGTTGGCAGCATGTCAATTCAGGCATCCCAAGCGGACGTTTTGGACAGACCTGCACCCTAGTCGGCGACTCCCTCGTTCTCTTTGGTGGCATCAATGACAATGGAGTCCGCCTAAATGATACGTGGGTTGGGCGAGTCAAGTGCGAAGGACCACTTGAGCTCAAGATCTCATGGAGACTACTTGATGTGGGCCCCCTTGCACCTCCTCCTCGTGGAGCCCATGCCGCATGCTGCACTGGAGACAGGAGAGTGGTGATCCATGGAGGGATTGGACTGTCCGGCCTACGACTGAGTGATACTTGGCTTCTGGATCTATCGGATGACCTTAGATCTGCTAGATGGCATCAGATCCCAAATGTCCAGCCATCACCTCTGCCTCGTTCAGGCCATTCACTGACATGGATTGGTGGGACCTGCATGGTTCTTTTTGGCGGAAGGGGCTCACGTTATGAGGTGCTCAATGATGTATGGCTCTTTGACATCGGTGGAGACCATCCTGAATGGAAGGAGCTCAAATATGATCTATCCAATGTACTGGGTGAGATGCCCCTTCCACGGGTCGGTCACTCGGCTACACTCATATTGGGAGGCAGGGTTCTGATATATGGTGGAGAAGATTCACAGAGGCACCGGAAAGATGACTTCTGGCTTTTAGATATTAGTTCTCTAATGAGGTTTCGGTCAGTTAGTCCTAAGAAAACATCAAGAATAATGTGGAAGAAGTTGCAGGTTGAAGGGCAGTGCCCTGATTACAGGTCATTTCATGGGGCATGCACCGACCGGTCAGGGCGGTACGTTTACATGTTTGGTGGGATGGTCAATAGCGTTGTTCATCCTGCTGAAGCCTATGGGTTGAAGTTTGATGGGGAGCTGTATCAAGTGGAGCTTGTGCTGCAGTTGTGAAGCATAGAAACATAAGTCCAGTTACTGTAGTCATGTGCTGCAGTTTATTGTACTAAAGAGACTGTCATCAGAGTATCAGAGTGCTGAATCTAATGTATAGATACCAGTAATCTGATGAGATGCAGCTCGCTGTCAGCACCTATCAGCTAAAATCCTTATTCTTTTATGCAGGCTAAATTTTCCAACTGTATTTCTTCAAAAGGTGCAGGAAAGTTTGTTCTGCTTTAATCTGGGTATGGTATGGTTGCATGTCTCTGAAAGCTTTGAAGTTGTACCGTTCTGTTCCGAGTCTTATATTTGAATTCATGTGCCTACAGTCTAAGAGTTTGTGCGTGTGTGTGTGTGTGTGTGTGTGTGTGTGTGTGAGAGAGAGAGAGAGAGAGAGGGAAACCTTGTCGATATAAGTATCCTTGTCCAAGGACTTGGGGATGCACCACCGAAAACTTGAATGTGAAATCTCGGCTTCTCAGGTGGAGCATAACCAATAGGGCAATGCTGTAGAACTGCATTTAGAGCAATTTATATTGGAGCCAGTCCTTTTTAGGAAGCTTTTCTGAAGGGGGAGCGAGTCCATAAATTACAGTACCAGTAAGATCTTGGCCTGTTCTTTTTAAGAAGGTTTTTTTTTTTTTTGAAGGGTGAACAAGTCCTACAAGTTCTACAAGATGGTGGCGGCAAGAGGCAGGAGAAGACAGTCTCCATTGCTATGAAGCTCTCTCCACTGAGAACCAGAAGTCCTCTGCTAACACAATCACATCGATACTAACATGCTTCCACTGGTGAGGACCATCCTCCCTGGTCCCTTCAATGCTGACAACTAGTGAGAATTCAAAGATTTGGGGACCAATGATGATCAAATATCATGGTCCCTATGAGCATGAACGTAATTATTTCTCCAATCCACCTCATCTATTGCTCGAGAATATTTAACAATTAAAAGCCTTCTCAGGTATGTACATTTGTATGCTCTGAAGAGGATGCTTAAAATTCTCCAGCAGAGATTTCGTTCTTATCTGAAAGCAAGATATAGACGCCAGAGATTACATTACATGATTGAAGAGCTAAATTACACACATTGAGCAGGGACTAAGGTAGAGTTGATGGATTTAGTGAGGAGCATTGATTGAATCGGTCCCATCCAGGTCCACACTTTGGACTGAACCCATGCCTGACAGAGCACGGGAAAATAATATGAACTCACCAATGAGCCTGTCTGCATGCATGTCCTCACGTGCATGCGACCGCACAGAAAGCTACTGCCAGATCAACATTCTCAATGAGGTCGGAGACAAATCGCTGTCAGATCAATACACGATGGCATCACTCGGGAATCACTGTCAGAGAATAAATCACTGTCGCGATCAGCTTGGGTCCATGGAGACAACTCATGGTCCCAACGAATGATACTTTAGGAGGAGATATTGCCTATATCAAGTGAAGTGAGCAGACTTCCTCTAAAAAAGAAGGTGAACAAACACCAATCTTATGGTTTCGATCTGCAAAAACAAGCATCTTGGAGTTCGTCTCGTTGGCTGTCACTTCATCATCTCTTTAAAAGTGAAAAATCAAAGTGACCTGAAACAGAATGTTCAAATCATTCTTACTGGCCTCATCCAACTCTGCTTTCATCATCTATTGAGCTCAGTGCCTGAGTCTCTCCTATCTCCGCCTGCGGATAAGGGTTTAGCTGTACTCTTTATAACCGTTCAAACCTGTACAGGCGCTTTCCATATCAAACAATTTTCCTTTCATTTCATCTTATGTTCTCTAGTGTTTGTAGTTGCTAAGATCTTTGTATGCTCATGAGCATTCCCATCATCAAACCAATCAAATGTTCTAATCCCTGCAGTAAGCCACTAAGTTCTTAAAGAGATTAAGCGGACCAAGTCTTCAGGGCATTTGATGGCATGATACTTCGATACCATATATTAACCTTTCCAACTTTGTTTAATATTATGCGATCCTGATTCAGGAATGGTATGGCATACTCTCATTACCAGTTCAAATGGTAAAAGTTCATAGTTCCGGCAAGTAAAATGCCTAAGTCAATTCCATGAGATAAATGATAGACATTGGCATATAAGAATAAAAATAAACATATTCCAAAAGAAGAATATCAAGACATTTATAATCATCCTTCTGAAAGGGATGTGAAGATGATAGCAGAACGGCTCCTTTGGCATACTTGAGCACCGTGTGAGAGCAGCTCTTGGAAGGAGCTCAATGTGTTCTTTGTACATGGAAAAATGGAAGCCAACACAGGAAGCCTTGGTGAAGGGAGTAGGAGAGAGCAACCGGTATCAAAGAAATATCAACTTGAGGAGTTGCAGTTCAAATGGCAAGGATCAACAACCATTCACATGTATCCAATACAGCCAAGTGAAATTCAAGGACATACAATACTGCAGCAGAAGACCTAAAGCAGCAAGAATATAGTGAAATGCCACTGATCCCATTGCAAGAAACATTAATTTTTCAATACGCACTGTTGGGTTTTCCATTCATTCTGTCGTCCAGTCAACAAAAGCAGATTGATCAAGAAGAGCTGAAGGATGATACAATAATATAAGGCAAACTATACCGTGCTACTGGACTCACTTTACAAATGTTCCACCACGAAGAAAGAGGTTATCGATTGAATAATTCAGGAAGATGCCATTGTGACAGAACACCTGGCCACTTATTGGGGGCTGACACCTAGTTCAGTTGACATGCTATACACATGCAAGAAAGAGCAGAGAAGATTTCAAGATCCCCGTGTTGTATCAGAAAGTATATCACCAAAAGATAGCATAAAACTAAATGATCCACAGCCATCTAAGCATGAAAACTAATGAGCCAAAGCAATTTAAGCATCATTAGTAGATTCATCTATGACGATTTAAGTTGAAGATGGTCCTCACAGAGTACTATGTTTTCTCCATTGATCATAAATGGATTGAGGACTAAATTCTAATTATCAACTTCTACAATTCAAGACTCGTAATCCATCTAATTACCTTCAAACTTTGTTTTTGTATTTCAATTCTTCCGGTCACAAGACCTCGTAGTTAAACACTACCATGTTATGGAAATGAATAAAAGCACATGCAGACTAAGAGTAATGGTACATCCAAATTGTTTTGAGAAAAAGTAATGGTACATCCAAATAAATATTTAGATTCCTTAAAGAATGTTTTGCTGGGTGTTTGAAAAGATTGTGTCATTCAAAAGCTTTTGCTTTTGACAACACTCTTACTTTAATTTTCTTATGTACAACTCATTTCAGTGATGCAACTAGTAGTTAATCTGTGGACGCACCTAGTTTTCTACCATTCTTCAGTTTGAAAACGTTATATATACCATATCCTACTAACCGGACTACATATGCCCGAACATATATGACTGCTAGCTCCCCGTGCACAGATCAGGTTGTAACCAGGATAATTCTTGAACAATATATTGAAGCATTTATCTCCTTGTCATCTGTTATACTCCTATTCGTTGATATTCTTCTATTTGCATCCTTTAAACAAACATCCAAGGTTAAAAACATTCTTGGTTCGCAAGCGTTTAATGTTTTGCTGCTGGATGTGTAATGTTGTGGCACAGTGATGTGTCAGGGTTGACAGGCCAATTCCAATTTCTCAAACTTGTGCACATTTATATATTTTTTCTTCTCTAAAATTTCTGTCATATCTGTAGCTTCTTATTTGTTTGACTCTTTCAATTGTCGATAAGTATAAGACTCGTCAGAATCTCATCTCAATATGCAATTTAATTTTACTTTCTAATCGTGCATGTCACTAACCTGTGCACTCATGCTAATTCAACTACCTATATGACCCACCGAGACAAAACTTTACATAGGAACCAGAACCCCTACATTAGTAATGTAACAACTAGTTAAAGGTAGTTACAGAGAATAGAACACAAAAGTTGCCATGGAAAAGTCTGTTAGGAGCTCATAGCTAATTAGAGAACAAGTGCAGAAAGTGACCGTAATGCCAGGTGATATTCAGCAACCAAAAGAGGAAAATTCACTAAAGCCAAAATGGTGCCGAAACCTTGAACTCACCTGAAATTCAAGGATCCTATTGTAAAAGCAATTTAAGTTAGTACAAGAGTATTGGATGGTTTACACTCCCTCACTTCTTGAATTTTAAGAAGGGGGAAAAAAAGGAGAAGTTTAACTAGAAGGGTAACAATTTTAACATCTTGTCATTCTCGGCAAACCAGCTCACTACCAAAACAAATAAAAAGATAAAGATCGTAAAAGGAAGAACTTTTTGACAGCCACAATCATGCATGAACATAAGTTAAGAAATCCACAATGGGGTTTAATATTGATAATGAACATTGAATTTCATAATGCTGCAACTGGAGTACTGAGCAAGGAGTAGACAATTTTATTAAATAAACCAAATTCAGTCGACAGAAATCATCATGAGATCATCATGCACTAGTACTGGGTGATGGCAGTAGCTACAAATAAACATTGACCCAACTTCTTATTCTCAGAAACTCACTCTAGAGCCAACAGAAAAGGTGTGGGAATTCAATAGGAGTGGATAGCCAACCCAATGCTCACCAACTCTAGCAACCACCCCATATTTACCAAACCATCCACTCAAAAGAAAAAGAAATTATATAAAAAAGATAGAAAAAAGTACCTCATGATGATTCACTCATCACAAACAGTAATAAGATGAACGAATAAGAGAAAGATGAGTCTAAAGTGCGAAATCGCCCAAACGTCCTATTTACATCACAACCATCCCAAGTTTATAAAAATCCTGAAATGATTGGCATATAAATCTTCCATTCATAAGTTTATAGCACAAGACAAAGCAAAGAGTGCAATCAAAAACAAATGGCACCACACAGACATTACACTAGGAATAAAGACAAATAAGAAGCAAGCACCTTTGCCAGAGTAAATTCTTCAGACACATGACAAAATATATCCTCTTGATGGTTAGAACCAAACAGGGTTTGGAGACAATGGGAATAAAAATTCAGGCTTGCAATGATTTTGGCAGCATCCATGAGATGTTCCCAGAAACCATCGCTTTTACTATTATGTTGGTGCTCAGGTCCAAAGCAGGCATCTTTTAGAGG
Source organism: Phoenix dactylifera (assembly GCF_009389715.1). NCBI lineage: Eukaryota > Viridiplantae > Streptophyta > Magnoliopsida > Arecales > Arecaceae > Phoenix > Phoenix dactylifera. The sequence continues at coordinate 5,284,395 of NC_052398.1, read as the reverse complement.
GAAAGCTCGAGAAATAGCTTTGCCAAAGTAAATGTAGTAAATAGCGATATAAGCCCATGAGGTTGCATCCTCTGATATACTTGAGTATATATTAGCCACCAAGAAGACATCCTGACATGACACAAGGATTTATTGATCACCAGCTTTTCCATTTATAACAGATATTAAGATGCATTTGTGAACATGTGCAGAGAGGGTTGATCAAAAAATTATGCAAGTTCAACTCTCTTCCCACTTAGAATTGGAGATGTTTCGGGAGCATCTGATCAGAATACTTGATTCAGAAAACTCGCCTCCCACTTAGAATTGGAGATGTTTGTTCCAAATCAAGGCAATGCTGAGATGATACCTCAATAACTACTGATGCAGTAAGGCTTTTGTCATCTAAGTTCTAATAAATCCAGTTTTATTCTTGTACAGTCAGATGTTTGCAAACAAAAAATCCACATGCCAGTGAGATATTATCACCCATAATTATATGCACAGAACAATCTATGGAGCAATTCCTGAACTCTTCTCAAAAAAACAAAATCAAGAAAAATCACGACCCCATGAAACGAGCATCTGTTGCTAAACTATTAAAACATTCAGAGCAGGTGAGGAAGGAAAAGGGTTAGAGAACCCACAAGACAACAAAGTTCTCTTCAAACATGATTTTACTCAGTAACTCCAAAACTAATAAACCAAATGCCACTTTATCCTTCCCTTTGAACACAAGGAAGACCCCTCTACTGCACTAAGCATACATCCTTGTTACAAAAGTACTCAAATCTTAATAAACAAAAAGGTGGATAACAACATAAAAGCTATACAATCAAAACCAAGTCAAGGAAAACAGCACCTCCATTTTAATCCATCATTGTCACCATCATCATTTCAGACATTGCCAATGCCAACAGCCAACAAACAAATTCTGGGGTTGACATAAATGATTACCCCACAAATGTGAACTCAACTGCTGTCCGCTATACCGGTATGACATCAATCTTTGAAGTGTCCTCACATCTCAACACTATTCCTTCAAGGCTTGCTGGGAGTATGCACCTTGCCCACTGGCATCCCATGGAAAAAGGTTCTGAGGGAGGAACTATCATCAGCACATTGTCATTCCTTTGGACAACCCCCATTACACTAACAGTGCTGCCCTCTTTGATGTACCTACAGGTGACAAGATAAAGAAATTATCTACAAAGTGCTAACAGAACATTTATGAACATGTTAATGCAGTGTTTTTTTCCAATTTTTTTGCTTTATGCCATATCACTCCTGATGCCAGCCCATGCAGTATGCAGCAAGAAATACATCAAAAATTCTCACCGAAAAAAGAGGCCTTGCACTATCATGCTTACTATATTTAGATATTTCTTGGCAAAAAGCTTGCACAAGTCCAACAAAGAAAGAAAAGCAACAGACATGCTTCTTCTAAACTTGATAGATGCTTATGACCAAACATAAGTTTCAGATTACCCTTCTTTCAGGCGCATTACACGATCATCACTTGAAAGGTTCCTCTGCCGCAACCACCTGAGGAATTCAGGAGACAAATCTTTGTTTTCTGGGTTGATATCAACAACAATGGACTCGTCCACATACGGGGTGACCCTGGCACCATAGCCTGTTTTGACTAAGGCTCTTAACCCAGATTGAAAATCAGAGATGTAAAAGTCGACCACATGCCTCTGCCAAAGTTCCAATTTTTGATGAAGTGAGTTCAATGTCACAAAATCATGATACAATAAAAGAGCATTTAGGATGGCTGCAGAAAAGGCAAATCCGATATATAACTTGAGTCATGACAGCAGGGTTCAAGTGGCTTAGGTGCTCTTTGAATCACAATTTATCAGTTTATCTTAAACAAAGTTCAATAAAATAAGAGAGTTGCTTACCTCCGACGACCTTAGTCCCCAGGTAAAACATCGGTGCTTGGAATTGGCAGCCTTTGAGTCCCAACCCCTGTACTCATATAAACTTGTAGATGTATACACACATCTAGGAACCTTCTGAAATGACGACTCCAGAGGGACATTTCCACATGTGACAACCTGCAAGAAGCACAAGTCTATATGAAAAATCAAAGAATACATGGCACTGACCATAAAAGTGAACAAGAGGAGGTGAGTACTTTAGGACTAAAAGAAATGTCTCTAACAAGACAATGAGCTATTTGATCTATTAAACTGAAAAGTAAACACCATAAATAAATAGAGGAGTGGACTTGAGCTGAAAAATAGTAATCTGGAATAACTTGTGGAAGATTTCTATGCTCCAATGTCAAACAACAACAGTTCAACTCAATGGCAAATGAGGAAAGTAGACAGTAGAACTATACCAAAATTTCCATAGTAATATACAATGAAAATCCATAATTAAAAATGATGTAAGTCGCATATACTTTCCAAAATTATGAGCACATCAAATTTGATTTTCTGTCACTGGAGGAAATCAATTTATTTTTTCTGCAGTTCATTAAATTTGGATACCATGTAAACAAAGATACGCATAGAATTTCAAAAACAGTCTGAAGCAGAAGGTGTGAGATTAATTGGAATCCCCTGCATATCCGTTTCTGTTAAGTGCATAGCTCTCATAAAACAACTAAAAATAGAATGTCTCCATAATCTTAATTTCAAGTTTGCTTCCCTCTTTAAATACTGAAAAAATCCAGTAATGTTTTGCAAGAAGAAACATACCCCAGATACTTTGACATATTGACCATTTTTTGCAGTTCTAAGCTCAGCATCAGGATAGCGGGTAATGAACCCAACAATCGCTCTCCTTCCCCAATAAGTATTCCAAATGAAAAGAGCAGCAACCGCTCCAAATATAACCACAACAACAATGAGAAGAATGGCATTGTGAACAGCAGCAAGAATGAAACCACCTGCAATAAACCCCATCACAAACAGCAGGACAACAGACCACAATATGGGCTTGGGCAAACTCCCCTTGAATGAATTCTCATCCTCCTGGATGAGATTAGTGACAGCTTGGTTATGAGCAATGGAGATGCTATGCAACTTCATCGACCCAGTAGAATCCAGAGGACCAGAGACTTTGCGAGGAGCGCCAGATGAGTTAAGTGACCCTGAAGAAATTGGTCCAGATGTGATTAACCCTGTTGCAGGAAGCACTGGTGGAAGGGGGCCCGAATTTTGGCGAGCCATCGGGGTGACCCCTCCAGGCTGAGGACCAGATGACTTCTTAACTGGATCAACATGTCTGTTAAGTGGTCCAGAATTGGTTTTCTGTCTGTTTGAGCCTCCAGTGACCGGAACTGCAGATGAAAGAGAACCAGAGGAGTAGCCAGAGCGACCAGTTGCATTAGGCATGATAGGTCCTGAGTGTGAAGCTGCACCACCAAATGATGTGCTCCTTGAAGGAGCATTATTAAGTGGTCCAGATTTTCTTGATTTCTCCACATGAAGATCAAACATCTTTCCAAGTTCTCCGGATTTTTTGATATCTCCACCTGTGTATGGCATGGCTACAGAGCTCATTGTTGGAGGCTTCTCCTTTGGTTGCTCTGGCCGGCCTGAAACATACAGGCCATTGCTGAGCTGATGTGATGGAAATCTGGAACCCATCAAGCTTTCTCAAACTCACTACACTAGATCTCAGCAAACCAAATGCCAAATATCTGCTATAGTTCCAAGGGATCAAAGTTAAGCTCTATTGTCCAATGGCATTATCATCATGAAGCCAAATTTGCAACCAAAGTTCTGGTTCACAGAATACTTCCTGAAAGCACTTTGTAGGCTGAACCTGTGAGCCATGTCAGAGATCAATGAATTCGTGTCCATACTGGCAGAAACCTATATGAAATAAAAGGGTTTCCAAAAAATTACTGTAAATGAATGAATCACGGTTGAATTAGTTTCAATTTATAATATATGCAATATGTACATATGCATGGAAGCAAATTGCATCCTAATTATGGTAATGCTAATATCAAACCTCATCCCAACAGATTAGAGTTAATCTTATTAATCATTCTTCACCAAAATTCTTAAGTGCTCCAACCATTTTACAGGCAACATTTCCAGGTCCTTTCTTAAAATTTCATCCATATCTTATCCACGCCTATCTTGATCTTCCAGCAGAAATCTCAGCCACTCTCCATACTGAGCCTCCTTAGATCTTTGCTCCCATGCTAAAATTAGCCCTGCACTACTTTATCCTCAATTGGTGCACATCCTACCTTCCATAGTGTATTCATTTCTAACCCTACCTTTGTTTCATGAGGCATCTATTTGGCACTCTTAAACATCGCAAAAGATGAAGAAGCGCAAGAAGGAGAGGTGCAAACTATGACATGGATCATGGCTCTAACCTTTGGTGTGAAAGGAAAATTAGAGGGCATTGAGAGGGGATATCAAGTCATAATCATGAAAGGAAATAGTCAGTATTTTTGAAACATGGTCTGACAGTAATCCCACTAAATTTAAAATTTAAACCACTTAAAACCTCGTTCCTCAAAAATGTCATGGCACCAAAAACAGAACTAAAACTAATTAAGAGAAATCATAATAATAGCTGCAGCAGAGTTAAAAAGAAAATATCATGTTAAAAATTGTTTGTCTAGCGCTGAAAATATGAAAACTTGGAACCAAAATTCAGCAAGAACCTTGGTGTTAGAAACTAACAACTGAAAAAAATAACATACTTAGCAACAAATTACGTATACATGCAAAATCTTCCATTGTTAGTGTCAGTTGTAGAAGCTAAACAGATTTATCACAATAACCAATGTAGGCACCAGATATATTCAGAAAGGAGAAATTAGAAAGGCATGCACCTCCAAGATGACACAAGTACCAGATTTTCGTTGTACCAATCTTCTTGCTAATTCCACTACATTGTTTACTGGAGCAGAATCTTTGCTGCCATTCAACCTATTGCCAGGTTTATATAAAAGAACTAATTGCCCTATTAAGTTCCGTATGAAACTAAAAGAAGGAACAAAAAGAAAGAATCCATGTTCTTACATCAAGAAGACAAGGTGGTGCTCAATCATATTCTGGTAAGATTTTATCTCTCTGGTTCAACAATACAGACTTACCCACCCGAGTCAGGTCATTGAAACAAAGGCATCTTGTTGATTAATTTTGGAAGAAGATTGAACTTAGGATTCTAAGTTGCACATTTGGTGAATTTTCTTCCCATTATCACGCATTTCTAAGGAAGGTGACTGATCTCACAATCAGGACTCATGAATTCTTATGTATGAGTGTAGTGATTCAAGCACAATAAATGCTCAAAATATTAAATGGAAAATATGATCTAGCGCCACTCAGTCACACCATAGCAGGATTGTAGCCAATCTCATACCCATAAGCAAAAACTGCAGATTACAGTAAAACACTTCAATGATATTCTTTTAGATGGCAAGCTGCACCTATGTCAACCTACTGCATAGAAAACCAAGCCCTGATCCCTGTCTCAACATCAAATTCACATCAGGAGACATTTCAATTCCACTGAAATCAGGTCAAACATGTAAGACCAATAAACCTAAAAACCATGTAAAATTTCAGAAATTATACTATCTTTAACACCCGGAGTCTACACCTAATCTCAAGAAAAGCACATTCTTGATAACCCTTTGAAGAATTGGGCATATCCAGATAAGTCTATATAATAGAAAAAAACAAATGACATAACTGAAACCCCACGTTCCAGATATATCGGACCAACATTTTCAACATCAAGAAGTCAAAAGGAAGAAACAGATTCCACACAGTAAGGCATGACATGCCCACATGTCTGTTTACACAAACTGTTTTCAACATCCAAACACTACAGAAACCTGAGAGTAGATCGATTAAAATCAATGAGAAAGTACCCAAAACCTCATCGCAAAAGGGAATATTAAAAAAAATACGTGCAAGGAATGAAGATCCTGACCAAAACTACCATTTTCCAGCACCTAGAAACAAGAAACTAGATCCCGTATCACATCCTGGGGGACCACAAAGACCCCAATCTCAAATCCATCAAGAGAGGCCAAGAATTGAACCCAAGTTTACGGAAAATCCTTACATATTACCAAGAACCATTGCTCCAAACTCAGAACCCAGATCTCTAATGGCGAGGCCAAAACTAATAAGCTGCCATCACTATAGAAATCAAGCATTCCTTCGGGCACTACAAAAAAAACCACTCAAACAAAGTGATTACTGCACCATTTGCAAACATAGTTCTAAATCAGATTACGGATCTCACTTAGTAAGTCAAAATACACACAAATTCCTCCCTCTTATTCACCATATTTTGCAGTGGCAAGAAACTGAAATAATAGAAAGAGCAAAAACTAAATTGGAAAAAAAAAAAAACGAACTTTTCCCCGCAAATCGATCACCAAAACTAGAACCGTCGATCGCATACCCCAAGGAAGTAAATCGAGGGACAAAGTAACCCATCCCATCACGTTTCGACTGCCCTCTGAGAAAAGGAATAATTTTTAGCCATCTATTTGAATCCCCCATCCCTGTACCCCAGATCCCAAATCCGGAAAGAAAGCAACCCACATTCCCACTCGCATCGAAGGAACACCAAACGACAGAGACCAAAACCACCTAGAGCGACCCAAATCCCCCTAAAGGCCGGAGCGTTTCCCCCTCTCGGACCTCAAACCAGAAGGAGGAGACCAGCCCACATTCCATTCCCGCAAGAAACGGGCATAGTGGGATGGATCAGAGACCCAGATTCGAGATCCCAAAGCCGCATCACGAAGAGAAACACACACGCACAGAGAGAGAAAGACTGAGGAATGAGGAAGATCTCTCCATACCTGGGGAAGCCGAGGCAGGGAATGGGCTTAAGCTGCTAACAATCACCTCAACCCCAACACTCACGCAGAGAGAGAGAGAGAGAGAAAGAAATCAGCCGTTTCTACCAGTACTATGAGTTCTGCCTTCCACAAAACCTCCAAAGAAACAGAGGGAGAAAAAATAATAAGACGGGGAAAGAAAAGCGGAAACACACCATGCCCCGCTCTCAAGTCTCACCTTCGTGTAAAAGTTAACCATATGCCTTCCCAGATTTAATTTTATATCTAAATTTATCCGAATATAAATAAAAACCTCATGATTCATATTTATATCTATATTTGTAAAAAATATATAAATATAAATATATAATTATTCAATTCATATCTAAATCTCTTTTTCTATTTACAATCCTATTTAATTTTATATCACATTTATAAACCTCTACAAAAATATATATGGTTATAGTACTATTTTAACTTAATTTATTATTTATTTTTTAAAAAGGTTAAATTCTGTGGTCATAAAGTTTAATTATCCAACTTATATTTGTATTTATATTCGTGCTTCTAATATTCAATTTGTATTTGTATCTATTTAAAATAAATATGAATATAATTAATATTCATATTTTTATAAAAAAAATAAATTAAAAAAATTGTAAAGTGTGTGGATATCATTTGAAAATGAGCAGTTCAGATAGAATTGAACTTCCGATTAATCCGTAGACTTGCGATGAAAATATGGTCTCTATGACCTCATTGAATTTCATTCAGATGGAGAATCCTATAGAGATCGTATTGATTTTATCAAAGAAAGACAAATTTAACTGAAGCTGTTCAGACAAGCATAGGTTAACTAAATGGTATTCTCATAGCAATTGAAGTTAGGATTTTAAGTTCTTGGAAGGTAGTATGAGATCCATAGTAGGCATGAAAATCACCGATATTTATAGAATAAAATAAATATAACTATAGATATATTGGTATTTGATTCGTATTCTATCCGATTTCAGACCAACTCTTAACCATTGCCCTTTTCCAACTTCTCTCTACGATAACCAAAATATCCCTAAGGTTTTGCTGATATAGCTGCAACCTGCAATGACATATGGATGTATAGTGGACTTTATGTATTTACTTTTATATTAGATTTTTATTATTGATTTGACCAATAAAATTCCTAAAACTATTGATAATAATATCATTTTACATTATGATATGGGCAATGTTATATGAGCATATAGTTAGAAATGCCCTTGTTAGTATACACCCCTTTAAAAAAGAAATTGCTTGTATGTTAATAAATATTCAGACATTTGACCTTCAATGTAATTTCATATTAGGGCTTTGCATACTATAACATTTCATAATATTATCCTTATACATATAATTCATGATAAACCGTTTGAAAAATTTAAATGCGCATGCGTCCCGAGATTCGGCCGTGTGCGTGTTTAAATTTCGCAAAATGGGTTCGCGAAATCACCGCGGGCGCGTCCGCGGAAGGTGCGGGCGCGTCCGCGGAAGGTGCGGACGCGTCTAAAAAAAACCAAAAAAAACTCTCTAAAACACCCATATAAATACCCCTTGATTTCATCTCTTTTGAGACACGAAAAATTAGAGAAAAAGATCAAAAAAATCCTGAAGAAAAGTTTTTCCTCTTAGCCACTTCTGATTTTTATTTTTGCAATTATATTCAGTTTATTTTATTCTTTTTATTTCATTCTTCGCTGGATCTGCAAGTCCAATCGGATTCGATTTGGCTTCTTCCGAGACGTACCGAAGAAAAAGTCTAGGATCATCGTATCTCTGAGGAGGATTGCCGGGAGATCCGTACATGGAGGCAAATACTTTTTTGGGACAGCATCTACGCGCTTCGACATGCCTTCAATTAGGCTATTTCCTCTAACTTTTCTTTTTAATTTAATATTAGTAGAACTGTAGGATTTGCTATTTTATGATTTGAATTTATTAAATGAATAGATTTATTTTGTGCTAGAATAGATTTTTTTATGATAAAATAGATTTATTTTAATACTGTATAATATATATATATATATATATATATTGTTCCGTTTAAGAATTTTTATTAATTATAATTATAGATTTATTTGCTTAGTTAGGTGATATATTACTAACAATCCAAAAAAGTGATTGGTTTATTATTTTTGTTAGTAATATATAATTCAGTAAATCATTCTAAAAAGGTAATAATTTGTTTAACCTCCAAGAGATTTATCATACCTCCATTTGGACTCCTCAAGGAATAATTTCGAGATCCCATTCAAACGAAAAATTCGAAAATTGGTTAATGCATAATAATTAATTCATTGAATTGACTTATTAGATCTCAATCAATTATTCTAATAAGATAATAAATCATTATAATATATAATTTATTGAATTAACAAATTAGATCTCAATTACAATAATTGATTTGCTAGCACAAAATTAGTAATCGATTATTCTAATAAGATAATAAATCTTATAATTCATTAAATTGACATTTTAGATCTCAACTACAATAATTGATTTGTTGGCACAAAATTAATAATCTATTATTCTAATAAGACAATAAATCAATTTTAATATATAATTCATTGAATTCACATATTAGGTTTTAATTACAATAATTGTCTAGCTATCACTAAATTAGTAATTAATTATTACTAATTCGAAAAATTCAAATAGAAAATTTGAAAATTGATTAATCCAAAATAACAAATTTAAGTTTACACTTAGGTTTTTGTAAAAATTGAATTTGTATAATTTTTAGTAATTATATCCACTAACTAATAGTATCAAAAAAAAAACTTATCAAAAAGGCATACGTGCCCAAGAAAGATTGGTACTTAAGTAAGCCTAGTACTCCACCACCGATTTACAGCTAATCCGGCTATTATTTTTTGGATATATCAACTAGACATTTAACATTCAATACAAATTTTAGTGCAATCTTTTGACATTTGCCTTCATTCAGGTTTCTGTCTCTTTTCTATAACCTTGAACCTATGGCCTTTAAAACTAGTGACCACCTTAGTGCCAAACATGAAAATTTGATGGTCATAACTTTAAAAGGTGGCAGAACCAAATGTGGTTCCTTAGATGTTAAATTTACCACAGAATATGTCTTTCTCCTATGAGATGCTGTTGTGTCTTGGAAATCCACCAAACAAACCTTGATATCTAGGAGTATTATGGGGTCTAAACTGATAGCTTTAGACACCATTAGCACAGAGGCTGAGTGGCTCAGAGATCTACTAATAGACCTTCCTGTAGATGAGTCATCTTTACCACCTGTCTCCTTACATTGTAATTGTAAATCTGCAATAGATAAGTGTAACCAAGAAAATGCCAATGTAAAAATGAACAAGCACTTAAAAGTGCATCAAAAATCATTAAGATATAAATAAAAAAATTAACGTTATTGCTTTGAATTTTATAAAATTAGAAAATAATTTGGTTGATCAGCTTACAAAAGGTTTGTCTAGAACAGTAGTTCTAGAGTCGTCGAGAAAGATGGAGCTTAACCCATAAAAATAGATTACCACGGTGGGAACCAACCTTAAAAGGTTCAATGGATAGAAATAAACCGGAGTGTGACTACGAGAAGCACTATTTTATGTTTTTCTCATCTCTGTGGTGCTAGTGCTCATAAAAGCAAGCGGTAGGATGAGTTTGTTTGTATAACTCTTAATGAGTCCGAGACCCAAGAGGCATGAGCTTCCTTGCTAGCTTTTTTATTAGGACTTACTTATATGTGCAGTCGTGAGGCCGCGATTTGAAAAATAGGCGATTCTCTAAAAAGCACATAAAAGATATCTGCGCATGGCCACATTAGCGCAACCTGTTTAAAACCCAGATCGGGCTATATTATGTGTGCTGTTGATTTAATTTAAGCCATGGACCGAGGTTTAAGGTTAAGACCACCTTAGTTCCACAGATGTAATCAATTGTCACTAAGTGGAGGTTCAAACTGAAAGGTACTTACACCTATTATATAATATAAGATATCCAACATTTTAGTTTGATTTTAAAATTATTTAAATTTTTGTGGAGAATTGTTGGAAAAATTTAAATGCGCATGCGGCTCGAGACTCGGCCATGTATGCGTTTGAATTTCGCGAAATGCAATCGCAAAATCACCGCGGGCGCGTCCGCAAAAAGACCAAAAAGCTCCTCTAAAATACCTTTATAAATACCCATTGATTTCATCTCTCTCGGGACACGAAAAAATAGAGAAAAATATCGGAAAAATCCTAGAGAAAAATTTTTCCTCTTAGCCACTTCTGATTTTTATTTTTGCAATTATATTCAGTTTATTTTATTCTTTTTATTTCATTGTTCACTGGATCTGTAAGTCCGATCGGATTCGATTTAGTTTCTTCCGAGACGTACCGAACAAGAAATCTAGGATCGTCGTATCTCTGAGGAGGATTACCAGGAGACCCGTACATGGGGATAAATACTTCTTTGGGACATAGTCTATGCGCTTCGACCTATCTTCTATTTTTTCTAACTTTTATTTTTAATTTAATATTAGTAAATCTGTAAGATTTGTTATTTTATGATTTGAATTTATTAAATGAATATATTTATTTTGTGCTAGAATAAATTTCTTTTGTGATAAAATAGATTTATTTTGATACCGAATAAAATATATATATATTGTTCCGTTTAAGAATTTTTATTAATTGTAATTATAGATTTATTTGCTTAGTTAGGTGTTATATTGCTAACAATTACTCCCTAAGGTTTGGGCTCAAAATTATTTGAATCCCCAACCTTTCAAAAGTTGCAATATCATCCCTGACATTACAAAAAAAAGTTCATTTAAACCATTACCATCACTTCAACATTGCTAATTAAACAGAACTGCACGGGTGGCATGTTTTTTATTAGGTGGAAAGAAGATGCCACTTATAGGGCCAAGACATGGTAGAGTGAGTAACTAGGATAAAAAATTACGATGTCAGCAGGTTGTTAGGAGGAAAATATCCTCCAAAATAAGAGGGAAAAGAGCTATGGTTTACAAACAAAAAAGAGAAAAAAAATAGGAGATTGAGAGAGATAATTAACCTAGTTTACAAAGATGGAAGCCCCTAATGGAGTCATCCCCATCTGTTTTTGCAGAGAAAGTGTATCATTGAAGACTTCATGGATGGAGGCCAATCCAAGGAGAAGATTTCTTCGGTGTAAGAGCTATGGAGTGGGTTGGCTGCCGTTCATTTTTTTTCTTTCTTCTTTCCAGCGAGGAGGCCTATCTATTTTTTTTCTTCTTTCTTTGTTTGATGCACCCTCTTTATTTTCTTCTTTATTTTTTTGGTTAAGAGAATGGAGATGGAGAGTGCATTCGAAAGAAGAAAGGATAGATGCTTCAACCTAAAGGACTATTTAGTAATGAAGCCCATTATTTTTTCTCCATAACTTTTAATATTGGTGGTTATATCATACCTTGATTTTAATATTGGTGACTTGAATATAACTTTCATACCATGAATTTGGTGTTGCGATTTATCTGCATTGAATGTTACAAAAATATCATTAGATAGCGATTTAGGTGAAGAAGAAAGGCACACCTCTATCTTCTTTTTTTTTTTTTTTGTGGTGGTGAAAACGACATTCATAGAGCTCTTATATGGGTATAGCCTGCCAAGTTAGAAACAATAAAATGATACGAGGCACTAGTTCAAAAAAACTCTCTGCAACGTAAGAGGCGACCCAGTTTGCAACTCTATTCGCCTTCCAATACACGTGTGCAGCCTGGAAGAAAGCTAACCCACTAACCAGTCTGCAAGTCTCAAGAATCAGTGGATGACCATTCCCATATCGATTAACCCTTCATATCCAATCGATCACCATGAAGAAATCTCCCTCGAAGTATATTTTTTTGTCTGCATCAAGTACCTTCTTCGCACAGGAGATGCCCTCTTTTTAAACTCTTATTTGTCTTTCCTTGGAGTCCAGCTATATGTCATGCATGATATTTTTTTTCTAATATTTACTTCGTTTTTTGTTTCCTGCCATGGAGGCTCTTCTTCCAAACTTGACCGCCGGCTGCGAGCTTGGTGGAAGAAATCGCGGGAATCTCGCGTTGTTTGTTTGTTTGTTTGTTTTTCATGCGACCGAAATGCTCACCTGGTTTTTAACCAAAAAAAAAAAAAAAAAATGCTCACCTGGTTGCGGCAATGATGGTGTGAGTACCGCACACTGCTTTCGGATGTGATGTCTCTGTCACTTCGGCTCGACACCTGGGCACGAGATCCACCCACGGGCAGGGAGGTGGTTCCAAAATGTCCTTAGATCAGCGTCATGATCACATGGTTGGAAGCGGTGGGACAGCGGGCCGAATGGCTTTGTTGTTGGCACGTAAATTAGCCATCAGCAATGGCCCGCACTTGAGAAAGTCTAACTAATCTTCGTATTAAAGTAAAAACAAAACTTTATCCTGTCTTGATTTGGGCAACTTTGATCAAAAACCTAAATTGGACACAACTACTTGGGTAGATTGGTATTGTGCAAAGTCTGACTAGAAATTAAATTATTATTGTTTTTGAACGAGTTATATGATATTTCAACAAATTATACATTCCAATATTTTTTGAACTAAAAAATTTGCATAAATGCCCTATAAATATTGGTCTTTATGCTTTAAAAATAGAGAATATGGATTAACCCTGTATTGTATTTTAATTTTTTTTTTCTTTCAGTAGCTACTATATTTTCTGATTTATAGGAAGGAATTATTGGAGCTTCGGTGCAATGATAAGATTGCTTCATTTGCATGAAACGGATTTTTTTTGGCATATGGGGTGTAGATTGCCTGCATCTAACATTTTGGGCCCTGCAGTGGTTGGGGGATGCCCTTTTTGAGCAAATCATTGCAATAAATTATAACATAATCATTTTCTTTAAAAATTTTGCTGGCATTAAAAAAGAAAAAACAAGTTTGAGGTCATATAGGATTTTTAATTCATTGATGTAGCAATGGTGGAGGGAGCATTCATCGTGCACTTAGATTAATACATTAGTGAGCCTTATATCCAACCTCTACGACTGGTTTACTGAAAAACAAAATGATTACATAGAGTATTTTACGAGCCACTATGCCTCGGAGTACAAATGGATCAGGTGGTCTTAGATCTTTGAATAAAAAACTTTAGGAATCGAGCCATGCTCAAAAATGATTCACCTGGATCAAGCTCCAAGACAACATGTTAATCCTCTGATAAAACAAGGTATGAGTTGAGTTATGCTCGTCCATTGGTTATTCTTCACTCTATTTTCCCTTAAATTAAGGCTAAGATAGGAGATAACGACCTCTCAAAAAAATGCTATATAATTTGCTAGGTTCAGTGCAGATACGTGCATGATAAGGTACATACATAAGCAGGAATACAATAGAAATCAGAGTTGTTTTGGTGTATAGGAACAAGATGAGAAAACAACCTTGGACAAAAACCAGCAAGAAAGGAGTCAAGAACTGGCCATTTTTATGAGAAAGGTTTCTTCGCAACTTGGATTCATAAGCTGCTCCAGAACCACTACTTTAGTGTCTTTGGGGTAGCTAGAGAGAAAGGCTAAGGCGCTTTTAGAGATTTTTTTTTTCTTTTTGGTTGATACAAGAAGTTGTCAAGAAGATTTTTAGGTGAGATTAATTCCATGGGTAGTTCCCAACTTGTTTTCAATCAAGTTTCTCAGGAGGGGTCATCAACAAAGACTTTATGTAATTAGTTCAAGTCTCTTCAAAAAGGCTAATGGCGACGGTGAAAACGATGGACGCAGCAACAAGTCTTAAGGGAGAAGGCAAAAATTAATGGTGTGGCATATTTATTTGTTCATTGAATAGTTAGAATATTCCTCTTTACTATTCTATTGGTTAAACAAATACCTTGAACATTAGTGTTTTTTGACATGAGAATAGCTTTAAAAAAAAAAATCAGGGAGATTTCTTGTTTCAGAAGAAAATCACAATGATTTTGTCATTGTAGTTAGTTATAAGCAATGGGTTTGGTGAGGCTATACGTAACAATTACTTTAGCCTCTTTAACAATGTGATTGATCCTACTAACAACCAAGCTGCTTGCCAGGGAACAAGAAGACTTGCTGCTTACAAGAAGCTCCAGAATCTTATTGGAAGTGGTCCCTGTAAACTCAAAAGTAGTCATGAAACATGAAGTTGTTAGCTTTAGAATATGTACACGAAATTACTTCCCTTTCAGAAGTCATATTTTCACTTTTCCACCATTACAGCAAGAGTGAAGAGTAATTTTGGAGGTTTTGATTGGTTGCCATAGCCTATGAAAGAGCATACTAATAGAGACACTAAAATGGAAGAAGCATAGATTTTTGAAAATCTCAAAGGAGACTTATGCTTCTGGAACATTATTTCATTGCATTATTTTTTGAAACTAATGGAGCATGAAGACAAAACTCAATCAATAATTCATGCATGAGCAGATGGTGTTCTACATCATATAGATTTCTCAGGAGAAACATCCAAGATATATAATGCAACAAGCCAACAGACAGCCCATTCAAAACTGAAATCAGATCGAAGCACTGTAGGGCTGGGTTTGCAGGGTACTCCTCTAATCTCTTCAAAAACAAGAGGAAAAAGAAGGGAAAGAAGCGAAGGAACCTTAACGTTATGATCTTAAAACAACTACAGATATCTCTTCAGACACCCTCTTCCCCTGTTTGGCGAAACCGGGTGGAATCTTTACATAAACCTCCTCATCCAAATCCTCATGGAGGAACGCATTATTGGGAGATGGAATTTAGCTGAACTAGTGGCCTTGCTGAATACTGCCAAGGAAGATTTATGCATCCGTTGTTCCTCTACTGAAAGGTTTCTGAGATTAGATGGTAATGATCCAATGGAAGCAAAGCCCATTAAGGGACTAAACTATAGGTGAATGGCTTAGACTATAACTATAGAAAAGAGTAATTTTGCAGGAATCAGTATCCTTTGTCAATCTTTCAGTTGTATGGATTTTGGATATTTATGAAATTTCTCTTAAAAATGCAAGCAATTAGCCCTTCAACTGGCAATCAGTTTACCTCCCTTAGTAAATTCACTGATTTTTATCTTTGGAGGCTCCTTGACATAAGAATAGTCATCTATATTATTCACTTTATAGATCTCTCCAACACAAGCTAGGCTATCAAACAAATCTGTCTTCTTGGTGATATGAGCATGCCGTATGCTGAGTATACAGTTAATAATTTACATAGAACTTTCTCAGAAATCTTGGGTGAAGTACCCAGTAAACACCTGCCTTTCTGCTCTAGAATGTCATCCAAGTAACAGTTGCATAAGGTAGAGTAAATTAAGAATCAAATTTTAATTGCCATTACTTTTATTTTCCTTTACGTAAGTAATTGTGTGAATTATAGATAGTTTAATTATTAATAGTCTTAAATGCAGTTAGATATGCGTAGTCTACCTGCATTTGTATATGCTGTATTTGATCAGGCTCAACAACTCTTCCTTCCACCTTCATCAGCTTAAATACAGTAAAAAGAGTAGGAATGCTCTCCTGATATGATATAGTCTCCTTCTGCTGCATTCTCAACCAAGAAATGAAGAAATCTTCCTTTACTGCTTTTTGCAGCACCATAGTAGAAATCAGCATGTTCTTGAGCTTTAAATATTTGGTCCAAGGTTAACTGTTCATATGGTTGTTGAGCGCGATGTTTCTAATTATATTAGTCAGAAGGACCACAGAGAATGCAATGATCCTTGACCTTTAGAGAAACAATCTGGCTAGGCTTTGTGGCACCTGACTTGGTCTTCATCTACAAGCTCACACTTATAGTAACAACCATCCAGGAAAAATGGAAATCAAACTTTAGCCTGATCAGTTGTTTTAGGCCTTCTTTTCTACAGAGCTTTTTCAAAGGTCAGCAACTGTCCCACAGGAGGAAAACCAAAGAAACAGCTTTAGTTCATTCAGAAGCTGCTCAGAGCTGACCTGCCCATTCACTGGACTCTTCTTATCCAAAAGAATGGGAAAAGAAAAATGAAGATTTGAAACAGTTAAAATCATAATGTGCACAGTAATGAAGCTTTATTAGGAGCTGGCTAGAAAGCTGTAGCTTTGTTGAATATAGAAGATAAGTATGCAGAAAGAATGTTAGAATATGAGGACCCACCAAGGTGAGCAAAGAGAATACCAGAGATTTAGATTACTGAAGCAGCAATTCCAAGATGGATAGATATGGTTTTTTTATTCTATGAGATGAACAGAATCTCCCAATTGTGAATGGGCAAATATTATCATGGAAGAAGTGGTTGCGTCCTTTTGAATGCTATATTATGTTTGATTGGTCTTTGGTTGTAGTAAATTAATATTGGATGATACTTTGTAACTATTTTATTTTATTAGAATAACACGTTTTTTATGAGGAGAATCAAATGCTTGCATTATTTTTTAATAAAGTTTCCAAGTTTTCTGAGGTTCATGTTAGCAGGATCCAAACTGTGATGATGCTAAATTGCTGCCAGCCATGATCAAATTGGAAAGTGTTACTTTGTACACAATGAGAACTCAATTCAGTAACATGTTTATTCCCATCAACAACAATAACTGTTTATATCAAAAAGCTAATCGCAGGAAATTATTAGTCTGATCATACATTCTGTACCACTGCATATTGACAAAGATGGTTAGATAGCATTCTATTATATGGAGTGGTAATTACTGGAAGAGGGACAACCAGTTTGCATCAAAAATTTCATACTTATTAACAATGAAGCATGTATTTTTGATAATTGATGAAGCAACTTCAATTATGGTTATATTCACCCAGGGATCTAAACCAGTCTTCTGGAAAATAATGTTGTCTATTATGATTCTTTTGTTTATTTCATTGTTTGGCCATTTTCATGGGAAAACATGGTTTCAACAAGAGCCAGCACTTTTATCAAGTAAATTGTAAGAGGAACAGATAACCTCTTTACATGGGTTCAGCTCTATTGCCTAAACCCTTAACCAATATACAGTGGCACCCTATCCTAGGCTAGTAAGAAGTCCCTGTAGTTAGAAATGGTGTCTTGTGAGTATAATCCATTCATCTTTCCAAGAGATCAGCAAGTCTCAAAATATTGTTCTTTAAATAGTTGATATTCTTGTTGCCAAGACACCAACAAAACATTAGCAGAGAGATTCGAGTGTAGGATCAAGCTAGAAATTGGTGAGATAGTGGATTATAATCCAAGTCGAACATGCATCAATTTGCTTGCTGTTTTTGCCAATTTAGTTGCCTCTTTGATAGGAAACAAACTCAATTGTTGTCGGCCTGACACTTAAATTTTCTAAAAGTTTGTCAGAATTGATTGATCATATGGTACACTCATACACTAGCAAATCCATTTGATTTTCAAACTGGGAGAGATTCGCATAGGTAATGTTAGTAGCCACCATGAATTTGTAGCATATGTAAGTTGTTGTATCCTATACCAATAAATCTGTTAATTGTGAGCAGTGCCATCTATGTTCCACTGAATTCATAATCTAGTCTATTACTCAGCTTGAAGGGTGCCATTTCAATGTATCTTCATGATAGGCTGCATCTTGAATCTTAAATGCATAAAGTCCTTTGTAAAAATCAAAATTTATAAATATTTATTGCATCAAAAAGAAAGAAGAGAAATGATTATGGATATCTCATCAACATGGTTCAAGCAAGCATGATCATCACATCAAAGATCATCTTGATCGCCATGAATTCTGCTCCAAAGTCCATACCGAGCTAAGCATGAATTGTGCATGATGAGATAGTTGCTGCAATGCTTATCCCAAACCAGTACACGTATTCTCTCGAAATCCGAAATCACCTTTTTCGCACCGTATAACGTGACTCTATCCATACATATACAGCTTTCTACGGTGCAAAACATATATATGGCCCAAACTCAAAGGACACCACGGAGTGGTGGAACACTGTAACTAAACTGTTCCTGCAGGTAACTTACAGAGAGTGTCAGTTTAAAACACCCAAACTTAGGGTGGCAAATGTGGAAAAAGGTACAGAGAATTTAAAAAGATATATCCCCAACTATAAGAGTGCATTCGGAGAGTCACTTGGGCGAGTTTTGACGAGAGTTTGGGTTCTTCGCCAATGGGCGAAGCGGGTTCCGAGCATATCTTGGGTAAATCCGACTCACTAAAATTTCATCTGTATTTTGTCCTAAGTTTTTGCTTTCAGTTGCTATTTTTTTTATTTAGTTACGTGAATCACTTGTCTGGAATATTTTGATGGTTAGGCTGCTGCTGCTGTGCTAATTTCGCCTTTTCCTCAAATCTTAATTAAGTTGTTACCAGTTGTTGTTTTTGTCTCTTTTTAATGGTTTTTTAGTCGAATTTTGGTGCTATGGATTGTATTATATGCATGTGTCTTGTTGGGTTATTTGGAATCGATGGTTTTCTTCACGTGGCTGGTTTCAATTAGGGTTTTCTTGTTTGATGGTCAAGAAACAGGTTGTTAGGAATCAAATTTCGTATTCTTCAACAAACAATATTTTCCTTGGCAAAGCAAAAATGGGGCTTAAATAAGATGAAAAAAATGAATTGCTTTATTTTAAGGTCATCCACCTTATGAAATATGACTAATAGTTTGGCATATGTAATTGTTTAAGGCGAATTCCAGACATGGGAATTTGTATTTATGCATTCATCTAGTACTTTTCTGATTTAGGTTGTCATGGAGAGGTTTGGTATTTTCCATCAGCCTCGTTCTTGTTTTGGTTTTCTCCATTGTTTATGTTCTTTTGTGATGGTTCCAGAATGCCACCATATCTTTCTTCTTCTTCTTCTTCAAAAAAAAAAAAAAGATCTTCTGAATGACAATTATCCATGCTTGTTGGGAGTGGAACATGGTATGCTAATCATTGTTTTTATATTCCTGTCTAGGAAACCTATTCGCCCAGTATTCTGTGCTTTATCATTAAGATCTAGTTGTGCAATGTTTGATTCGACAATGTTTAGTTTACCATTTATATGTGTGATTATGGCTGTATGTGTAATCACGCAGTCTTGTCCTTGCTATATATGATTGTATTTATGAATCATGAATCGTTCCTATTACATCTTCCATCCATATTAGCTCAGAATTTCTCAAATTTTTTTAATGGTTGCACTATTACATGATGCGCTAACCACAGAAGATCAGCTGCTAACATACAAAAGAGGATAGCATGATAAACTTTTTGTATTCTCTTGATGAAATGGTTGATGGTTTTCCTATCTTTAACATCGGAAAAAGAGAGGATATATGAATGCCAGAATCAACACTGGAAGTACCCAGATCACTGTTTAGATCAATGAAGGGTTCAAATCTTGAGATTGACACATAATCAAGATCTTTTGAGCCCTTATCTAGTTGTTAGGAGTGTGATTAAAGTGTATTGGAGCATTAGTAGTATAAAATGGTTTATACTTGGTCCAGCAAAGAGCTCACTTCCTTTCCAAGTCCAAAGGAGAGATTATTGCAGAAGTCTCAGTGGTGTTAGATAGTTTTTAGGAGCCTTTTTTGGATGCCCAACTCATAATAACTTTACTTTCCTTTTATTTTGTTATTATTTGGAAAGTTTTGGGTGCAATGGAGTTTTAGGTTGGTGGGTAGTCTCTTTTGGAGTCAAATTGTGTTGAAAGAGTCCCAAGATTATAATTGGTAAGATGAGAATCCCTCTTGGACTAGGAATTGTTGTTTCTTAGCTATTACGGTCATTACAGTACATTAGAGTGATGAATTTTGAAGAATTTTTGAGTTATTCTAATTGAAGAAAAAGAAAGAAAGATGAGGTTTGGCTATTCTCCCTCTTTATTTTCTCTTCACTTCTTCTTCCTGCTCATCATTCTTCTACTTTTTCTCCATTATTTCATAGGATACTAATTCTGATGATAATTGGAACAATTGTTGGTTTTAGTTTGCTTACTCATAATCTAGCAAATCATCATTAATTTAACCTATCAGTTCAGTAATCTACTTAAATCTATGCACCATTGTCTTCAATTCTTGCAGAAATTTATTGCGGTTACCGAATTTTGACTTTTGATCAACACCAAATCCAATTTGCTAGTTCTTAAGCTTCATAATTCCTTTTCAGAACCCTTCCCTCCCCTTTAATCCTAGGAGCGAGGATTCAAATCCCATTGTATGGGATGGTATCCTTAGTACTGTACCATTTTGATTGGAAAATGCGATCGAGATAGATGTGGGACACCATTCTCTCTTGACTAGGAAGTCTTGATCGTCTTGGCTATATGCCGATACTTGGGATGCACCAAGATAGTCAGAACAGCTGGGATGCTTTTTTTTTTTTTTGTTCTTGTTACTGATTGTTTCACTCCTTCTCCATCATATTGTCCCATCCCGATACTTGTACCATTGCACGACCAAGTGGAGATGTGGCTTGATATCAAGATTTAAACCCCTGCCTAGGATTAGTTCTGAAACCCTCTTTTATTTCGTATAACTTTCAAAATACATCACTTATGCCCTATCACAGAATTAGGGATAGAAGGGTCGGGCTTTGGTCAAGCCACCTATTGCTTGAGTTTGACCTGAATTGTTATTTTTCGGCTTCAAGCCAGGCTTAAGCCTTAAACTTTAACAAAAGATCAAGGTTGAACTTTGCCCAAGATCCAGCCTGAGTCAGGCTTGAAGCCTAAATAAGTCTGATTGTGATGTGAAAGAGAGGCAAAAGGGACTTTTTTTGAGAGAGAGAGGGACCTAGGGGGAGAACTTCTAGGAGCTAAAGTGGAGGCAGAGTGATGTAGGCAATGGTGCAATAGTGGAAGCATCTGGACAAGGTAGATGTGGAGGATTATCGTGGCTATGGATGACGATGGTGGCAACAATCATGGAAGAGAGGATGGCAGGCATGGGCTATGGTGCGGCAATGGACAAGCATCTAGTTGAGGGAGATGGGGAGGGATGTGTTGTGGCCATGAATGACCATGGTGGTGGAGTTGCCTTTGAAGCAAATGTTGATGTCGATGAACTTGATGTAGATGGCAGAGGGATTCTTGATGGGTGCAATAGGGCATTAGGGGAGTGGGGCAGAGGAGGATAAGTAGGATATGAGAGGAGTATAGGAGGATAGATGGGAGACGAAGAGATGAGGGATCTGCTAGGAAATGGATTGGGAAATAGGAAAATGGGTTAAGGTTTCTAGTTAAACCCAATTGATCCTATCCATTCATTAGAAATGAATTGTTTGGATTTTAAACGTTTTAATGCATTATGTAAAAATATATTATTAAGTATGATTCAGGCTGAGCTCGAGTTGGACAAGAGCTGCCCAAACTTGGTCTGAAATCCTTTAGGGCCTTTAACTTTAGTCCCAGGCCAGGCTTAGAACCTAGTTAAAATTGGCTTGGCTTGACATGCCTTGGTTTAGACTAGGCCCATTTCTTACTGTAACAGAATCTGGACGATGATCTTATAGTTTTGCTTGAACCTTCTGATTTCCCCTTCCTAAAGGCCTAACCTGCTCAAGCACCTTAACACATTGAGATTTATGTCTATACGGGTGCTTGTTAAGGATCTAAATCTATAATCAAAATTCATAGTATAAACTTTTTAGGAAGCTATGGACTGGATAAGGGCTTCAAGATTTTGGAGTATGATTAAATCAAGGTTTTAAAATCTGGTGTAGGTACCCGTGCCAGACATCGGCCGACATGCATCGTGCCATGGGCATTTTTGGTTGCGCATTGGGTTTTCATGCCATCATTATAATTTTTATTATTTGTTAACCTATTTCTAGTTAGGTGGGTCTTATATGATCCGTCAAAATATATATATATTTTTTAAGGCGGCTATCTAGCCATACATATCTATGCCTTTGCATGTTGACATACATAAAAGATGGAAGTTGATGATACTTCAAGTCAAACACTATTAAGGCACATTATCATTGATACATAATCATTTATTGTGATGTATGCTAACTACACATGCACCAAGCTCCCACAATGAATTACTAGGTAATTAGTGATTGTGTTATTTTTTATGCCATACTCTTTTTGTGTCATTGGTTTCCATGTCCTTTGATACTGGTGTCTTTTCCCCCTTTGTAAATGTGTTCTACTGATTATCATGAATTTTGTCTTCCATTTTATCTCAGTCACTGATTTCATGTTCTCTCATTATGTTCTTGTCCATTTGTCATGTGGGTTGCATCTGGCACTTGACTTGGTCGTAGGATTTTTACTTTTGACCATCAAAAATGTGTTCTGTTTGGCTTGGATGGACAAAATCCATTTCCTACCAAGCTCCCAACTTCTTTATCTCTCCCAGCTTCATTCTTTTTTTGGTTTGCCAGTTTGGCATGGGCTAATGCAGGCCGAGACAACTTTGATACTGAGTGATTCTGCTGGCTTGCAATACTGGCCAATTGCTTGGTGCTGACTGTGCGAGCATGTTCGAACTTTGGATCACAGGTTGGTACTTAAATCCTTTGTTAGATATTATCCCTAGGCCTGTTATTTAGCCGAGCCCGAGCTTGGGAGGCTCGGGCTCTGTATTGGGCTCGAGCTTGGGCTTGTTTGGCAAAGCAAAGGCTCGGACTTGAGCTCGTAAAGCTCGTTTCAATTACGAGCTCAAGCTCGAGCCTGAGCTCAACCCAAAATCCAACACCCATATCTCAACCTACCGCCGCTCCTCGAGCGGAAGGGAGATGGACGCGAAGCAAGACGCAAAGAGGAACACATACCAGATCGGCTTCAGCTCCCATACCTCCCTCTCGATCACCACCCCCATCGAAACAGAATCCCCCCTCCGATCTCCCAAACCTTGGATCGCGTCTCGACGTCCCGCTTGCGTTCTTCTCTCTCGACACCCAAAACCGAAGACGAAATAATAATTTCCGACGAATGCATGATGGGGTTCGACGGAGTCAAAAATGATGTTCAAGAAACCGGATCCAGGAACCTGAGGCGAGGGAGTAGAGGAGCAGAAATTCCTCTGGAACCGCAGGAACGGCGCCGTAGGCTCGAGATCGAAGAGCGAGGAGGCGGCGGAGCCTCTAGTGGCGCCGCTGCTCCTCGAGCGGAAGGGGCGAAGGGAGATGGCGCGAAGCACGATGCAAAGAGGAACACATACCAGATCGGCTTCGGCTCCCATACCTCCCTCTCAATCACCGCCCCTATAGAAACAAAATCCCCCCGCCGATCTCCCAAATCTTGGATCACGTCTCAACGTTCCGCTTGCATTCTTCTCTCTTGGCACCCAAAACCGAAGACGAAATAGTAATTTCTGACGAACGTGTGATGGGGTTCGACGGAGTCAAAAAGGGTCCAGGGCCTCCAGGTAGTGTTAAGTCACGAGCCCAAACGGGCTCGTGAGCTACTCAGGCTCGAGCTCGAGTTTAAACAAGCCTCATTTTGAGCTCGGGCTCGTTTGACTAACGAGCCGAGCTTGAGCCGAGCCGAGCCCGAGCCCGAGCAGCTCGGCTCGTTAACAAGCCTATTATCTCTGAGGAATATATTGATGGGTTGGATTTGAAGCCCCTCTAATTTGGTAAAGCGAGACCTAACTGAGCATCATTTGAGTCATGGGTGCCAAATGTCAATCTGAATTTTTTGTTCCTAGTTTATGACCTAAAGGAGCTGCTTTGATATGTATGTATGCACGCGTGGATATATGTAAAAGCCAATCTAACTAGTTGCAACAGTACTGGTCTATTGTGATAATTTGACTCTTTATGCTTTTACTTACAAATGATTGTTAATTTTTATTAGAAATGTTCTAGGGTCTTTTAATGTGGATAGAACATTGCTAATTTTAAGTAGTTTTTAACTTGAATATTACGATCCTTTCTCTATCTATTTCTCTATCTTTCTGTTTCTGTATGAGGGTTTAGCTGATCCACATATATATATTTGTATATTTTTTTTATTAACCAAAAACTTGCAGAGTACAGGCAAAGTGGCTTGCGGTTACACCAAAAAAATTCTAGCATTTTAGCCTAGAACGTGAAAGATTAAATTCTAATCCAGCAGGGAGTGCTGCATTTCAGATTCTCTTGATATCAAATGTTGATTCAGAGCTCTCTTCCTAATTCTGTGAGGACAATTTTTTTTCCTACTTCTGACCATGAAAAAATCAGGAGATGAACTTATTTTGTGATTGTCCACGTAGTGGTTAAGCTAGGCTGATGTCTCCAAATTATGATGAATTCCCTTGGGATAGCTGTAGAAAATCCATTTCTTCTGAGGAGGAAGAATGCAAATCATCTAATACTGATGTTGTAGATTTGTCGAGAAGCTGCTCAGATTTATCAACTGTCCACAACATGTGTCTAAGTTCTACATCTAAGAGGGATGGCTATGTGTACAAGAGAAGGAAGTTGCATAGGAACTCTATTGCTATCCTGACAGAAGAAAACAGAACCACAAAAACAAAAGAAAATGTTAGTAATCATTCTTGCATGAGTTCTGAAGATTTCCAGTTGACCTTGCATAAGGATGATCTTGGATGCACTCCGATCATCTCATTTTGTGGTTGTTCCAGAGACGTATCGCTTAATGGAGATCTATTGATTTGTGAACAGCACCATGTACAGAAGTCCATAAATGTACTTAGCTCCCAGATTGAGTCTGTTCCGAACTCTGGGACCCATGATATATGTTCTATTAGAGAATCTGAAATGCCTGCAAAAGCTTCTATTGGTAATCTTTGCAAACCTGTATTGGGGCACTACTACAGCATAAATGATAGGTCTTCATCATCAAAATCTAATACAGAACTTTGCTCGGCTTTCATGAAGACAGAAGTAGAGGATCCTGATGCTGGGGAGTGTTCGTCATCTGACATTGCCCTCGTAGAACCATGGGGAGAATTCACATCAGCAAGGGACCTCTGCATATCTCTGCTCAAAAGCCATGGACTCCTTGGAAGTGCATGGGCTGCCAGTGGATCTGCTTCTTTAGAAGTCCCGTATGATAATGATGACAAGTTTTCTCAGACTTGTAAAATATGTGGGCTTTTGGAAAACCCAAAGAAGATGCTAATTTGTGACCTTTGTGAACAAGCATATCATTTGTCTTGTTGCAACACTAGAGTAAAGAAGCTGCCAGTTGATGAATGGTATTGTCAACCTTGTTTTAGAAAGAAACCAAAGCCGCTGACAGGAAAACCATTCAATGCTGAGGGTAAAATTTCTGGGTATAGGAAACGGATGTCTTATGGAGATCTGGGTTCTATATCATTCATGTTGACAGACACTAAGCCATATACATCTGGGGTTCGTATTGGTAAAGATTTTCAAGCAGAAGTTCCAGACTGGTGTGGTCCCGTTGCCAAGTATGTTATTCCATTGCTTCTTATCTCATTCTTGCAACTCCTCTAACTTTCATGTCGTAAGCATGTAAAAATAATCAGAGCTGATCTAAAAGTGAATTAGCAAGCCATGATTCTTTATGGAGAAGCAAATTACTGCATGCTCCTATGAAACTTGTGCGATGCTTTTGCATGGCAATTGTACTATATAATGTTATGCTCTTCCATTTTCATCTCAATTCATTCTTGCAACTCCTCTAACTTTTATGGCTGTAAGCATGCGAAAAAAAAACATTTAAGACAAAATGAATTAGCAAGCCGTGCTTCATAAGAAGTAAAAAAATATTCGTTCTTATGAAACTTTTGTAATACTTTTGTTCTTGTGAAACATAGCAAAGAAATTTACCTACTTTTGAGGGAAATTTTTCCATACTCCCTTGTCTTTTCATATTGCGGTGACATGCCAGGATCTTTTTTAAATGATTACCCAAGGGAATTTGCGAGAAACCCACAGATTTCAGACCATATTTTGCAGCCCACACTTAAGGCCATCATTAGCTGAAATATGAAGAATGACTTCACATAGAAGACTGGTCTGACTTCCAGCATCAAACATCACTATAACTGAATATTGTCATTTACTCATTTATAGAACTAAGTAGTAAGTACTTCAAGTACTCGAAGTTTATTCTTAGGGAAGGCTACCATACCATAATATCCTCTCATTAATTTTTCAATTATATCGCCTCTCTATAAGGAAAAAGTAAAGTTAAATGGGAAACTAGTTTCTAAAGAAGCTGATACCTCACAATCTCACATAATATATCATATCAGCTCATGACCTATGAGATGTTAATTTTGTGGCCCATCTTGTACCAAGCATAGGGTAATGTTTCAAATCTTGTAGGATGGGGCTCTCTCATTTTTCTGCGGAATAGAATGCAGACATCCCATCCCAGGCTGACGCTTGGGATGGGGGATGTCTTGGGATGTGCTTAATGGGATTCTGAGATGATGGTGGGTCAGTGCCATCCTCACTTTAAGGAAAAAGTGAAATTAAACTGGAAACTGGTTTCTAATGAAGCTAAACCACACCAAATATATCTTATTGGCCCACTACCTATGGCTCATTATTAAACTTGCGGTCCATCTTATACATAGGACAATGGTTCGAGTCCCATAAGATGGTGCTATCCTGTTTTTCCCATGGAACAGGATGAGCGGCCATCCTACCTCATGCCGACAGTTGGGACGATGATGTCCCAGGATGCGCCAAATAGGACATTGAGATGATGGTGGGTCAGGCCCATCTCAACACTTGGGACAACGCCTTGCCCCGACATCTTGCGAGACATCCCACCAAGACTGGTATTCTTGGCATAGGTATAGTTGAAAGTCCTTATACTAAATGGTTAATCTCACACCGATTCTCCACTTTAGATGTCTTATCCTACGTGCTTGGAGGTTGCTGCATGCTAAGCATCTTTGGCTTTCTCGGATGTTACACATCAAATCGCTGAATTGTAGGGAACAACTTTGTGTAATTTGTCACTGAATTGAAAATTGCAATTAACTATGTGTATGGTGAAACTAAAATAAGCTGAATTCTTTGATAAATTAGATATGAAGAAAATAATTTGTATGTTGATTATTTTTCGTATATATGATTCATGTTTGATATGATCCGGGAGAAGAAAGATTTTCTTCAACCCGCTCAACTTAGATCTCTCTCAAAAAAAAAGAAGAAGATGGAAGGAATAAAAAAAGTAGGGCTTAAGTTTTCTTTTCTTTCATTGATCATCCACACATCCAAAATGGAGGTACATAGCCCTTATTTATAGTACTAGTGAGGTCTCCTCTTTCACAATTTGGGTTGGATTCCTCTCTTGATTTGAATAGGACTAGGTATCTTACAATAAATATAACTAATAGAAATATTCTAGAAAAGACTAAAATTTAGAAATATTCTAGAAAAAATTTTTTTTTTAAGGAGGTAGACTTCGACTTCTACATTAACTCTGCCTTCTACATCAACTCTTCCTTCTGTCGTTTTGTCTGATTTTTTTGGATACAGAGCTATGCCCAGTCAAAGTCTTACCCGAAAAGAAAATTTTTGGTTTGACCAGCCTGTTTTGGGGCCTAAATGGTAGAATTTTGTCCTACTTCAACCTTCTAATTGTAGATCTCAAAAAGTTATCCAATTCAAAAAAAAATCATTTCAATCAGGTATTGTATGACCAAGTTATAGCCTCTGAAAGTTTGGTCTGCTACTTAGCTTTCGGCTGCGGCGGATCTTGCTGCTGAACCCTGTCCAGCCCTGCTTGTAGTGGCTAAAGTATTCCACATCGAATTTAGTAATCCTCTTGAATACTTGTAGCGGCCAAAGTGTTCCACATCAAGTTTGGTGATCCCTTTGGATATCCGTAGTGTCCAAAATGGTCCATATCGAGTATGATGATCCTCCTGAATATCCATAGTGGCCAAAGTGATCCACATCGAGTTTGGTAATTCTTCAAAATTTTCGTAATAGACAGTATTCCACGTTGAGTTTGGTGATCTTCTTGGATATCCATAGTGGCTAAAGTGATCAACATCGAGTTTGGTCATCCTCCTGCATACTCGTAGTGATCAAAATGATCCACATCGAGTCCGGCGATCCTTCTGGATCAGAGCTCTCCTTATATAGGAAAATTAGCTTCAGCTAAATCAGAACTAAAGATGGAAAAATGCTTGTTTTCTATCTCGCGGCTGAACCACATAGTTTTGCTCGAAGATAGAGTTGTTGATGCTCGTGTTGAAGGTGTGGCCAATTGAGACATGATCTCGGTGACTTGGGTATTTTCTTTAGTTGTGTGAGACGTTTCATCATCTTGTTATCCATCGAGGTAGAACTAACAACCTTACTCATCTTTATCCTTCAATGTACTTCAAGCATGGATAGCCCTTGTTCCGATTGTTTGTATCGCTCACGTATCCGGACCATGCACTAAGGCTCCTATAAATGTAGAGGATCGAAGCTCTAATACCAAGCTAATCCGATCGAAAAGAAGGAAGACATTTTTCAACCCACTCAACTTAGATCTTTCAAAACAAAAATAGAAAAAGATGGAAGGAATCATGAAAGTAGGGCTTAAGTCCTCTTTTCTTTCATTAATCATCCACATGTCTTAAACTGAGGTATATAGCTCTTATTTGTAGCATGATATGCCGTACCGAACTGAACGTACCATGCCGTACCGTGCCGTACCGTACCGTACCGGTTCGGTACCGGTACCGATAGTATACCGACTCTCGATATGCTAAAACACTCTGTATCGTACCGTACCGACACTATGCTAATGTGGACCGGTACGGGGTTCCGTATCGATATGGCGAATCTTGATTTATACTACTATTGAGGTCTCCCCTTTTACAATTTGGGTTAGATTTCTCTTCTGGTTCGAATAGGACTAGGTATTCTAAAATAAGTATGACTAATAGAAATATTCTAGAAAAGACTAAAATTTAAAAATATTCTAAAAAAAACTAAAATTCTTAAGGAGATATATCTCGACTTCTACATCAATTCTGCCTCCTGTTGCTCCGTCTGATTCTTCTCGGATAGAGAGCTATGTCCGGTCAAAGTCTTACTAAAAGAAAAAAAAATAGGTTTAACCAGCCTATTTTGGGGCCTAGATAATAGAATTTTGTCCCAATTCAATCTTCTAGTTGTAGATCTCAAAAAGTTATCCAATTTCAATTAAAAAAAATAATGTCAATGGGGCATTGTATAGCCAAGTTATAGCCTCCGAAAATTTGGCCTGCGACTTGGCTTCTCGATGTGATGGATCTCGTTCTTGAACCTTATTCAACCCTACTCGTAGTGGCCAGTGTTCCACATCTAGTCTAATGATCCTCATGAATATTCGTAATGGCCAAAATATTCCACATCGAGTTTGGTAATTTCTTTGGATACTTGTAATGAGCAAAGTGGTCTATATCAAGTCTAGCGATCCTTCTGGATATCCGTAGTGGCCAGAGTGGTCCACATCGAGTCTGGTGATCCTTCTGAATACTCGTAATGACCAAAATATTCCACATCGAGTTTGGTGATCCTCTTGAATACTCGTAGTCATCAAAGTGATCCCCATCGAGTTTGGTGGTCCTCCTGAATACTCATAGTGGGCAAAATGATCCACATCGACTCCAGTGATCCTCCTGGATCAATGTTAGAATTACAGATTAATCACTGTGATACAACTTCATGTGTATTTTATGTTCTTAGAAGTTCATTTCTCACCACTCTTTGTTGATGCTTTTCAAAGCAATTGCAAGCATGGCATGTACTGAATCATTCTTAACTTAGTTCTTTCTACTATAGCTTATCAAGTCATTGCAATGTTATGCTTTGTAGAAAGAACTCCATCTTCCATGTATTTGTGTTATGTGTCATAGTAGAACTCCGCATCCCTCAAGATCTTTAATGTTCTCGAAGTTTATAGTTAACTCTGTGGTTCACATTGTTTTATGATGCTTTTTTTGATCATTTTTCTTTTATATGCAGTGATCATGATTATTTTGATGCACCCTCTGAAATAGATCCTGGTGAATTTTCTAATCCAAATGTAAGAGTCCAGGCTTTAATGCTGATGATTTTTATTATGGTTTTTTATAATGTATATTTATTAAGAACGTTCCGTCCATACTTAGGAGTGGAATGGTAACAAGACATACAAAAGAAGTAGCATTGGTAATTGGATTCAATGTCGGGGGGTGGTTGATACTGGTGGAACCAAGGAGGAGATTATTTGTGGAAAGTGGCGCAGGTAAACTTCTTTGCATGAATTAAGGGAGTCCTTTGATTCTTTCTTTTCTTCAATAAGTATTTAGATGTTTTAATAGATAATTGGGTGAATCTGCATAGATAATGGTGTGCATTTTTTGTTGTGCTAGCATCTAGATGTAATATGATGATTGTAGTAGCACTGAATTAACTATTAAAGAATTTCTATCATGAAATCTCGAAGACCTTATAGAACAAATTTAGTAAATACTGTCTTCTCTAAATAACTAGAAAAGTTGATCCTAGGTAAGGATTTAAATATTGGTGCATATCTATCCATATTGGCCATGCTGTACCACATCAATAAGTTATTGGTATTAATACGCCGCTTGGTACCAGTTCACACCAATGTCATGGTATGTCACATCATTTTTTCGTTGTGTCAGCACCAAGATGCTTACAACGGCAGTATGATATGCACCATTTCCAGTAAGGTATCTTATGGTCATTGATTGGTACTTCAACCCTCGATCCTAGGATTCATAAGTTCCTCTATCGTCATACTTAAGTATATTAATGCAGTATTTACTTGTTAACAAGTATTTTGTGAGCAACCAAACTGGTCCATTATTGGGTATATTGACTCGTATAGGCAGGGAACCAATACTTGGTATCCACCTGTACTGTCAGCACCAAGAATAGTATCGTACCTACACTATACTAGTTCGGTATCTGTATGGGTACCGAAACCAAACTGAAAACCTTGGTCGTCTTGTATATACTAATGTAATTCCTGCAATGTAATTATCTTATAAATAATAGGAAGTTGTGAACTGGACAATGATTTACATTGATTAATAGTAGCACAAAAGTCACAATTAATCCAGAAATTCCAAAGAGTTTTAGCATGAACTCCTATCTTCATACAAAATATATTAAGTAATAGGTCTTTAAATCATCAGATATGTAGTCTTAGGATTCACTATTCCCCTGTATCTTGCCTAAGTGTATCGGTATGATCATGTGCACTTGTTCAAGTTTGGATTGATGACTAATGATCCAGGTGAGGAGGGTGCTTGCACGAGTTTTAGAGCAACATGATGGAAGTTGAAATATTAAAGAACATATTTAAAATATATATTCTGTAATTTTTTGTTGTTTCGTTCCTTATTTGTACACCTGACTGCAATCTCCCTTCTATTCCAGCTTCAAGTAGCTCAGCCTGTGATTATTTTGTGCTTATATATAATCATATTCAAATATCGCTAGTTAATCCCTATGTGATATGCTTTTCCTTTGCTTGATTCAATCCCAGAGCACCTCTTTATGTAGTTCAAACTGATGATTGGGATTGTTCATGTTCTGTTCTTTGGGATCCAGTCCATGCTGATTGTGCTGTTCCTCAGGTAAGCTGCTTGCTTCATTCTTGCACTTCAGTTTCACTTAATTAGTTATTCCAGATGTGATCGCGATTGTTAGTTAGACTTACAACTGCTATGGTTATGGCTGCTTATAATGCTTTTTTAAAGAAAGTTATTACACCATGATTGACCAATTTGATGGATTTCTTACAATTGGTACATCATCATAATATTTCATTTTGAAGAGTAGGTTTTTTTGGCAGGGGCATTCTGATATTTATTTGCATATCTGACACTTTGCTTTCTACAACATACTCATACTCCTAAAAAAAATTGTCTATCGCATGAAGTTTCACATGCCGACTTGAACCATCTTGTTACAGCCCGTAAGCCTTGCTGGAGACACACTACTAAACATTTATGGTTCGCACTATTTCCATCCAATCTTTCTTGGCAAATTTATTTGCATGTGTAGTCCATTATTATATTGAATCGAGGACATCTAGATTCAATTATGTATGGTTACTGTTAAGTTGTTCACCAAGAATATTATAAAATAGTTTAGAATTTAGGTGCACAGCAATACAGTAGCTGCTTTAGGTAATAATATTTTTCTATTAATGAATATGAAAGACGGTTAGGGAGCTGCTGAAGTTAGTCATATTTATAAGCATAAAATGAGGCTTGGGAAAAAATCTGCTAGTTGGTAAAATTTGGGAGATGTTCAGGAATGGTACTAAATTATATGGTAGCATCTAGTAGATAGAATTCCACTAATAAGAGAATTTCAGACTAAAACGTGAAAAATTCACAATGATTAATTAGACTTTTGTAAAATTTTCTTTTGTTTTTCATATCTTGTGATTAGATTAAGAAACAATATTGTGGCAAGGAACATATCAAGTATCAGACCAAGTGGTAAATTGTGATAGATTTAACTCACCCTGGACTTAGCCTAAGTCAATCAAAACTAAGTCCCACTAGGTACGACATCAACCACTATAGTCACTCATGATTCCATTAGGCCCTCTTTGGGTTCAAAGTTGGAGATAGCAATGCACTTTTAGTTTGGATCTTTTAGATCTCGACACAATTCAAGCAACTTATACCCTTACTGCCTCTTATCCAGCATTGTTGACCTAAGTTTTGCCTGAACATCCAGTTCTGTTCTCCTCATGAAGAGAAAGGATAATATTGGGACGAGAAAGGTGCAAAACAATGCTGGCAGTGAATGCGTGTGAAACACATTGTTTTCAAGACTTGAGAATCTCTCTCTCTCTCTCTCTCTCTCTCTCTCTACATACATATGTACATGCATAAATGCTTACATATATAGAGACATAGCTGACACTCTAACAGGCTTTTGAATAAGATTTTGCTGCATGTTATATCGTCAGTTTTAAATAGTTCTTAGTCTCTGCCAGGGTTATTTTATCAATGCGGATGTTTAGATTGAACAACTGATTGATAAATTCAGGGGCTGCCATTTGGTAAATATATTGCAGATCCATCTCTGAAGTTTGAAAACTATGTTTGTCGTCGAGAATATTTCTGTGGTCAAGTTGTTTTTCAATGGAAGTCATTTGATGTAATATAAATGTCAGATGCAAAACCAAAGAGCACAAAGTTTTGTATACTTTAGAGACTCAGAATATCATGTAAGTTTTGAGCTCTTAGTATGAAGTAGATGCTGAAGGTTTGAAGACCTTGCATGTGCATGGTGTGTGTTTTATATGGTAGCTGCAATGGTGAATTGTTGGAAGCATCATACTCTGTTCCTTCACTCTTTAGGGGAAGTTTCTTTATTCCTAGTCTAGTTTTAGGACAAAATATGGATTTTTGAATGTTTAACATGGTTGCTGTTTATTAGCATTCTACTAAAACTGACATTAGGGCTTCTTGACAGACTAGCACTTGTTAGAAAATTAGTAAGTTTTCTGGTGTTCTAGAATACATGGAATATGGATGGAGCGTTATCATCGGTGCCCATTCCAACCAGTTTATGTAAAATGCTGTTTAAGTTGGGTGGATTTAGAATTGCAAGGCAAAATGATCAATGCACTTGCTATAGTGGGGTCAACAACCATCTCCAGGCCTTTCAAGTTTTTACCTGTTCAGTAACTCTGGCCACCTTGTTAGGTCAAATCTTATACTCTTGTTTCATAATACCCATGCTCATTAGCCTAAGAGAAAGCCAGCCCAAAGTAAGATGTGTAAGTGGTTCAAAGGGATATAGCTCATCTTTAAAATATAAGAAAACTGCCAAACTGACACCTTCAGTTCTATAGGCCTGTTTTAGTTCTATTGCCTACTTCAACTGTTTTCTCTTTAATATGAGACCTACTTTTTCTTTATATATCTCAGTCTTAGTGATATGATGTTAATGTTTAAGTTTTGATCTTTTTAAAGATTATTTGATTGTATTTTGGTGGGTACATTGTTCTTTAAATCATTGTCTGCAATGGTTCTGTGTAAAATGTAGGAGCTGGAAACTGATGAAATTCTGAAGCATCTCAAATATATGAAAATGGTATGTTTGAAGAGCCCCTTATGAAGTGAATTTGTTGTAAAATGCATTCTTCTTATACATTTCAATCTGTAGATGAGACATGACTTGTTCACTTGGTATGAATCATTTTTGCTCTGGAGATTTTTTGCTCATGTATAACTTATTGAAATATACGCAATAGAAAATTTTACATGTTTATGGGGAATTTCAAGGTTAGTTGCTTGTTCAAGTTATAACCTATATATTAGAATTAGGTTATTATGGGAGCTGTTGGGACTCCTTGTACCAATATACTACTTTCTATTATATAATATTCTGTAAATTAATAATCTTTGCTATTTATAAACTATTTTCCTGTTTGTGTGTGTGTAAGAGTAATATATGCATATATAATGCATTAGACTATATATCAAAGATCAAAGCATCAGATATCTTGCAGCTGTGATATAGTCTTGGTTTAGCTGATTTATTTATTTTCAATCTATTTTCCTTTTTTTAAGTATCAGGGTAATGGGTTAGATATTTTATGATTTACCGCAATTTTCATACTCAACTCCAGGGGTTCTAGAGTTAATTTTCTTGTAGGTTCTGGAATCATGTTATTCATATTGTGGGAAAGATCAATATCTGCAAGTTCTATTTTAGGTCTAGCTTAGGTTTGGTAAAGTTTGCATTGTTAGGATTGCATTTTGCATTAATTTTGATTCCTCTCTGTAGAGTTTCTTTGTGGATACTATTTTGCTGTTTTAACGAAGTTCCAAAGCATCTTCTTTGCTTCTTCTCTTATTCTTTTTTTTGGGAGAATGTCTAGAGGTGCTATTAGTCATCTCTTGCAAAAGAGGATAAAGAAGAGGGTCTATTAGTTTTCTAAATGATTTAATAGAACGTTTTTGTTTTCTTTATCCTCTTCATCTTTTTCTCTTCTCTATTTTGTCTCTTCTTCTTATCGAGACCTGATATAAATCTTTAAAGCAGATTTTCAGCATAGGTCTGATTTTCAGTAGATACTGCTGACTGAAATAAATTTCAGATCTTAATGGTTCATCTTCTAGAGTGAATCCACACCAACCTGTCAGGGATCAGCACGACATGCATTCTATGTCTTGCTGACAATAGGCACACAGAAATGATGCACAGATTTTGTTGAAGGGTTTGCAACTGATACATTTAGCTCGTTTGTTTCAACTTTTATTCAATATAGACCTTTTTTTATCTTTTTGGGGCATTACACAGTAATTTTGGTTGCTTTATACTAGTGCATGGGCAAGTTCTAAATAAATAAACGTAACTATGCAGTAGAAACTAGAAAACTTTGATTACAATCATCTTAAATATTTATGATAATTGCAGTTTAACATGTCTATTTCACATCTTCAAGCAACTTGTCATACAAAATACATTACACAACTATATTGAACATTAACAAAAGAAACAAGCTAAAAGTTCATCATAGAAATTGCAGTGGGACATGAAATTATATTACGCATCAATGACATATTCAAAGTATTATACTGATGCTGCTAGTACATTGGATGCCATGATCTTTAATCTCTGGTATGATATAAAATCTTGATGTTCTATCACTATCACTTAATATGTAGATTAGATTTTCAAATCCTTCAAAAGTAAAAATGGAAAATTCAACGAGAACATATTTCAGACCATCTATAGGGATGCTATTAACATGTGCAAGCACATGTTTAAAATGCAGAAGGACACAAACTTAAAGCACTATGTATTGACTTGATGGCCTTTTTTCTCATGTGTCCCAAGGTTATGACAGCAGCCAGTGACTTGTTAGGGGTCCATACCTTGATTTTTTTTTTTTCAGTACTTGGTCAAAACACATGAATACGAGGATATGCATTGATATGGGCTGGCATACATGAATCATATAAATTGGTTAAGGTACAGAACAAATAGGCAATTGAATTCTTACTATTATAAATAAATGCATATATTTATGTCTACTATATCATAATCCCTGCATATGTTGTAATAGTTTTGTTCTACATTTTCTGTATTAATTTATAATGCTGGAACGGGATATAGTTTAAATGCAACATGAGTTTTTTTTATTTAATGCTGGAATGGGATATATTTATAATGTTGTTTTTTTTTTCTTGGAACTAAACCCAAATTTCTCAATCCATGTTCATTCTTTTTTGTCTCATTCATGCTCTTTAAATGGAGAACCATCGGGTTAATGGGTCGATTCAGGTTAAGGCTTGACATGACCCAGTCAAATGTGGCCATAGACTCAATCCATTAACAAGTTGGGTCATGTTTGGCCTTACTTTGAAGTGCATCCATACTTTTAGTAATGTCTCGTCTGCTGGTCCCTAGTTCAGTTCAAGGGGAGGGTCAAGGCATATGACTCATGGATGAACTATCTATAAAAACTTTTAAGTTTGACTCAGGTTCAAGGGGATTTAACCCCCACCCGAGCGAACTAGTTTCTGATGCCATTGTCTGCATTATATGCCGAATTCAAAATAGTTGATTGTTATGCCATACAATCAAAGTCTCACATATAATGCAGACAGCAAAGTCTCACATGGAATTGAAACTTGAGCTATAAACCCAGCACTATTTGCTCATACCTAGATGAGGTGGGTAGACAGCATTCATGTGCCCAGACTGGCTTGCCTATACAGCACTATGGTCCTAATCCATGCCTGCTCAGATGAAAAGCTATTGTTCTCTTAATATGCTAAGATGGATCTAATATTTTGTTTATTTCTAATAACTGATGACCTCAAACTAACAATTTTTTCTTTGTACCATGATTATTATTATAAATATGCAAAGGTGCTATTCTTTAATTCTTATATACAATGAAATGCCATGCAGCTGAGGCCTTGTCCGGCTGAAAAAAACGGAAACCACGTCAAGCCCAAGTAACTGCCCTGAATTCTAGATTGAGGATGGCCAGCGGATCTAAGCAAGTTTTCAGGCATCTTACCGTATCAAACGTCTTGTATGTTGCATCTGAGATATGTTGATAATTGGAGGGTTTTGCACATCCTTCAAGTCATCTCTTGTACATTTCGACGGAGTAATTCAGAATGTGGTTAATACTGGCATTAAGATACTAAAATATCTTATTTTGATTATCAAGTAACCTGGCATGGACCACATTTTTCCATGCCATGGTGTTAGATATGAAGCAATGGAAATATGAGATATACTTTTGAGAGCAAGTCATTATGGCTTTGTTTCTTGAGGCATTTTATTTTCTCGAACCCTATACCATAATTGGATTGGTCTGCAATGCAGTCTTCTGCAGTTTGAGATTTAAAGATATATCACATATGGAAGTTGGCACCTTTTGATGGCAGCAATTTCATCGGCATGGCATGGTCTTTCCAAGAACCCAATGTTGTTGTCATTTCCAGGTTGCATGATTTAAACTGCGCCATACAGGTTGATTCCATGTATAACAAATGCCTTGGCAGCATTATGGGTGTAATTCACTAAAGAATTGGCTTGAAATTGATCTTCAAACGGCAGTAGACCGATCAGTTATGATGTAGATGTTGTGTTGCGCTCAAAGACTGAAGAGATGTAGTTGTGTGCTTCTAAATAAATCATTTTCTGTAAGATAATTCAATAAAAGTTAGCATGTCATGAGTACGAAAAACTT
This sequence comes from Phoenix dactylifera, assembly GCF_009389715.1. NCBI lineage: Eukaryota > Viridiplantae > Streptophyta > Magnoliopsida > Arecales > Arecaceae > Phoenix > Phoenix dactylifera. The sequence continues at coordinate 5,246,055 of NC_052398.1, read as the reverse complement.
ACTTTTAGCAGAGAAGGATGCTCAACATGAAAGAGATTTTACTCTCCATAGGTGTTAAAAAAGATGCAGTTGTCTCGCTCATCTCACTCTAGTTCTCTCTATTGATTTGCAGCCCATCGAGTTGTTTTTTTAGCAGAGAATGCATGAACAGGAATACTGACTCTGTTATGGTGTTAGAAATTAATCAACCGAATAGCACGGATTCATATTTTATCAGCAGATGAGAAAAGATGGTGTCTTTGCGGCAAGTTGTTAAATCGTGTTTTTTTTTTTTGGTGCGGAATTTATATTTTTGTCAAAATTGGAAAAATAAATTAAGTTATTTTCTTTTAGAGGATATTTAAAACTTGTTTACAGTTAATATTATCATGAGAATTCGCATTAATCAGCTACTTTTCTCATTATTTCCACTCCAAGCACATATGGAAGAAGCTATTATTCCCTGCGGTGAGGCGCAAAGAAGAGTATGGGCACCACTGAGGTGGTAGCCCAGTGGGAGCGTGGCCTTACTTCCAATCAAGTGGTTCCGAATTCGAAACGCGCGGACGTCGATTAAATTGTGGAGGCCGGATGCTTTTTGCTCGGACATAGGGTCTGGAAGGACGTATCGCTCTGCTGGTAGCCTCGGTGGTGCCAGGTGTAACGTACTCACACGTGGTATTCATGCCGAAGCCCAAGGGGTAACCGAGCCGGGCCCACAGGTGGGGAAGGTATGAGTAAAATCGGCCGAAGTGTCCAACATACGGTCATTTCTGCCCGTATCGAACATTCTCCTAGTGGGGTGGGGGCCTAGTGGAGGCTGCTACGCGGGGTAGGCTTGTCCCTTCCTCCCCTCTTCCCCTTTTTTTAAAGCAAAAAAAAAAAAAAAAAAAAGTATGGGCAGCAACCATGATGCCAAAACAAAACTCCATGCCATAAGCCAAATGCAATGATCCAACGGTCATCATGAACGTAGCCACCGCCTGAGACGCAAAGATTATGATGACCCGCGGAGCAGCGAAACGTCGCATCGCGAGCTTAATCCTTCGGAACACTGCAACGAGGTCGAGAATTTTGAACACACTCGATTTTGTTACAAGAACCGGCCTTAAACCAAGTGCGGGATGCCAAGTGACGCCGATGATCGAAGAGGCCCCAACCCTGCCATCTTTACACGCTTCCCCTTTCGAACCGACCGCATACTCCCGTGCCCGAGTTCGGATCCTCTACGGTGCGTCGCCAGGAAGAACTGTGCTTGCTCGATGTCTCCGCTCTCCCTGTCTCTCTCCTGCCTCGCGATGGCTCGAATCCTCTCCCAAACCCTTATCCGGCAGTCCCAAACACTAATCCACGATCCGGCCGGAGCGCGCCTTCTCGTGCCGCCGGCGGTCCACCTCGAGGGCCGCCGCGGCCGGGCGAGCCGGCCGGAGAAAGCCCAGCTCGTGGAGGTGGACCTGGAGACGGAGGCAGCCGGGCCGGACGCGGAGTTACTTGGGATGCGCCGCCTCGAGGACGCCATCCATGGGATTGTTGTTCGCAGATCCGCCCCCGACTGGCTCCCCTTCATCCCGGGTTCCTCCTACTGGGTGCCGCCGCGGAAGCGGCCCTACGGCGTCGTGGAGCTTATCGGCAGGCTTGCGAACCCCATGACGGAGGAGGAGACCCTCTCCCTCGCGAGCGTCCGTGGTTGGCCCTCGTCCACCTATTTCGTGGAAGGTGAAGTTCCAACATCTCAGATCCCTTTGTTATATGGTTTGGTAGGTTTTTCGATTTCTCCGCTGATGATTTCACCATAAAAGATGAAATTTTTAGCTAATTCTTTCGCTAATCAATTCGAAAGTTTGAATTTGCTTTAGTTTTCTTGGTGAATTTGTCCTCCATTTTGTGGACGGCGTGGGATTATCCTGCGATTCTATTTTACAATTTGGCTGACTCGGTTGGGCTATTAATCGACGTGTAATGGCTTTGCGTTGTTTCCCCGGAGCCCCGACCATATCGAGCTATAGAAACATGATAGAAACATGGCTCGTTGAACAGCACTATTTAGTGCATGTTATCAAAGTGGCACGTGTAGGATACAGATTATGGTATGCTATCTAACTGTGATGCCACTAACTTTTTTCATATATGTAACTAGTTTGGGAAATACGTGTTTGGGATTTTGATTGCTATTTTCTTGAGTTCTGTAGCTTGGTTTTCTGTAAATTTTCTATGCTCCCCAAAATTCCTGCTAAAATGTAGAAGGGATTGTTATGTGCCTCTTGGGCGTTAGTCTCTTGTGTTGAGGCGATATGGTAAGCTGATCTGTATTTCACAAATCTCAGTGACTGTTAGGAATAATTTGCCGGAGGATATATTTTTTTTTTCAATCTCCATCCATATTCATAACTTGCACATGCCATGAATCTTAAGACGTCTTTCACAAAGGTGGCCATGGATAATGATCTTATGTATCTGGATCACTTGGATTGCTCCAGTGGAAATAGGACTATGTTTAATTCCATGACATTTGACTGTGCAGTCTGTATTTCTGTATTCTGTAAAGATGTATGACCTTATGGAGAGAACTTTTTTTTTTGGTGGTTCCCATCCCTGAATTATTGGGGATATGACTACTAGATACTATTTTGATTGGTTCTCCACCTTTGACCTATGGCAACTTGCAATAAATTCTCTTCCTTATTTTCTCTTCTCTAACCTGGATGTGACAATGACCACAAACATTTTCCTAGTAAGTTGAAGTTTATAAATTATGGACTTGTGATACCTGGACTATCCTTGTTTCTATCTCTTCAAATCACTGGGTATCAACTGGCCTGTTGTACTGTGACAAGAGACTGGCCAAAAACTGCACAGTTGCTTGGCAAGTGGGCATTATCAAATTCTTTATAATTTTTTGTTTATTATCCTCATTCCATTGTCAGTAATTATTATGATGGTGTTCTTCATGAAAATAAAGTTGATTGCCAGGGAGTCTATCATCAATATTAATTTTAAAAGTTTGGTGAAAGGTTCCAATAGTGTGAAGAGAAATATTGCAATTACAAGATTCTTTGGTTGTAGTTAGAAGGGAAACGGGTAACTAAAACTAGTTGACATGTTCTATGTAAAGAAATTGTGATGCAACATTGGTGCATGAAGCATATTTGATAGTTAGAAATTGAGATTGTTTGTGGAGGTTGAATAATTTGAATCATCAGAACGATGATTCATTGGTTGTTCTTATGAAGACCTATGCAGGCATGTGTTTAATCCCACATCGGCTATGCACTGTGTAGATCCTGAATATTTATACAGAGTCAAAAAACTTAAATAATGCCTTCTGGCTAGTCTAGTGGGTGAGATTTTGGATTGTTACAAATGGTATCAAAGCGCACCTAGCCCATAGGCATATGAACTAGGGGACATTGCTACACATGTCCATTTGGACTAACCATGGGTTGATCAAGATGTTTGTAATTGGATTTGAATGGATTTGAACCTTTAGCCTAGCGAGTACATCAAAATTTAAACCGGAGGAGGATGTGAGGACCTGTGTAGGTGGGTCTGTTTAGTCCGACACTGGCCATGCAATGTGTAGATCCTACGCACTTTTATAGGGCCGAGGAACTCAAATAATACCTTCTGGCTATTCTTTTTGGGTGAGATCCTGAGTTGTTGCAGTTTTTAAACCATGCACAAAGCATGTTTCAGTCTTGTTTTCTGTTCTGCTATGTTACATAATCGCTGTAGCTTTTATCTTGATTCCATTTTGTTGCATTTGTGAAAATTGAAGAACAAATCAGGAGGTGAGATGTGCATCCTATCTATTGACTAGCAGTTATTGTTTTGTTGTAGGTACTTGACTCATTGCTTTATGGATTATAGGTGTATCTCCACATCCTGTGAAGAATAGCCCAGAGAAGGCTGCTGCACAGTCTGATGATGAAGAAAGCTGACTGGTATCTGATTGACAGAAGCAGGGTGAGCAATCATCTTGTTTATATAATTCCATGGATCTGATGGGAAAATAACTTCCTCGATTTCTCCATTGTTGTATTTATGGTATTAGAGTGGTGTATTAACTCTGGAAGTATCAATGACAGTTGGTTAGGTATTCACAAATTAGTTGTTTCATTGTGTATTGCTGTCTATGTCGCTGGTTTTCAATCAACATAAAGTGATATAATTTTATGCTTCTGTTCAAGTTGAAATTGGGGCATATCAGAATTTGATATCTGGCATCGGCCCTCTTACTTTTAGTTACTTGTTTACCAGGTTGAACCATCTATCTCTAACGTGCAGGCTATGCAAGAATGTGGGTATTGGATGGTGCCAAACCATCCAGAACCTCAATGCAAGTTGTACATGTAGGCAGGGGAAGCTGGCGCTGCATGGAATGCCCATGAATTCCACAACTCCCCTTCACTTCATTGCTTCATAAAGATCAATGATGTAATTTAACTATTTTAATGTTCTCCGAGTGTAATGTAATAAATTATCAGATTTTTCTGTATTTGTCTTTGTGATATAAATTGTGGTTTGCATGTGAGAAGCATGCAGGTGTTGGATTCATTAGGTGATAAGGGAAGTATGCTGTTGGGAATGATAAGAATTAGGAAGCAACCATGACTGCAATTTAGTAGGATGACCTGTGCTGTTGATTCTGTGTCAGTGATTTAGACTCCTAAAACATGATCTGGTTCTGAGTTTAATGAAGGTGAGAATTAGACCAGGTTTAATGTTAAGAGGAGTAAGAAATAGATGTTTGCTGTTATTGTTGGTGGAGGGGGGGGGGGGGGGGGGGGGGGGAGGGAGGGAGGGGGAGAGAGAGAGAGAGAGAGAGAGAGAGTTTGAAACGGTCAAAATTTCAGACCGTAGGAATGTACGATACTTGAACTGATGTTATATTTCTTCAGTATAAGTTGAGTTGCTTGCTCTCATCGGATAAGTTTTATTGCGATCAAAATTCTAAACTATTTTGATGCGGTCGCTGTGACTATTTTAATACAGGTTCCGTGTAAGTAGTTTGGTTTGCTGGGTCCTGCAAACCGGCTACCCTATGTACAAGGTTTGTGCTGATCAAGCAATGTGATATCTTTTTCCTCTCCAGTTTCTCAAAAGGATTGGATCCATCTTATGGAATTGTTGTATTTTAGGGAATTGCCAACCAACAGTGAAGACTATGGATGGGGGTCGAATCCTTAGAGATGGATGCAGGTAGAATAATGATATCCAGAGATGTATCTGTGGAGAGTGAAGAACAATTTGGTTGGCAGCTTAGCGGGGTAGTTTAGTATTCTTGAAAAATCTAACTTTTCATTTCTTTGCATTAACATAAAACTGATAGTTTAAGAAGTCAATTGCTAGATATCTAGAATTTTTTTTTTTTTTTTTTATAAAGATGTCTTTTTGTCCTTTTTCATGAATTTCTTTACAGTTGAGCGAAGATCGTGTGTGAATGTATCATCGAAGCTGTCATTAAAGATGTTTCAGTTTTCTCATATGTATGGCTTGCATGTTGAAGCAAAAGGTGGAAGAATTGGTACAGCATATGTCAATATGTTTATGGTGGTTAGTCATGGCAATCTTTGATTGTTTTAACTTCTAGCAGGTATCACAGAAAATGCTCCATGGATTGGAACCATGTTAATATGTTGAATATAACTTCAAATAGAGTGTCATGGCTTGAGGTGGTCTGTGCATGCTTGCAGGTGGACGATCTCTGAAAGATTATTTTGTTGCAAAATTGGCGTCGGACCTGTGAGGGTTATTTGTGGGGTGGGCATTGCTTTTTGCTGTATAACTCACCAACCTACAAGATTTTGTTGTTCTTACATTAAGGAGATGCATTGCAACCTATGACATATTAAATCGGCTGATACTTGCTGCCTTTTAGTTATTAAAAAATTGTTTGCACATAAAATTTCAAATTGGCTGATAATTGTATAACTTATTGGTTATAGGCCTCTTCTAGACCCCTCATCAAAAAAAAAAGGAAAAAAAATCTAATACAATAAATCAATCTGATCGGTATAGAACTAATCAATTTCGAGTTCTAGAATTAAATTGTATGTATTTATTGGATTGGCTTTCGATATACCATCAAACTAACGTACTAGTAACGCTATGTATGTATGTATGTATGACAAGAGTTAGTTTGCCTCCTTTTAGTTTCAAGAGAAACTAAAGCTGCAAATGGGTCGAGGTTGACCCATGATCCGACCTGACCTATTTAGATTCGACATGACCCGTTTTGAAGCACTCATGGGGCCGAGTCGGATCTTAAAATTGGACTCATTTCATTTTTCAGGTCGGATTTGAGTTTACTGAATTTAGATCCAACTTGATCCATTTGAAATTTGGATAATTTTGGATTTTTAATCCTAGCAACCCGATCCGATCCGATCCGAATATGTAAAATTATTTGAACCCGCGGAGATGCAAACAAGTTCTGAAGTAATAGATGAGTTGACCCGAACCGACTTCGATTTTTTGGGTTGGGTCCAAAAAAAATAGAACTCGAACAAGAAACATGGTTGAGTTGGGGTCATTCACTGGACTCGTCTGACCCATTTGCACCCCTAAGAGAAACCATGTGTAATGAATCTGTATATTGAGAGTAATAGATATTATCAAAAATTTCATCTAAATAACTCTACATGAAATTATGAAAACTTATTGTTCTTGTATGTTTTCAAAATGTCTAATTATAATTCCGTTTAAAACAATAGGCAATAGCAAGGAAGCTAAAATGTCAAAGCAAAAAAATTAAATTATTCTATTTGAAAATATCTCATTTGTTTGTGGTTTTTATTTAATTTTAGAAGGCCTTAAATATATCAGAAGTCAACTAAATAGCAGATATTTGTCAAAAAAAAATAAATAAATCGCTGACATTTAGTAGCAAATATGAAAATTATAATTTACAATTACATGGAGACCGTAGACGGCATTTTCAAACAGATGCAGCCAAACTACTGGACTCTATTTTTTTGAATTTGTTAAACGAATTTATTTGAATTTAACCTGTGGACTCCGTTTAGAGGGCGAGAAAATAGAGTCGTGGGCGTGGCCGCGAACCGGCTCCGGCCGAGACCTGAGACCCGGCGCTGCCGTTACCGAGTCGTGTGCCCGTTTCTTTCAAGATGTTCCGTCGGAACATCATACCCCAGTCTCCCTCTAATTTTATTCCCTTGATCTCTCTTCCAGTGGTAGCAGCGGCCATGGAAGCGACCGGCGGAGCAGTCCCGCCCCAAGGGCAGCAACCGCCGCCGCCTGCGGCGGGGGACGCGGCGGCGCAGCCACCACCCAAGGCGGAGCGCCTCAACGCGGCTTTGCAGCAGCAGCTGAACCTGGAGTCGGTGAAGACCCGCGCCATCGGCCTCTTCAAAGCCATCTCCCGCATCCTCGAGGACTTCGACGCATACGCCCGCTCCAACACCTCTCCCAAATGGTCTCGTCCCTCTCCCCAAACCCCATTCCCTTTGTCTCTTCTCCCACCACCGAGACCTTCGACCTCTCTTCTTTCCCCTACTACTACCCTAGAATTCCTTTCTACGGTTCTTTATGGGTTCTTTTCTCTTTCATATTATCTATTAAATTGAACCATTTTTTCGGTTTTTTTGGTTCCATGATGTCGATTTACTGGTGTCGTATTTGTTTGCTTTCATGGTTCATGAAATCTGATTTATTTTTGGAGGTTCTTATTTATTTGGATTCTCCAGCAAATTGGTTTTTTATTTTTGTGGCTATAGGAATAAAATTTACTAGTTCTTGCCTTTATTTGTTTGCATGGTTCTTGAAAGCCGATCTTTCTTTGGTTCTTCATTTATAATCTCTATCAAATTGAAATCGTTCTTTTTTAAATCTTTTTGCTATATGATTTGTATTTAGTTGTTCTTGCATTTGCTTGCTTGCGTGGTTCTTGAAAGCTGTATGGTATTCAAGTTTTCTTTGTTGCTAGCTTTTGATCTCATTATGTCTGTTCAAGAAAGCTTATTGAGTAAAATTGCCATCATTTTCAAGTTTTGGATTGAAAGTATCCATGGATGGGAACTAGCGTTAATAAAGTAGAACTAGAACATACCTCTTAGGGTAGTGCAAGTGGCGCATGATTTTATCTAACTGTGCATGCATGAATATATGCATGTTTCTTTTATTCTTGATATTTCTTATTTGCGAAGTTTGGTTGGAATTGGTGGGTGAAGTTTAAGGGAGAATTATGGGTCTGGTATAGTACAACTAACTAATACTGATAATTTTCTTTTGAAGACACAAGGAGCATATGAATTGATATGCGGCGGCGTTGCATGTATCTTTAGTGGCAACATTACCATTCAAATTTCCTGTTTGAGTTTTGCAGCTAAATTAGTGGGTTTTGGCAAAATTTTAGTGTACAAGATATGGTCTTGTCTTATTAACTATTGAACTTCTTATTAACTATTGAACTGGTGCTCAAGTTTCTCCTGAGCATGTAATAAATTTGTGAACTGATGTATCTTGCTTTGCTTGGCAGGCAAGATATACTGGGGCAGTTCTCCATGGTTAATATGGAGCTCTTCAACATTGTGGAGGACATCAAGAAAGTTTCAAAGGCATTCGTGGTGTACCCAAGGAATGTCAATGCTGAGAATGCTGCCAGTATGTTTAACACAACAACCCTTTGCTAATTCGCAATTCCATGTATTGTAGCATTTACATCTGGGACCCAAATCTCTCCAATTTGAAAGCATTGGTAATGAACATTCTGTAAACAATAAATTTGTTTGTATTTCCACAACTTTATATAATAACCACAACTCTTTCTATGTTACTAAGATTTACTTATGAGGAGGTTATCTTTTTTGAAGTTGGTATCACATTTTACTTGTACAAGATCAAAAAAGGAAAAAAAAACTCAGCTCAAGTGATATTCAAGTGACTTTAGATGAAAAATCAAGTGATATTCATTAAGTTGAGCCCTTGTAGATGGAGAAGGCTTATTGTTCATGTTAGCAATCATGTCCCATCTTTAAATAGTTGACCGCATGAATCACTGATTTCATGTGTTGCCATTCATTTCTGTTAGTCTCTAAATCTAAATCTTTAATTATGCACCTTGTACCTGTGGTACCAAGTTTGCCCCTCTTTACATACTTTAATCCTGGAACAAATAAGGGAGTGGGTGTAGAAATAAGAGCGAACAAAAAAAGGAAAAAAAATCATGTAATGACTTCTGGTAAATTTGTGCCTCATAAATGAGTTCAACTTGACAGGAGACTCAAACCTGCTTCTATGGTCATAAAGTTGCTCTATTAGCTCCTTAAACATTAGTTTCCTGCAAAGATCTGTGTCACATGTTCCTGTTGAGTTAATTCTATATCGTGACATTTTTCCCCAAAATTATGTACCTGTAGTAGATGCTTCAGACACTTTCAAATTCTGTCCCTCTTCGAGAAGCTAATGCATTATATCTGATTTTCTGAGTTGGTCACAGTATTACCTGTGATGCTGTCATCGAAGTTATTGCCAGAGATGGAAGCAGAGGATAATGCAAAGAGAGAGCAGTTATTATATGGATTATCAAATCTTCCTGTGCACATGCAAATTGAAAAGTTAAAGGTGATCTAGAGTTCAATACAGAATAAATTTCATTTACCAATATTATTATCTACCTTTTGGTCTAAATAAGTACCATCTGAAATTTCACAGGCTAGAATTGATATGATTGAAACAGCATGTGAAGCTGCAGAAAAAGTTATAGCTGATGCTCGTAAAGCCTATGGATTGGGATCGCGTCAAGGGCCAACCCTTGTTCCAACCTCAGACAAGGTGCAAGCTGCAAAAATTCAAGAACAAGAAAGTCTTCTTAGAGCTGCAGTGAATTTTGGTGAAGGTGTTATTTTCAAGTATTATGTTTGCTTTGCATTACGATGAAGATTTTAAACTAGACCAAAGTTCTATATCATGACTTTTTTGTAAACTAAGCATATTTTTTTTTTGGTCAATCTGTTCTTTAATTATTTTTAAGACAACTCGTTCATTTTTTGTCCAACTAAGAAATAATTCGGTGCCTCAGGATTAAGAATACCTGCAGATCAAAGGCATCTCCCATCATCTCTTCCTAGTCATTTAGTAGATGTGCTCACTTGTGGTGATGGCGCACAGAATTTTGGGGACAACTCTGGTAAATTACTTATTATCCTTCTATGCCATTGAGAAACTTCTTTTGTTAGTTATATTACTTCATCATTGGTCCTTAATTTGGCTTCATAGCTAGAACCTTTGATATTCATTAAAGATCTAGGTTCTAGGGCTGGTGCTGAAGCTTATTAAAATTAAATGATAATGGCTTCAAGATTCTTTTATTTTTTTCCAATATATTTAACGAATCAATGTTTTTGAATCCAGTTGTTCTGATACTAAGTTGTAATTCTTGTAGGTGTCTACACAAAAAATACTCCATCATTCTCATCTAATACTGTCAGCACTCAGGGAGCTGTCATGCAGGTCTTGCCTAATTACCATGGCATTAGAGTTTAGTTGGTGAATTGTTAGAAAAGTAATCTTATTTCTTAAAAATGTATGAACAAATAGTGTTTCAAAAAAAATATTTATGACAATATGGTGATACTCCATTTTCTTCTTAATTAACCATTTTTCTTCACTTGGATATGCATCTCCTTTTTAACTTCTGCTGCAACTTCATGTTGTTTCCTTCACTATTTAGTGCTCTTCATATCATTGATTATTTCATGTTGCATATTGGACTTCATTCAATTTTCAAGAACCCCTTCTCCCTCCCAAATGAATGTGCACTTTTTATATACAAAGAAAGGAGAAAAATGAAAAATGGAAGGATGCAATGAATAGAACAACTCAAAGAAAGAACCAAACTAAACAATTCAAAATAAATAAAATATAGTAATTCAAGCATATGTGTATTTGTGCTGAGTGAGCCCTCTCACCAGAAAAGGAAAATTCAAGTGATGATTTGACGTTCTGTCCATTTGAAAGTGGGGATTGAAAAAAAAGTATTTTAAAATGAGAAGGTGTATTTCACACTGAATGGTAATTAGACTATTATAACATTTTAGGTAATAACCTAACCAAATTATTCCAGACACTTCAAGTAAAAAATGAGTGAATTTCACAAGCCAACATTATAGATCTTCTCCATCCAATTGGTAGAGCATAAAGTTGAGCACCTAAATGCTAGTAATACATAACATGAATTACAACTTGATTTTTTCATGCACAATTCCCTTGTAAGTTTACTTGGCATTATCCTTTTTACTCCAGATTCATTCTGGTTATTATTGTTGCCAAATTTTTTAAACAATCATCTTGTCTTCTTCATTCTATCTGATTCACCTCCCTATTTTCGTAGTTCATATCTGATCAACTGCAACACATCTTTGATGCTTTGTTATTGCTTAATTGGATCTTTAATTGTTCATGTAGCCTTCAACATGGCTTCTGATGTAATACAACATATCATCCCATGTGAGTCCATTTCTTGACAGCAAATAACTAGGTCTCTGACTAGGTTTCTATTTGGTGCTTCTTGTGTTTAAACATATGTAGCACATGCTGAAACAATATTAAATAATTTCAGCATATGCAGAAACTATGGAAAGCTTGGCAGTGGTTATTTGACATAAATTGTAGTAACAGACTGAAAAGGTGGTTCGATCACTTATGCAGAGTTAGTAGCTAAGGCTATCCATAAAGGTTTCCTATGTCTAATATATTCTAGTAATATCATCTGGAAATAGTATCGATGGGATGGGTGAAGTGTTATGGGATGGAACCAATTACATGTGCAAGTTTCAGTATTATAAATAAACTATGTTGCAGAACTTACCATGAAGTCATTTTCAATAATTGAGCAGGTAAGTTTTTATTCCCCTAAGTGATTGATGAACTATTTGCCATTCCTCAATTTCTACTGATCGTTAGTAACAGAAGTTGAAAAACTTTTAAGGCTGACCATGTATAAAGCTACCATCTTTTCTGTTTTATCAGATTCTTCCAGAATATAATTGAAAACTATTTACAGTGTTTCATCTAATATTTTCTTGGTATATGCTATTGGTTTTAATTGCAGACTCCTGGAACACAATTGATTGGAAGACCAGCTCCGTCGCCCTCTGGTGTCACAGGAACTGCTTCCTTTGACAATGCATCGACACCTCCTTTGCCATATGCAAATTCTCCTAGATCTAGTACAAATATGATGAATACACCATCACCTCAGCAGCAGACACAACAGCAGCAGCAGAGACAGAAAATGATGCAACTTCCTCAACAACATCAACAGCAACTTCATGCTCAGCAGCAGTTGAGGCAGTCGCCGTCTCAGGGAGTACTAGGACAGGTAAAGCAACATGTTCTCCTCAGTTTTCACTTTCGAAATTAATTATCCACTTAAGGGCCCTACTGTTTTATTTTAAAGATTGTAATTTCTCTTTTTTTATGGACCTTGCATGTCAGGAAAATATTAACTTTGTGTATAAACTTTTGAAGTGGTGAGATTTTTCATGAGCAACATCTCTTCTGAGTGCTGATAGCCGAGGTGCTTAGAAGTTGATTGTGTTAATAAACTGCATCTGTCAGTGATGATAGGATACAGAGAGTGCAAGCTGTTAGCTCTATGGAAACTTCTCAAGTGTTTAGCAAATTCAAATGCTTTCACATTGACCATATAAGCGGCATACTTGTACTTAAATAGTTGATGTTGCGAAACTTTATTAGAGCTTATACTAGACTTTTTAGTGAGAGCCTGTATCGCAAATTATCAATCTTAGAAAGTGATATTGTTAAAGTAAAATTGCAGCGATTATTTAGAACAGATTGACCTGTACATACTTGTTGCGCTGGTCTGCTAGGTGAAAGTGAGTTTACCCTCATGTATTTTTATCGCATGAGCAGGGTTTAACCTTTATTAGTTTCACTAAGTTTTTCTAGTATTCTTGTTTCAAAACTCTTTATTCAACTTTTATTTCTATTCTGATTTTAACTAGCTTAAAATCACTGTCATTTTTTCTTTTGACTTATGTTGTGCGCTGCCAACTACAATTTTTCGCGCTGCTGGATGCAAGAGACTGATTTTCTGAAGTAGACTTATTCTCTGAAGTAGTTTTATGCATGAACCTTAACAAGCCTTAATTTTAGTTGTATTATTGACTTATCTCGGTTGCAGAACACAATGTCTCAACTAAATGATATACAGGGGCACACTCAGCAGAAGTTTCAACAGGTATTTAGTAGGCAATACAAATCCTTTTATGTGTGTGTTTGTTAGCCTAATGATCTGCTTTAATATTGTCATAACACAAACAAGTCTTTATCCTAGGTACCTGGACAGCACCAAATGCAGTATTCTCAGCAACTGCCACAACAGCAGTTTCAGAATCGACAATTGCAGTCTCCACATATGCAGCATAACATGACACAAAATCAAATAAATCATGCAAGTCAACTAAGGAACCAGTTGAGTCAATTCAGTGCTGTGAATAGTGCCTTGTTCAATGCTGCCCAGTCCTCACCAAACTCTCAAATGGTCAGCTCATTGTCTATCATAATCATGCAAATTAGCAAAATAGCATGCTTATCATCATCAGTACTAAGAACACTTTGTTTCCAATATTGGGGGCAAGAATATTGGTTGTTTATATATCAACATGTTTGTGGCTAGTGTTAGTTGGACACATTATACTGGTGTGAATAATCTAGCCTGACAACCTTAACATAACCCAAATTGCTGACATGCTTGCACTTTTATGTATGCGCTTTTGGAAGCATGTATGTGCTGCAAAATTACTAGGATCAACTTTTTCACAACCGTATATAATCAACAAAACCATTTCATCTAGGATTCGCTGAACCGGTCTTGAGAATTGTACCAACCAGCGATCGGTACCGAACTGCAGTGTACTGGAACTAGGGAGAAGGAGAGGGAGAGGAAGAATGTGAGGGAGGACGAGACAGAGGGGGAGAGAGAGGCCGAGGTCTCCGAATTCACTTGAGAGAGAGAGAGAGGGATCGGATATGGAGAAAGGCATCCAACAACAACTTCGTGAGGGGATAGAGGCTGGAGGAGGCAAGAGAGGGAGAGAGGGGGGAAGTGAGGGCTTCAAGAGCTTCGAGCTCGTTCGACGACTTCGGATCCAGTGATAGAGATCGAGACAGTGAGGACTCACCTGGCTAGGTCATTATTGTCATTGGACATCGTCATCGTCGATAGGGATTGAGGGCTTTGAACAAGGCATTGGTAGAGCTCCAGCAGCTTTGAACCTTTGGTTGAGGGCTATTTATAAATCTTGTTTAGGCTGGCTGAACCGTGCTAGTAATTGATCTGTCCGGTTTCGTACGCTCCCGAACCAGCCGGTTCAACATGACTTGGCTTACCCTGATTTCATCGTTTGCCAATAGTTACTGGTATTAACATGGAAAGATGGACCTCTTTCTGAGCATCAAGGAGTTTCCAAGTGCCCCAAGCATTGAACCCCTTGAGAAATCCTAAGTCAAGTGTACAAGTAATTATATGATTTATGGAATAGATGCCCCTTTTTTGTTTTAGATCTTGGCATGTCTTTGACAATGGATGTCTATCTGATAGTTATCACCAGCGATCAGATTCTTTTGGTTACAAATGCTTGGTGGTTTTATAGTATTATGTTTTGTTTTGCAACCTTGTATCCATTAATGTTCTCACGGGTATCACTAGATGTGTTTCTGTTGCTATATTGATTCTATGACGTATGCTAAAAGTGTGAAGGGAATATTCACTTCCTGATTCCTCATCCTAGCAGTCTATCTGCCAGGCTCGGTGGGGTGATTATTTATTTTCTGATTTAAGTGGCAAATTTGGGAGATATCATTTCTTATATATTAATAAGAAAGGTATCTAGACCACCACTAGCTGCTTTCTACTTTTCTTTTTTTGGGAGGGGTAGGGGAGAGGTTGTACTTTAATAAACAAATATTTTTCAGATGCTACAAACTTTTTTGGAAAGGTTTAAAAATAAATTTCAAAAAATATTATTTTATTAAGAATCATATAAAACCCAAATAGCAGCTGTTATTTGTCATAATGGGCTATTATAATGCTAAATAACTTATTATAATGGATGTTATCTTTTTGCCTTTATATATATATATATATATATATATATATATATGTATGTATGTTTGTATATGTATATATATGTAATGTAGTGGAGCAGGTGTGAAACTGTTCTAATGGCTGTTATTTTAAACCATGCTCGAGTTATTTCTATTGCACCTATATTTTTTAATGATTTTTTTTATTAGTTTTCTTTTCTCATACCTCTTTATTTATTTATTTTTTTTGTATTGATGCTTGATTCATCTCATAGTTTTGGTTTATGGAGATTTTGGAAGAATTATAGGGTAAATGTTTCCAACCCCACTAAATAGAAGGTGAGCCTTGGCATAGTGGTAAGCTATATGCATCCAACCATTCCTAAACCTTGCAATGACATCAGCTTTGTGCACGGGCCGCCCCGAGTTTCCAAACCCTCCAAATAATGGAAATTTTAGATTTTTTTTGCTGATATATATATTTTTTTGTAATGAAATTATATTGTAGGGGAAGAATATTGTTCAAGATTGAATATTTGATGGACTATCATTGTCATATTCTTCCCATGGTAAATAAAGAAAAAAGCATAGTTAATAAATGTCTCTAATATCATTGATAGATGCTCTTTTTACAAGGTTTTTAATTCTAGCGATCTTGGCCATCTCGATGAATGACCAAGATTGAGATATTAGATTTTCTCGACCTAGATGGAAACTAGAGCCAAAAAGGAAAGGGTTGAAGTATTCAGGAATCTCAGCTGGTATTTCTGGGATTGAGATAGCAAAAATCTAAATAAACAGAGTATATATGAATTGACTTAGGATTTAAAGGTATTAATTTGAATGTTATTTATTGAAATGTAATTGAATGGAAAATGATGGATTAGGGAATCTTGATCGGTGTTTTGCTAACATGACCGCCGACATTTTGAGATATATTGATTTATATAGAACAAGATAACATGGGCCAAGATATCGATCCATCATACCAAGAGTCTCCTATATTGATGCAAACCGATATCTCAACAGAGATGAAAATCTTATCTTTTCAAATTAGAACTTTGTGGTCATCAATTTGTTTTTGACTTATTTGAATTGTTTGTCACATGTTAAGTTAACAACTGTTGTAGTGGTTTTAAAGGTCTCCTCTTAAGTTATATAGTAATAATGAAATATTTAAACAACAGGTGTTCCTTTTTTTTATTATTACAACCATTATATATGGGATTAATGGTTGTTATTTGACATTTATATTATTTATCTGAGTATAATAAAACATGTGCATTTTGCATAAAAGTTTTACTTAGTTAATAATTTTGCCAAGAAAAAATCTTTTTTTTTTTGCAGAACAATACACATTAAGTGGTCTTTGTCCTTGGATCTAAGTATAAAACCTGTAATGCACAAATTTAAAATGCTCGATGCACATATTTTGAATGCTTGATGAATATATTCAAATATCTGAGACACATTTGTGTAGATAACTCCCTGCCTTGTACTTCAATCAAAGGGCAAAATCATCGAGGATCCTGTAAATGCGCATCATTCTGCAGATAGAATAAATCCAACTGTTTTATGCAAATCAATAACCAAATGGATTTTTTATGCAAAATTTATGCAGAATCAATAATAAAATATTATTATACTTTATAATTAATATAAAATTGCTCAAAATAATATTATTATATTTTCTGTTATCTGCACGTGCAACACATGCCAAAAAACTACTACAACAAAGCTTGTCTAGTGGGAGATTAAAGAAAGTGACATTAATGACTGTTGAAGGCATGCATGCTGAAGCTTTTAAAAGCATATATAGTACTTATGAAGGGACTATGTAGTTTCTGGTGATACTAGGATATCGCCAAGGATTTGTTTTAAGATCTACCGCTTTTCACTTGTTAAGAAAGCACTAGATTTGCTCTTTCCAACAATCAAGAGGAGCCTTTTGGGTAATCTTTTTATCGAGGTTATACTCTTGGTTCATGAAACTGGAAGTTGGGTGAATGTTAATTCAGTAATTTGGCACTATACACCGTAAATTACACCAAGTTAGATGTTGATAAATCTAAGTTTTAGTTATCATGAGACAATAGATGCCTAAATCTAAGTACCTTTACCATTTTTGGTCTAATCTATAAAAGATTGAAGATGAAAAATAGATGAGGATTAATAGGAATAAAATAGGGCAGGTAGACTAAAGGTGCTTATCTAGAGGATTGTGCTATGATTAACTGTCATTGAGACTTAGGAAAATTAATGAACTACTCAGCAAGACCAGGTTTGCTTTTAAGATCATAGGCTTCAATTCAGCCAGTTGCAGATCGTACTCCATTCTTTGCTTTATTTACACACGAAGCTCAATAGCCATGCTTGTGGCATAGAATAGAGACTGTATGAAGTGCAATGTGCTGCATGGATTTTGGGCTCGGATGTGCCCACTGTTTTCAGTCCATTTGTGGCTGCATATGTAGCCCCAGTCTATGTGACACAACAGGAAAAGGAAGAAAGGGCGATTTGATCGACGAGCTTATGTTTCGAAGATCAACATGCAAATAAAAGAAAACTAAATTGAAGAATTCTTTACTTGGTGAAAGAAATTCTCTTGAAAAGAGTTTTATTAATATCTCGAAGGCTGTTTTATAATGTATTATTATATGCGTATTTATATGACATGATACCTTGACCCTAATTTAGGCATTAAATCTTGATACAAAATCATACTCGAAATATGACTCAACAATAAAAAAGCACACTAGAATTGTTGTATTACAAATATAGAAA
Source organism: Phoenix dactylifera (assembly GCF_009389715.1). Taxonomy (NCBI): domain Eukaryota; kingdom Viridiplantae; phylum Streptophyta; class Magnoliopsida; order Arecales; family Arecaceae; genus Phoenix; species Phoenix dactylifera. The sequence continues at coordinate 5,228,223 of NC_052398.1, read as the reverse complement.
CGTGGCTAAAATTTGATATTGCCTCTAATGAAAAATTTATAAGAAAATCTGCTGAAAATCTTTGCATCCTGTTCGCTATATCCTTCGACACTTGGCATGGTCTAGTTGGTCATAGTACCTGTTGGATGCACTTTGTGCTGCATCACTATGGGCACCTTGGCAACAAGAAAAAGAAAAAAGAAGGGAAAGAAGTTAGGAAGAAAGAAAAAAAGAAAGAACCTCTTAATCACATTAGGTGTCCAAGAAAGCCAAAAAATTATTTTATTGACTATCTATTTATTGCATAACCTGGATTCTAGAAGAGTGTGTTGATGAGGATTTGTGGCTTGTGTTTCCGGGTTTCCACCATCTCATGTGCCACATGTGCCATGCTCAAGTTTTCAATAACGAATGTGCATGCAAGTCACAGGTTATTTCTTGAAAACTTAGTTAAGAGCTTGCTTCCTAGAGCATCTGTTATTTGCTAGAATGAAAAAAAACAATTTAGTATGTTACTTGCTTAGACTTACTGCAAGTAAGTTGTGGATTGGGTTTCCATAGTTCTGCTAGTTGACATTTACATGGATTTCTGCAACCTTGAGGCCTTGGGATGTATCCAGTTGATCCCAAAAAGGATAGTTTTAAAACTTGAACTATTATTAGCAATATCTGTGACCAACATAACCGGTAACAAATAGCTTAATTGAGGTTATACTGCAGGCAGTCTTATGCTTGTCTTCTCTTTTGCAGTTAACGAACATGTCAGCTACAATGCAATCACAATCGCTTTTGCCACGAATGCAGGTTAGTATCTTGCATATTCGTTCTTTCTCAGACTCAGTCAACCTTGAAATTTGTGACTAGAAAAGATTTTGTTTCTGCAAATAGATGTTGGTCGACTTAATAAATTTATGAAAAATGGCTATTTTTTATGTCCTTGAATTATGCTATTCAGGGCTGGATCTTATATATTTTTTGTGAATCAAGTAGCTTACTCTGCAGTACTTAGGTGGAGATCAATTTGGCAGGTTCCGGTTCTAGAGATGAGTTCTGGTAGAAAATCAGTAGGAAAAATCTAGCTGAAAACATGAACTCATATGAATCATATGATAAAAAGAAAATAATCATGTGGTTCACTTGATCCGTCATTAGGGTGTTCACCACATTTTCTTGACTGAAGATATATATGGATTCTCTATTTCAACTATCATTTCGAAACATTATTCCCCTTCGTGTGTCTTAATTTTACAACTTTCCTCGAGTATTTTCTGTACTGTTGGATTTACGTTATAAATTTGGTATAAATTAGTTCGTAAAGATACTGGAGTTCTTTTGTATATAGACTTCAATGCCATCAAGTATCCAATAATATGACTTTCTATCAACTTCCTCCAACATGTGGCATACTACTCCAGAAGCTCATCTACATTTTAACCAGCCATTACTACCTCTATAATGACTTTTAGCTTGAATAATTAATCTGAGATAACGTAAAAATCATTCCGGTTCATGTTTGGTCGACATTAGATATTCATTCTCGCAAAGATTTCATCTACATTCTCACTTGTTCCTACTGGCATTCAAAAACCTTCCTACATTCCCTCAATCAAAATTTGTTTTCCTGGTTTATTTATTAATTTCATATATATGGTTTCACAGGCAAAATGCTTTTGCTAATTTCTCTAATCCCAAAATCTTTCTATAATGCAATTTAAGGCCAAATTCCCTAAAATTCTAAAAGTATTTACTAATAAGATATGCAAATAGTCATAATTTTGCCTTGATGGTCATTGTACTTAAGAAAAGTTAATATTCTAGATGAGGGTATTTACTGATTTAAACTGTGTTCATGTATTCGCTTCAAATAGGGGATACACCTTCAAAGCTTAGAATTACTATCTGACATCACTGAAAATCTCTTTCCATAGTTGACATATGTTTTATATAACTTTTTTTTTAATTCACATACGAATCCATAAGCTTTGGTTTTTCAGTTAAGGGATTCTGATATGTAAGGGACTTCGGAAAAATTCTCTATTGCATGTTAGTTTCTTATGACAGCAATCACCCAGTAACAAGTTCAAGGACACCAAGGATCCTCCTATTGGACCTTAAATGACTGCCTGCTTTACCAAATGAGATTCAGTAGATTGTGGAGAGCATGGACGATATAATGTTTACAAGATTTCACTCTTCAATATTAAACAATGATGCTATCATGGCTTATTCCATTGTACTTGAGGCTCTCACTTTTCACTGAGGGGTTATTAGTACTATTACAACTTGAAGGGGTTTAGTTGTTGCTTTCAAATTCATGGTTTTGGACTGTGTGTTGTTGGCTATGATGAATGGGTTTTTCTATTTAGCTTTACTTCCTTGTGATTTTGACAAGTTTTTGGTTAGAAGAGGGAGGCATTGAAGAGGCTTCTAGGCTATTCCGTTGTCTCTCCTCCACATAGCTTGTACAATGTCCATGTTTTATTAATATTACTAAGTTAAGTGATAATGAGATTGTTGGGAAAAAAAAAATACTTGAGAGGAGCTCTGGACTTGGAGAAAAAAATTCTGAATATGCTTTGTTTTGCATGTTGTTTTACCTTTAATCTTTGTTCCTTGGTTGATGAGTGAATATTGACTAACAAATCCTTCAGACCTAGGTTTCAAATCTTCCTTGTACCCTATCATATTAGACCTGTATTGCGCTATATCAACCTGTTTCAACATGAGCTATTTATTTTGATGAACCATGAATAGATACAAGGGGTGTGCTGCATCCTGTGCTGTACTAGCATGTGAACAATAGCCCATATTGCAAGATTTGGCACCTTGGATTAGACTCTACCTAGTTCACATGGAAAAAATATATATTTTGGTTCATTCTGCTGATTTTGATTGAAGATACTCAAAATTTGGACCTAATTTCACCTGATATAAAGTTAAGCCCTTATTCCTGGTTCACTTGAGTCTGGGTCAAGCAGATCTCCAAAAATTTTGCAGCCTAATGCAATTCTTTTATGATCACTGATCTATATTTCATTGTTGTGGAATGGAACAACAAAAATCAGAAGATCTTCCTCTTGAGGATTCTTTATTGTTGATCCCTGTGTTGTTTTCATCCATGTCAGCCTTCTGGATCTCCCATCTGTAAGCTCTCTCTTTACATTATAATAAGTTATATTTCCATTCAAAATGTATCAACTTGAAACTTAATTCGAGTCCAAGGAGCCCTAGATGAAATTGGTGAATGGCATCGCGGAGAATGGAGAAGCAAGAAATGCAAAACTACTAAAATAAGTGGGACAAAATTGCTGATTTCGTTTGTCATTAGTTTAACATTAGGATCTACTCAAGAGGTGGCTGAAATTAACTGATATTTCACCAAGTGCATGCTACACTAAGTGTATGTAATTATTCTGATTTTCTTTCCAATTAATTAGCCTGATAACAGTTCTCCTTGACTAAACATAAAGATACATTTCCTTTCATTTTTTCCCTTATATAGCTTGCTGGTATGATTTTAGCATTGATATCCATTTGATTTATAATTTCTTTCTTTTGGTGGTATCATATCAGTTTTATGGCATGGCTGGTGGGCATCCTCAGAGGAATCATCCATCGCAAATTATAAATGATCAAAGTATGTGATAAATCCTTTGTCTTCCTAAATTAACTTCTTTTGTGGGTAATACTGGAAGCAACATGCCATTTTCTAGCAATATAGAGTTTCTCTCTGTAATATTTTAATGCAAAGAAAAAGTGTAACATTGCCACAAACACTTCTTGCTTTTACTCTGTAGAAATGTGGAGGTGGTGTAACAAACTATCCATATAGTATGTATGTTACAACTTATGCATGTCAAGTATGTTATATATTCATGTACTCTTTTTTTCATGATAAAAATGTGAATGGCTTGTATATATCGAGTGAACTGATACATGCACCTTGCATATGGTGCCTTGCTTGTTTGTTTAACTGGGAGCCCCTGCTTTTGACTGCATATTGCAATGAGAAATTTCTGCCATTATTTTGTTCATCAGAAACTTCCATCTATAGTTCATCTCTCCTTATGCTGTGATTTATTCTAATTGAATACTAAACAAATGCTAATCTTTTTTGTTGATGGGTTGCCTTAAATCCTGCTACCATTTTGTGTGCATGTTATTATTTAACGAAGATGTAAACACAAGTAGCGAGCTAATATTGAAGACCGTCGATAGGTTTATTTTGAAGTTATATTGACGTTTAGATCATAAAGTCACACTTTTGGTAGCAGCTGGTTTTGAATGACAAAGTAATGTCAGAGTAGATCTTTAAGGAACCTCTTGGAGAAGGGAGAACAACATTTTCAATAGCTTGTGTTGAATTGAAGTCAGTTGCCTGTTGTTTGATATTAACCAATACTATCTACTACAATCTATCAAATAACTCCATTATTCTGATAAGTATGATGATGATGCTTGCAATTGATAGCGAGAATGTTTTTGCCCCATAATGCTTGTTGCAACAGCTGACTTCCAGCTCAAAATGCTAATTACTTCCCCTACTTTTAACTGGAGCATTACCATCTGAAAGTGGGAAATTTGTATCATTATTCTTTTCATCGGAGAGAACTTTATCCTGCAATTTAAGTCTCACTTTTATAATCAGTAGTGGTTTGTTATGATTTATTGCTAAGATGTTTTGTATATTTTTACTGCAGTGTTCGGCATGAATAGCTCAAACCCTGCTAATATGGTAGCGATGCAACAGCAGCAACATGGAACGCAGGGTGGCTTTGGAAACATCCCGGCAAACAATCAAAATATGCAACCTGGAATGGTCAACTTTCCACAGCAGAGGCAGCAGAATCAACAGTAGCCTGCAAACCTGAAGGCAATCAGCGATTACAGTTGCAGCAACTGAGATGGAAATTTGCAAACGAGAGGCCAAGGCAACCATCACCAACCTAAAATCAAGTTTTAATCCCGACAGAATGGTTCGGCTGTGGATTAGATGCCATAATGTTTCACCCCTGGTCGTCTACACTCATCTCTATAGGAGAATGACTGGCTTGAGAGCAGATGCTCTCTTCCACTTCACAAAAGTGGTGGTATGAGTTTGGTTACTGTAAGTGGATGTGGTTGGTCTGTTTATGGTTCAATTAGTCAGCAATCCCAAGCACCTGTTTGAAGTATCTTGACATATGGCATTGAGCCAATTAAAACAATGAATAGTCGAAGTATCTGCCGGACACATTCTTTGAGTCGGGGTGAACGCAATAAATAACAAAATTAATATGATTGTCCGAAGTATAGATAATACATAACATGAAACAGTGAATACCGAATGATGGTGTAATGTAAGACACCTCGTACAGCATGTTTCATGACGACTATTAGAGCACATTTGGTTTGTGACCGAAATGGTTATATCATTAGAAATATTTGGTTTGGTTTGTGGATGAAATTGGAATAGCATTTCCATTTTCCCAAGAATCAAGGTGGAAATGGAATATTTTCTGACTAAACCACTGGAATGGAAGTTATAAATTTCTACTCTCATGATCTCATCATAGTTCAATTTTCTCTGCATGCTATTGCCTATTAGTGGCTAACTTTAAACCAGGGCAATAAATCATAGAACTGAGTGGGAGCAGGCTCTGTGAACCCCGAGGAGATTGGCTTTCCGCACTGGAATCTTACCACATGCCTTGGAAAAATAGCAAGACTTTTGGAGGTATGGTTTCCGGTGCCTCCGGATTTTCTTATTCCTCGTTAATCTCTCAAAATATTTTTAAGGCTTTGTAAAATAATTAAAACGAGTGAAAATGGGCATTACCATGTCATGCCTTGTTTGGTTCAAATAGTAATTTGTTCAAAGGAGGCAAAATAATTGCATGGAGCAAAACTGAGCAATAGAACTAATAACATCCAAAAAAATGGATCCGAATTGAAATATTAAGTGAGGTATAAAGGTTTCCTGACATTCTCCTCCTGCCTCTCCGCTATTATGGTTGATGCCACCGCCACGTCGGATTACTGACCTCGGTATCATAATTTTTCCCTACATAAAATACGGAAAACATCAAAACTCGTATTTAAGTCTCCGGTGATTTTTCTTCCCCCGACACTTACAGAAACCGATCAGAACCGTCCAATCACAGCATCTTCGGCCACCAATAAAGAGGGGAACGCCGACGGACGTCTTCCAAGCTTTCGGTTCTTCCATCGTCTCGGTTTCTCTCCGGTGGTCTCCCCGCTGAGACCTGAGAGACCGATAGGGGAGGGAAGAGATGTCGGCGTACGACGAGGTGGAGATCGAGGACATGGAGTGGAACGAGGAGCTGCAGGCGTTCACGTACCCGTGCCCCTGCGGCGACCTCTTCCAGATCACGAGGGACGACCTCCGCGCCGGCGAGGAGATCGCCAGCTGCCCTAGCTGCTCCCTTTTCATCACCGTCATCTACAACCCCGAGGATTTCGCCGATCCTCCCGACCCCAAGAAGAGCCAGCCCCAGCCTGTACTCGTCGCTTGAGGCGAATCGATTCGAGTCGGCCCGCAATTTTTCAGGTTAGGGTTTCGAAGCTTTCTTTCTTGAGATAACTCAGCAATTATTTTTTCCTTTCTTATATTTTAAAAGTTGAAGATAATAATATTCTGATCCATCTCTTATCATTACGTACCAGATTTCATGTTTTCTTGGGGTAATTAGTAGATTCCGTGCTTTCTTTCGACGGTTTTTTGAAAAAAGAATCCTTTTGTCTTATACCTGGCTAGGTAATCACAATTAGATTTTGAAATTTGCAAGAAAGTAGAAATATCGGAGGAATTGACTGATTACAAGAAGAGTGGATGCGAGAATTTGAATTGGGTTGGAAATCAATTTATTTGAATTAGATTTGATTTTTTTAATTTAATCTTAATGAAGATGTGTCAATTCTTTGGTTTGGAGTCTGGATTACGGTTTATAGGCAGGTAGAGAATAGTGGAAGCGATGAGCGTGGGGTTCAAATCAAAGTCTTATCATTACTTACCTGGTTCTATTCTTTCTTGCTAAGCATTAAGAGTCATTAAGGAATGTTGTTTATCCTACAAACACGAAATTAGTTTACAATAAAGGATAAAGACTAGAGAAATTAGCTAATTAGAAGAGAGTTGGATAGAGGGATTTAAATTAGATTTGATTGGAGTGTATAAGATTAGATTTGATTATAATTTAGTTTGAACTTGAATGTAACTATCTTTTAAAAGTAAAAAAGAGGTGTACTCTAGTCTCCATCTTTCCTATGTTTCAGATGGCATGGGGTTTGTATACAAGTATTCTTGTTTCAAATGAGAATTTGCATTAGAAATATTGGACCTGCTAGGTAAATTGAAAATTTGAGATCCAGATCAGTCACAACTTGAACTTTATAAATGTTTTTTTTTTTGTTGAGTTTTTCAAACTCAATATGACTCAACTTCAAGACACTTGTTTATTATGACTAGGAATTATGGTCAAGCTAAAAGGAACAAAATATTTGAAAGAACAGAAAACCTTTTTCCAGAAGTTCAGGTCTCAATCAATTGTGAACCAGGCATTTGAATCGTGGCCCAGAGGAGCCCATCGCAACCATGCCTTGACCAACAAAAACCTTGTTCCTTCTCTATGGTCATGGTTCAAGATATATCCACCAGGCCTGAAAATTTTTATGGTTGACATGTCGACATGTTTCTTGCTAACGTAGCTTTGGGCAAGAGAAGGGCTTTCCTTTAGATAGTAGAGCCAGTACAGAGGTAGGCAATATGCTTGATCAGTTATGAAGTTTTAGTTTTTGCAAGTTGTGCAATAATAAATATACCTATAGACTTGAAAAGAGCCAAGATAATTGGAGGAATGAACAAATAACAAGTTATAGGTCAGAAGCTTAATCTAAATGCTATCTCCAATTACTTATGTCCCTAGCCTTTGAGCTGCTGTCCTCACCTGGTAGGAGAAAAGATATTAATGAGTGCTGCTGTCTGTTTTTGTTCCAAGCCACATAACTAGTTTAATATCTGATATCCATGCGACTTGTTGCAAAAATGTAAAAGTTGAAAGTTTATGTAATGTTGTTCGTTATGCTAGGAGCTCGGTACTATTTAGACAATTGTGCAGTGATGATTTAGTTACCATTGAAGCAATTCTGTGCATTTTTCGTGGCAGTTAATCATGAATTATGTTGAGACGCGGAAAATACACAAACTAGGTTTCAATCATAGAAAATTCTTTCTTACTTTAAAATAACAAGGAACAAAAGCATTCATTCTTCATTCAGGCTTGCAAGTCAGCTAGTTATTTGTTTCTGCTGTTATTGTAGGTATTAGTTATCTGTTGGTGCACAGCCTTCGGAGCCTGTCCAATGCATACTCTTCAGAGCAGGTCTTCTACCACCTCCACCAGTGCTTGCAATGACCCACAAATATGGGCCTCGTGGCACCCATCCTATTGATCCCCCAAGCGGCCATTACTGGACTTGCAAGAGCCCTGAAGCTGCTGATCAATCTGAATGCAGAGAAGCTGAGGAAGATCAAGATGGTGATAAGCCAGATCCTTGAAAGGAAATTGCACCTCCGAGAAATTGCAGCACCTTGTTTTGCGTTGGGTGGCAGTTGAATATGTCATTTGGTGGTTGTGAATCTATGGATTTGGTTGCTTTTGAGACACTAGTAGCACTTCGAATATTTTTGAAACACAATTTATTTTACTCCTGGATGCAGTAGATGCGGTTAAATTCTGAAATAAATGGTAATATCTGCTATGGTCTCTGATGTCGTTAAATTTTGAAATAAATGGTAATATCTGCTAGTCTCTGAATTGGTTCTGAATAAATACGTAGGTTAATAGGCCTGCAGGCTGGGCAGATGGCTTATTGCTTGGGGGTTATTCATATTGCACTCATGTTCTGTCTCATTTTTATAATTTTACTTTATTCATATGCCTGTGGATGTGCTGCACCTAATTTGGTATTGAAGTAAGTTCTGCTTTTGCTGCTGCTATTGCTGCCGTGACATCAAGCATGTCAAATAAAGCCAAGGCAAAAAAGTGGTTGTGATTTGAAATTCATCATGGCAATCTAAGAAAGCCTAGATGTCCCTTTGGAGCATATGCGCCAGCATTCTTAAGTCCGGGGAAAATGACCTCTATCAATCAAAGGAGAGAGAATGATGCGTATAGGTGAATTAAGCTCGTATGGAGGTTTTAATAGAAGGCGCTATCATATCGTAACGAACTTTCACTGGAATGGCTAATTATTATTGATCATTGTAATGGTTATGATGTTGTTATTTGTGATCTAATAATATTTCTAATTATTGTAATATCAAAATATTTTATAGAAATATAAATTATATAGTAGTTATTTCTATAATCTTTAATATTTATATAATTTTTTTACTATAGTTACAAAAATAATATGAAAATTTATTATATTACGGTAGAAAAGAAATACTGTTATCAAATAATCTTACGAAAATAGTCTTTAACATTACACAAATACTGGTCAATGATAATCTTACGAAAATGTATCTCTTTCAACATTACACAATCAAATAGAAATGAATTTTTGCCGCTACAATTCTAGTTATAGTATTTTTAGTTGCAGTTTTGTTGTTTCGATCATAATATTTTTAATTACAGTATGTAAACAGATCGTCCTTTAGTAGGGATGGCAGTCGGACGGATTTTTTTGCCATCCAACTCGTCTCGAACTCCAATAAGGCCCATTTAGCAAAATTCTATAAAATTTAAAAAGGGTCTGGAGTTTAAAATTAAATTCACTAGAATTTGGAACATATTTGAGATTTGACCATTAATATCTCCTAACCAAATCCAATTATAAATTATATATATATTATAAAATTATATATATATAAATATAAATATAATAGAGAAGTGAGGGATGCGAACGTCCAACCTCAAGGAGGTCCAAAATGCACTCCGAAAAAAAAAAAAAAAACTCTTTCAACATACACATATTTTTGATATCAAGACATCGACCTTTTCTATTTGAACCATGCTATTAAACTACCTCGAAAGAGATTCAAATCCAATATCCAATCCAATCCGAATAATTCGATCCGAATAAAAATTAATTAGATATATTCAGATATCCAAAGGTTTACCATTTACTAGAACAGGTTTAGAATTTTTGAATAATTTTTTAATCAAATTTAGGACGGATTATATAGAATTTAAATGGATTCAGATATATAATAAATTTTACGTTTAGCCAATCCGTTGCCATTTCTATCCTTTAGCCTAATGGGTCGGAGGGGTGGCAGCTTTCTTTAAGGTTGCATCGACCACCTTGTGCCCCCAACTCACTGGCGTACCTTCAACGCTAGGGGTAATGTTGTCATTTCACATATGCAAGAGCGAGTAAATAATCCGTTCACCCACGTTCGGCCGCCAACGGACCCTGTCGGCGGGCGAGCGAGCGAGCGGCTGGAGAGCGAGAGTAGGAGACTCCTCCTCCTCCTCTCCACTGCTTCCTTCCGCTCTGTTCTATCTATCTGTCTCTTTGATCTCTTCCTGTGGCCTTCTGAAAGGAAGGATTCAGTTTGTTTCAGGTAATTATAATTCTTGATTACTGTCTTCCTACTGGTTTTCTTGTCCTGAATAAGTGTTTGTTTTTTTAAATATTTCTTAAAGATTATTTTATCTTATTTTCTAGTATAATTAACGGTTCATTGAATTGCCTGAATGGAAGTTGCTTGAAACACGCTGTAATCTTTTTTAGTGATTCCGATTCGTGTTCTTGATTGAGCGTTGCGTGACTAGGGTTTGTGAAGATTCAGTTTTTTTTTTTTTCTCTTTTTGTTGTAGAAGCTGCTGATTTGAAACGTCAAGATGATAATTTGTTGGATTGTCTTGTAGGATTTGATTTTTGCTAGTTCAAAGATTGGGATCTGGACTTGAATTTCTGGAAATCGAATCATAAGAACGTTAATTCATGCTATCACATTATGTCTCGCTAAACTTCAAAATGTAATCATGGAAAATTATTTCTCTTTGTACAGTTTCTGATGCTTCCAAGTGATGCTTTTTTTATGCAGGGTATTTCTCTAGTGAAGTATTTTGGGTCCTGCTGTTCTTTAGAAATGGAGTACTTAATGAGCATGATGGCACATTCTTCAGGTCTTATAACTCTCCGACCAGAAATTCTTGAACGTTTGGTTTTTAATAGTTTGGTAACAAACTGTCCTTATTTCCATAATCTTGAAATGTATGTAGTTTGATGTGGCTTTAGTTTGATTTTATTTTATTTTTTCTTATTGTTTCCCTCCATGTAGTTACATATGTTTCCCAAGCAAGGCCGAAATGTAATGGAAAGAATTTGGAGGATGAAATGAAGGAGCTGGGAAAGTTGAGAACAGCCATCATGATGGAAAAATGCCAGAGTGGGGATGAAGTTGTCATCTGTCCTATACCAAGGAAAAGAAACACCGGGACCATATTTTTGTAAGTTTATGTCGCATACTTAACAAGACAGTTAAATTAACTGTTGAAGGAGCTTTTCTAGAATGTCTTGTGATTGATGGTTAGTTAACCTTAGCTTAGATACACAAGCCCCAACCATCTACACGGAGTTGGCACTAAAAGTAAAGGTACATACTCTATCAAGAGGAAGAAAAACTCGGTCTTGACTCTCTGTTATTTTTTGCCACATAATTACATAATTATGAAAGTTCATTATTAAAAAGATTATGATATGCTATATGATTGATAAATAGTTACCCGCGATGGTAAGTAACAAGCCTTGTCCCATATATGTGGGTTGGCGTGAAGGAGAGCAATGATCTTACCGTAGTTTGAGAGGATTTTATAGCTGACCATTAACCTAATGTCCATGCTATGAATCGGTGCCAAATTGTTGGCCTAGTCATCTTTAGATAAAGGGGGGTTTGACATGAAACCCCAAAGGATATTTGATTAGTAAGGGCCAGGGGTAGCCATATTTGCAGTTTGAGACTGTTTAACTATGGAGCGATTGTCCATAGCTCTTCAAGACTTTGAAGGAGTCTAGATGAAGAAGGAAGAAGTATGGTTCGCAGAGCTATTGCGTTTATCTTTAAAGTATAATCTACAAGCCAAACCACCAAACCGACCATCCTTATCAGCCTTATCTCAGCTGGTTGGCACCCTTTTCTAAGGGCTTGTTCTGAAGGAGGTCCAGGGCTCAAACCTCGTGGTTCACATTACACCACATTGCTCAAAAAACGGCCAAATGAATCTGCATGACTGTAGTCTAGATGACTTTTTTAAATATTTATTCTCTATAAGGTATAACCTAGAATAATACATTGTGATTAGTTGTAAGGAGCATGCCAATGCGTATATGATAAAGTTGAAGAATGCCATTAACTACTTCAATTGACGTGGTAAACCTTCCAAAAAATGTTTTAAATGTATGGAGATGAGTACTGATATGGGGGAGAGTAGGCCATTCTATAGGGTGATTCCGAAATTGTGGAGGCTTGGTCCGATCAAGCTGAGATCCAGAGTTGATGTTCACTTGTCTTTAGGAATTGATATAACTTGTGATGACTCTAGACAATCCAACATGCTGTTGCTTAAAATTCTATTTTATAGGTTTCTTTAGGACAGATAAGCTTTTGGTGAAATTTCATGCTAGAATATATTTTCTATCATCAGTTCATTGGTCTTTTTTGAATCAATTAGCATATTCTAATCTTGCAGATGTTGAATTGCTTTGGAATGTGAGTCTTGATGTTAAAGTATTTAGGATGTGAAAATCCATATTGCATCAGTTAACCAGTTCATTTTTACACCTTGAGACCAAGTATGGGAAGATGCAACAAGGTCTCTAATTGCTCCGTGAATGGTCAATGATTTTGATGTGATCTATAAGAAGACCACATCAGGAAATGCAGATGACCACTTGCATCAAATTGATCCCTACTTCCCTTTTTTTGAGAATAAGTTATGCAAGTCAATATTCTTTGCTGGGAGTGGGTCTGTACGAGTAGCCAAATAGGTGTTCCTTTATGATAGCAGAATAAGGATACATTTAGTATTGAAGGATTAGTATAGGATTAGTATTGAAGGATACATTTAACAGAATAAGGATGGTAGTCAAATTAGGCAATTAAATTGGTTTTTATGGAGATAAGTGATTGGAGAAGAGTTTTCTTTGTGACAGTAAAGCATGGATAGTATTAGTATGTAGGTGCTGTGGGGAGCTTTACTTCAACAAGAAAAGCTTGATGAGGCAGCTCTTCTTGACATATTTTTTAGCTATACCAGGAAAAATTATAACAATAAACATATATTTCTTTTTTTTTAATCATTCACTTGTTCTCTCTCATTGCTCTGAGCAATATCTCATCATGAGTTAGAGAATTGAGGTTTGTCATGCTATGTTTTTCTTAGTCTAATAATTATTTTGGACTGCTGAGAAGGATGAGAAAGGAGCTGAAAATTATATACCTAGTCCAGATTGAGAGCACCCATCAATATATATTGGTTCTTGAGGAACAAACCAAAAGCCAAGAAAGTCGCTGGCTGTCTGTAGCCTCAGCAGGATCGTCAGCTCCAGCCACAAATTGGTGTACCTGCTAGGCACAATTAACAGGTGCTAGCTCCATTTTCTTGATCATGTGTTTGTGCAGATTGTTTGAAATCTGTGAATACCTCATGGTGCAAGACCTCATTAACCACTAAGTAAAGGTGCCCATCATGCCTTTTTCTTTCTTATTGGTGCTTGCCAGCAGCTTATCCAGCATGCCCATAATCACATGAATATTTGAACCTTGCATGGTACTCAGGTTGATCCTATGAAGGTTACACGTTGTTACTTCCCTAGAAATATTTGGAGCAGGTTCCTTGTGCTATTATGCTAGCATTTTAGGTGATGCTATATTCATAATTTTAGTATCAAAGGCAAGATGTTTTACTGTGACCTCAAAAGTCAATTTTGGCCATTGGGATTTGAATAAGAGTCTTACTGAGAGCATCTAACATTTTTCCACTGATTTTCAATCAGACAAGGCTATGACTTGGCTTATGCAATATCCTTATTATTAGTTTTTTGATAGCTAAGGTCAAGACTGAATGAAGACAAGGTAGACTTTTATGGGTGCTTTTATAAAACTTGCAGTAAAGCAGGCTTTTGATGTTCTGCCCCCCTTTTTTTCTGAATATCAATGCTCTGAAAATGGTGTGGTCTCAGGCCATTTGCAAAGTTATGCATTATTCTTGAACTACGGAGAGGAGGACCGTAACATATTCCTTGGAAAAAAGGGATTTGCCAGGAATGTCTGGATTTTCTCCATTGATTTACAATTAGATGAGGCTATGACTTAGCATGTGCAATATCCTTATTATTATTATTTCTTTAATAGCTTGGATCAAGAGTACATCAAGTTTATGTAAACTTTCATTGACAATTTGGCAGAGATTCCAGTGAAGCATGCCATTGGCATTCTATCTTCGTCTCTCTCTCTCTTTTTTTAAAATTTTAAATACCAATGCTCTCAAAGTGGTCTCGTCTCCATCCAGTTATAAAGTTATGGACTCTTGTGGTTATTTGGATTGCTGAGACATGCAGGGACTTATAAACCATATAGATAATTTTACTGATATTACATGTACACTTTTCTCATAATCAGTGTTTTTTTTTTCTTTCATGATAGGTGAGGTCAAATATTAAATACTGTTTGTAATCATTTGATATTCCTTTTTTTGTGTATCCAGGGATATTGGTTGTTTTAAGTTTGAAAAACAGCTGATTAAAATTAATGCATACATTTTGGTATCGTCATTCTTGTTATCTATTATTAGTCAAGAAATTACCAGATTAAGGGTCAGATGAGGGGATCCGATAATGAATGTCAAAGTAATTATCATCCTAGTTGTTCCATGCCACCCACTCTTTCCATAGTAGTCATATCGCAGTTGAAGATATGCTTAGCTGGAGAAATTCAAGAGATTTGACTGAACTTTCTACATCGCAGATGGGAAATTTGAAACTCTAAGAAAATGGTAGAAGAATTAATGACTAGAAAATCATGGTTCAAGATTGATTTGATGACATGTTGGTTCAGTCCCAAGTGCTATATCTGACTAGCTCCCTTTCCCAGAAAAGTTAGAGAAACTGGGAGAATGTGAATAGGTTAACTTTCTGTTTGCAAGGAATCATATTATATTTCTCTCATTTATGAACATTGGTCATTGAAGGTGACAGAAACATAATCATGTTGAGAGAGCAGTTACATTGTTAACCCTTTTGGAGGTATTCTGCTCTCCAAGTAACAGCAAGGAAGGCATGCTGTTAACTTTGCTGTTTTTGCCAGCTCGTGAGGCTTAATGTTTTCAATTTTCATGTTTTGTTGTGTGCCAAACTACTGAGGTATATTGCTTTTCAGTCCTATTTGTTGCACGTGCCTGTGGGCATGCAGGCATATGCATGCATTAAGAATGTGCTATATTCTATAGCCAGCATTCAACTAGCCTAAGCAAACCTAGCCTTTTACCTTGGTCGCATTAAATAATTGTGCTCTGCAAGAGTTGGATTTTGATTGTATTTGAAGCACAATAAAGGATTTATATATTCTTTCAAGTTGTTAGAAAGTTAATATTGCTAGCTTAATCACGGAATATGAAGTTTTCACTGACCGGGCTTGATGTATTTGACAAGATTTTGAGCATTTAATTTTGATTCTAAAAAAATGCTTGTCAAGCTAGAATCTTTAGTTCGCCTAGTGTGTTAGTTGTTTTACATCGTCTCAACACTTGAGAATCTATACTCAGCATCATACTTATAGGTGCCTAAAATGTGAAGGCTGTCGTTTTGTTATTTTTGGCATATTTTTTCACAGCTGCAGGCATTTACTCTGTCATCGTATGGTACATCTGATTGCATTTCTTTTTATTGCACTAATACTTGTAAAGAATGCAGGTCAAGCAGAGACCATAATGAGCTGAAAGTTGTAGCAGATCCTGACATTATTATGAGCAAGGTCTGTGCTTATGCTTCTTACTACTTGCTGCATCTCCGCTGGATTCCTCTAGAATTCTCTTAGTTTTCTAGATTTTGTTTGCATTGGCTGATCAGAAAGTGTATGACCACAAGAAAAACTAGATAACAAGCTGAAGATGTTTTCTGCTATATTCTGCAGGCTTCACCACCCTGCTTTTCTTGTTCTCCACCAATCAGAGCAAGCAATCCTCTCATTCGAGATGCTCATTTCCGTGAGCCAAGGGTGCAAAGGGCCTCCCAAGTGCCAGTTATTGACAAACTTGCCGAGGATTTTGATTGTGCCAATTGTGACTCCACCATGCAAAATATCGTGACAATGGCCTGAAAGTTCTACCTCCATTTCCAATAATTCAAGGGGGATACCCTTTCTTACCCTGAAACTTTGTCAAGGTTTTTTCTTTTATCTGCAAATTGGATGGTGTATATATTGGAGTTTCGTTCTGAGGCTTCTTAAGTTATATTGTCCTCATCATGTTGGCCATCATGTATATATTTTGATGGCCACAATCTATGATCATGAGCCAATTTTGGTGAATAACTACCTCAATAATTTTGCATAGCTGGAAATGTTGCAGGGTGACCTATTCTACTTTGTGGTATAAATAATTTTAAGATCCTGGCTAATAAATTCCCGTTCCATCCGAGTATGATAGATATTTTTGAATCTTGGCATTTTTCATTGGATCAACACTACTATTGGCACTGAATTTTATACAAGCATATAATGATCCAGGTTTTATGATTTGTCATTTTGGTAAATCGGGTTTAAAGAAAAGCAACCAAATATTATTCTCAATGATTTGTCATTTTGGTAAATCGGGTTTAAAGAAAAGCCACCAAATATTATTCTCATGATGCTAATGATCCAGGTTTTATGATTTGTCATTTTGGTAAATCGGGTTTAAAGAAAAGCAACCCAATATTATTCTCAATGATTTGTCATTTTGGCCTTGTTTCCTAGAAGCTGGCAATTAAAAAGTCGGGCTGTTTCTTGTACCAGAAACATGAGCTGCTTCACTTGTTAAATTTAAGAAGTTCCAAGTGTTCAATCTCTAATTTGAAAATGGTGGCTTCTAGCAAGTTTGAGATGCGAGGATAGGAGAAAAAAGAATACAAAATTCAATGGACACATTTAGTTCCTACAAAGCAGAGATTTTTAGTTGGAAATTTGATGGTCGGCTTGTATGCAACTTGAATTCCTGAACTTCTAGTTAGGATGTATTTCCTTCCGAATAACTTGACCCAACTCCAGTAAATGTTTACTTCCACATAACTCTTGACTGGCATCCAAATAATAGTGTTGCTCACTTTGGTGTGGTCACAGAAGGAATAATCTGATCTTTGGTCTCTCTCTCTCTCTCTCTCTGGAGAAATGTTTGCATATAATATAATTTGAGCGGATGTTTTTCTTTTCAAGTTCCAGAGATCTTACAAGCAACCAGATTATGGTTCAACAATTATCTGGATCCAAATTAGATTGGTTGCTATTTGCTGACAATCTGCAGTGGAGTTAATGCACTATTACAAGTAATGAAGTCAGTTCTATATTTATGTAACTTATTCCAAGTTCAAGCAAAAAGAAATCATCAGAGACATCTGATGTTCTGGCATGATGTTATTTCATTCTGAATTCTGGTAATGAATCATCATAAACTACTGATCTTTTAGTTTCTATTCAATGAAACACTAGTTGAATTCTGGTTATAAAAAAAAAAATCTTCATATGCTGTCATTTTATTGCATTATCAGTATATGGGGCCTCTCATCCTAGGTGCATATTGTTCCGTCTCCCATTACCTCTTTTGGCATGATCATTCCTCTGATTTGTATTCTCAAACTTTAAAGGTACAACTTGCTTAATATATGATTGTCCTGGGAAGTTCCTTCTCTCCTTTGGAAGCGCTCGTAGCTCTGGCAACCAGTAAGCAACATACTCACCTTCAGGATCATAGGTTTTTGCCTGCACAAAATTGTCAATATTAAATCTTGATTCTCTGAAGTCCGGGACGTGAACTTGATTTATATCACAATAAAAACTAAATTTAAAACAACCTCTTCACTAGGAAATAATATGGGAAGAATTCCTTCTTAAATTCAAAGGTGCTAAAGTATGGGAAAGAAAACAGTAATCTGAACATCATAATAATGTCAGCTGCACTTACTTGTTTTGGGACACTAAAATACCGATCTTCTCTTGGGTCATTACCAACTCCTGTTACAAACAAATGAAGACACTTATATTGTTCTTTTTTCTTATACAAAAAGCAAAAACCTATGTGTATTAATTTTTGGTGAACACCAACCTGCTCCATAAGTCCAGTTACCATAATTTGATGCTGGATCATAATCCAAGAGACATGTCTCAAACCACTCAGCTCCCATGCGCCAGTCTATGCCCATATCTCGAACCAGAAATGAGCAGACGATCTACAAATAAAATAAAAAGGCAACTTATGAATTGATTTTTCACTCCAATCATACAGTTATAGTGAATTTTTATTTGTACTGAAGAATGAAATCGATTGTTCAATAACATGTTAAAGCAAGAGGTATCTGAAGTAACAGAAATTTTTTGCTAGTAACAGATGAGTCAGCAAAAGATGCAGAAATCCAGCAAAAATTTGAAATACATGGCTGATTCTGGTAGAACAAGAGAGATCCACTTTGTTAGATTCGCTTAAAAAAACCAAGAAGCTCCCATCCCTTTAAGCAGAGGAACCTGAATGCATGTGCCTGTTCTCTCTCGTTCATCTTTCTTTTGATTGGACAAGCTTTTGTTTTTCTTCTCGGGTATCAAAAATAAAAAAATCTGATATACCCAAAAATACTATTAAAGCAATGAAGCAGCTAAATTACAGTTCTGGGCATGCAGGCCCCATGTTTGTGCACACCAGACTGTAATAATTAGCAGGATTTTAGGGCAAATGAGCATTTTAGCAGCCTTTCAGACAAGAAAACAAACTAGATGCCAGAAAAATTATGAACAAGTTATAAATCAAGAACTTGGTGGAAGAGGAAACGACTATAAAATCAAAATCACACCATAAGAATACTTATTCTGCCGATCATTATCTAAAAGTATCTGATAACCAATATGAAGTTCATGCTACAGCAAGAACAACAATGCCATCAAAGCTTCTGAAATATGCGGGCATGGTGGTTATTGCTAAGAAAAACAAGTTTTTGATGAATAATCGGTCTTCTCATTTCATAGGACTTTGCCTTTGATAGGAATCAATGAAGTAAGATGCATGAAACCAAGGCCAAATGGATTCAGTTTGATCAATTGTCTACATTTGAGGACAAATAACTAATATCTTTGACTGGATGTAAAAAATTCTAAATGCTTTGATCTCTACATTTGATGAAATGGTAACTGCTAGAATGATCTAATGCCTTTGCATGATGTATACTCTTTTCTGCTGTTAAACTTCAATCCAAATATTATATATATATATATATATATATATATATATATATATATATATCAACCTGAACAAAACTGCAAATCAGAATTTTCCTCTCATCCTTTACAAAAGATATATAAATAGGTCCTTCAGTGTAAACTTTTCTTTATAAAACTTCCATTGTCAGAGTTGACAATATTAGGAATGGATCCCTCAAAAAACAGAGAAGTACCTGACGCCCCCGGTTTGACATGAAGCCAGTGGTACATAGCTCTTTCATGTTCGCATCAATGAGAGGATAACTATGAATCATAAAAATAGGCGGAAAATATCAAAAGACAACTTACTGCATAATTCCAAGTTGTTCAAAACACAAAACCAAATATGAAATGAAACAGAAGAAATAAAATATTAAAGATACCCTGTTCGGCCATCTCTCCAAGACTCCAATAGTGACTGATCTTGGCTCCATTTGATCATCACTTTTCTTGGACCCCCTGAAAAAAAAGAGTAGATAACCAACTCTGAGACAAAAAGATAATATGAACATGATTCAAAATCTATTTCTGCCTAAAACTAGGATGGATGTTTACTTTGGATCTACAAGTAGAGCACTCAAGCAGTGTATCAATTTCAGGGAATTATGCTTGGATCATCATAGAAGGAATTCAAGGAAAAGTTAACTGAAACCAACAAGTCAACAGAACATGCATCCTACTAGGAATTCTATCGAAATCGTCAATGCTGCACAATCAGAGTTAACAATAGACTGGTAAACGTACCAAAGGTCCAAACTTGTATATAAGTTATTAGGGAGAGCACTGAAAGGGGCAGTAAAACTGGCAATGTCAATACACGAGAAATGACTGTCTTGAACATAGAGATCTATCACAAACAGTTATTAAAATGCCAAGAGCAAAATTCTCTTAGCTACAGAAAGAAAAGTTCTATATTGCTATTAATCATTTAAAGGCTGCCTTTAATTCCCGGAAGATGAAAGTTTTCAAGTATCATCAAGGATACGATACTGTAAACGGATGGCAGCACTCCAATCATTACTCAAAAAGGATGCTGAAACTGGTAAAAATTGGCACGAGTTTGCAAATTATTTTATTTTATCTATAAATAAATACTAAATAATGTATTACTAAGTGAATATCAAATATGCTTCCTATCATCCTTCAGGCACTATGTTCACTGCACACCAGCATCCAGCTCAAATATTCCATGTCAGATATGTATCTGTGAATCAGATATGCATTAAATAGTTATATACTCATAAAATTCTCCAAATCTGACCTGTACATATTGGTAGAAAGTTGGAATTTTCAAACTACGAGTTCAACCAACCATAATGTCACTGGAAGTGGATTTCTGCCTTTAAGAGGTTGGTAAAGTACATGGGTATAAAAATAGCTTTGCAGTATTGTGTTTCATATATCCTTAAGTTCAATTTGGAGTTTGGATGAGAAAGATGTTCATGGAAAGACCTTAACAAATTATATTTCTTAGTGTATTATTTTGCTTATAATGAAAAGGGAAAATATATAATTTACTTTACATAAATTTATTTTTTCGTTTATTTCACCATTTCTCCTTTTCTTGCTCTTGCCTAATTAGATGCTTGGATACATGTCAAAATTTGACTATCACATCTGTATCCATGCAGCAATATTCAGGTAGTACATACAACTGGATCATAAAACCTCATATTAAAGAAAAAAAAATACTCAGGTACACCACATATCCTAATGACATTATGAACGAAAATGTTCACAGCCTTTTCCTTCTAGCATGTATCTTAAGTCCTAAATAAAAGAATAATGTGATTATCTACAAGAAAAGAAGGGCATAATATGATCAAGAACACCTAAAGGTGAAAAGTTTACTGATAGATCAGAATTAAAAAGTTACTTTTGCCCTTGCATTTGGAACTACTTTTAGTACTTGATGGTAATTAGAAAAATTGACTTTTCTTAAATGTTTTTGTAGCACTTCATGCAAATTTCAAGACATTGTTAGAATATACATGAATAGATTTGTCTAATTCTATGTGATTAAGTACTAGAACCCTAGATTGTTGTATGAATTGTATATAAGAGAATGAATCCTTCTACAATACACTAATCAATCTACAACCTGTATGTTTTGATGCTAGGTCCTCTCCTAGTGCAATGTAGCAGATGAATTACAATAGGATAGCCATAAGCTAAAGTGATTTTATATTTCTATTATCTTGTGGGGCAACTTCCACAAATAATAACGGCAATTATGATTGTAAAAAAAAATGTACCTAGATGAAAAATTGAATTTCCATATTTTATTGAAAGAAACCTGAAGTAGTCCCTCCATATCAGCTCAAATAGAACCCTGGAATCACAACCTTAATATCAACAAAAATTTGCTGTTGCAATTGTAGTATCATTGCTAAGTCAAGAACTAAACCCCATGTTTCAGTTTGCAATTGGGAGCAACTTATTTACAAAAGTTGAAGATACATTACCAGTATGTTGAATCATTTGCCAAGCGCTTCTTCTCGTATCTCTTTACCTAACAAATGTAATGAAAACAAACATGAGAAGGAGACTCAAACTGTACACTATTTGGGCCAATCAATCAGTAGGAGATTTCAAACCTCTTCATAGATATAACGTGGAGAAAGACTACCAAAAGCAAGCCATGGAGAGAATTTTGTGGAATAATCTGGCCCTAACATACCATTCCTTGTCTCCTTGTAAACCCTTAACATGTCCTGCACGAAAACATATCACAGGAATAGAAATAACTTAATTATTAAGACTCATTGACAATATAACAACAACAACAATAAAAAGCAAGCACACTTTAAATTGCCGAAATTCAAATTTAGCAGATTATATAATGGCAAATATAGAAGTTATATGTCAATATTTTATTTACAGAGGAAACCATGATTAACCTCTAAATGATTTCAGATATGAATATATCTGGATAACCATTTTCAAGATAATTGCATTCTTTCATGCATATGTAGTGGCATGTTCCAATATATGTTGTATATGACAAACTACAGTGATCAGAAAGATGATAACTCAAAGTACCAGAACCTTCAGTATATAAGACAAAAATGACAATAACAACAGAGGCAGCTAGTTTTATGTATATCAAACATTTTTTCCAACCTGCCACCCCAAATAAATGGGATCAGACCTTTTTTTTTTCTTTTTGTCATGATCATACATATTCCCTCACTATTGCACTGATGCAGACATTTTTATTTTTTCCAAAAAATAGAGTTGGCAAGACAGAAATTCACATATCACCTTCTAAATCACTCTTTCTCAGAATACTTACAGTCTTCCAGAAATATTCATGAACCCTACACAAAGCTGCATTCTCACCTCCGACAAAGTGTATTCCTCGTTCAAACTGCATATAGAAAGGCAATCATCTTTAGTTTATAATGAATTTATATTTATCCATGTTATACATAGAAGACTAAATTCACAACCCAGAAACTAATCTAGAATATATAACTCTAAGAATTTGCAAGAATCATATTTCAAGCTTACTGCATAAGACTTAACATGTCCATTGAGAAGAAACAAATAACTATAGAAGAATATATAATATGTATCTAAATATCATGGAGAAGAGAAGAAGAACCATAATGATAAACATAATTTGCAGATGTATAGATACTGAAGGGCACAATATATGCCATTGCATTACCAATGAAGATAAAAACAAGGGTAAGTGGGGAGGGAGGCCAACAAATCATTCCAGCAACAACTCTTAGATCATTAGATAAATGCATCAGTGCCGTCAGATAAAGAAGGTAAAAGAAACACTAAAACTTCTATGCTCTTAGATTAAGAGATATAAATGGTAGAACATCATGGACCTGCCTTTTTCTCGTAGTGTCCTAGTTGTTCAAGTGTAGGAATGGTTCCCTGTCCACCAATTTCATCCAAACTACTGCCGGGTAGTGGCCCAAGTGATGCTGGCAACTTGAAGCAACTCCTAATTGAACACTTCGATTCAACAGCCTGTGAAATGGACCAAAAACAAAGACCTATGTTTGTAGGCTATCGGGCTAATGCAAAATATGAAGATGATGCTCATCCAAGAAAAAAATAAATCTAAATTTACCTTACGAAACTGTGTATATACATCTGGTAAATTCTTTGCTTCAAATGGAAGATCGTCTATATGGTACATTGTGCTTCCCCATATAAGTTGTAGCTTAGGATATACAGGTTTATGTTTCAAAGATTCTCCCTCACATACCGCTAATTGATGCAAGCCTTTGCGAACAAGTCGTTCAACAAGAAGCTCCTCGCTGCAAGTTTCTTTGTGAGCATAAACCTGATACCATCAAAGTGAAACTCATCTAAGAAATACTAACACTAAGCAGAGTGTCAATTTAAAGGAAAAAAAAACTTATTTAAGTAGGTCCTTAGTATTCTTAAGTATGATTGAAGTGTGCAATTATTGCCTTGTTAGTTATGCATTTATGCAGATCAATAATCATGTTCTTCATGAAGAATTCCAGAAATTATGGCCACCTGATCGTTTACAATTCTCCATATTGCCAGTCACCATTGTGCATCAGGAAAGATGACAACTGATGCACATTCAGATCATGAGAACATATAAAATGCTTAAAAGACCTGTCTCATACTGTTCAAGCTCAAGTATTCTGAATGAGAAAATAAGAAAAAAGAACTTGAAACATGACATTATGAACAAACAAATGAAAGGACTGTTTTGGACGTGGTTGGGGAGAATGGTGACTTGAGATGTCTCTGGAAAGTAGAGAGGCTTGAATATGCATCAACGAGTCTATCTACATGGTGATCTGGATGAAATTCATGAACAAAGATGATAAAAGTTTAGGTTGACAAAGATTTGGCAGTTATACAAGCATATGGCAAGGCACCTCCAAATATATCAGATGACTGTATTATGGTTGTAGTTGTTCATATTCTATATCTAACCACAAGATGTCTCTGCATTTCACGCCCCTGCTTTTCTTAGTAGAGTGTAGTTAGCAAACAAGGTGTAATGTTCTGGTCAATGTATAAATTTTTGAACATCAAACTTTTTTACCTTATTATCAACATTTTTCATTTTATTTTTTATAAACCAAAGACATGACTATGTTTCCTAAAGTCATCTTCTATATACTGACACTGACATATGTCAATTTAAAGTGTTAGAACTTTCACCACTGCTATTCAACATGTAAAACAGCAGTTACTCTAAACAATCCATTCCTGCACATTCATGGATAGTAAAGCATTGCTTTAAATCAAATAACATACAAAGTTAATTTTGACACTTTTCTTGAGTTATATATTTTTCTAGGTCAGGAACAGGAAATTTTGATACTCTGAGTACTTTTTACTTAGTAAATGCATGAAGGAGCCTCTATGTACGGTATTCAGGATTGAAAAATGAAGGAAACATGACACCCCATTATACCAAACTTCTATATCATTCATAATTATTTTTATGTCAAAGAAAACAGATTCTATGGCTAATCTGGTGAGGGATTCCAAACTCAGAGTGGATCAAGAAAAATTAAAAAAAAATCAGCCAAGGTACTGCTATACAAATTCTTGGAGCTTTCAAAAGAAATCCCAACAAAACATCTTTGAGCTTAGGCCATAACTGTATCTGACATCAGTGCAATTTCGATACATAGCATTTTACTGAAGAGTATTATGCAAGCTTTCACTTCACATGTGGTGAGTCTAATTCCATGCCTGTCTAGCAGCATAATGAAGGATCCCAGATGAAAACAAAAGAAGAAATCATGGAGACAGAGGAGCATTCAAAGATAAATATATTGAAAGAATGCACACACACAGAGGCATAAAAGGGTATTTTATAGATTAATAACTGTATGGGCTCCAAGAGCTTTTGCAACTGAAGGAAGGATGTCCTCAGGCTTTCCATGTCGTACTAGCAAGTCTAATCCACGCTTCATCAAATTCTTTTTCAAGTCAGCAAGACTTTCTATCAGAAACTGTGCTCTGAATGCTGTTGACAATTATAAAAGAGTATGTCAAGTACGTAAAAAAAGCAATAATGAGTAATTGATAATATAAAACAGCTATGCGATGCAATAGATGAGAGCAAGATTCTAGACATCAATGTGCTTAGATTAAAAAATACAGTAAATGATAATCATGCTTGTTAAACTTTGAATTTTCAAAAGTCACTAACTACGTTTGTAAAATTGCAAGATGTTTATTGAGAACCAAGTCTAAGCACACTCTATCAGCAATTTTCATTACATATGAACACATTCTAATGTGTTTCCCAGCTAAGGTCGTTTCCTGAGCTTGGTTACAGCTGTGACCCCAGGACTCCTACTTATTAAAAAAAAAAAAGAAAAAAAAAAGATCATTGTGATATATGGTGCAACAGAAGATAAGTTTCAGATGGTCTTTCATGCAGTTTTTTATAGCAGACTTAATGCATTCATCTGAAAAATACTGACAAATCCAATGTTTAAATACATAAAAATGGCAAGTGAAACATTTTTAGTGATTAATATGGCAGTTATCCGAAAAATGATTTTTCAGATCGTTCGCATCTGAATTGCTAAATTCACTGATTTCCACTTGCGATCCCAAAACATAATACCTAAAGAAGCAAAAAGAGAAATAGTAAAGCCCATCACAACAATAAAATGTCTACAGTTTGAGCTATGTTTTCAAAATTTTTGTGCAAAACCCCAAGAATTGATCAAATAACCATGTGTCACATTGCTCAATAGTCAATACAGCGCATTAAAAACACTAAGATCATTCCAGCAGAAAACAGAACCAATATAAGTGACTCAATCAACCTCCTTACCTCCAGTTTTTGGAAATCCGAAGTAATGGGTAGTCCCAAAATGGCGAGGGTCCACACAGTACACCGGTAAGACGGCATCAGATGCCGCCAACGCCCGGATCAGCGCCTCGTTGTCCAGAACCCGGAGGTCGTTTCTAAACCACATGATGGCGATCCCGGTGCCGTTCCGCTTCAAATCGGGAGAGGAATGCCTCCCGAATGCCTCCTCGGAAACCGCGGCGACCTCCTCGGCGCTCAGTCCCGGGACTGTATGGCACCGCGCCTGCCGGCATTCGTCAGGCCGGGAAATGAGATTCGAAGCCAAGCTCATGATGAGATGGGAATTGAAGGGGAGTGGATTTGGAGTGCAAGCGAAGGCTCTGGAAGGGAGTAAGGAAGGAGAGAAGGGAAGGAGGAGGAAGGGCATGGTGTTCGCCTTCCGACCGGGGAAAAAAAAAAGAGGCAGGGAGGGCAAGGAAGAGGGAAGCGCGGGAGGAGTTGCCACGTGTATATGGCGGAAATGATTACGTGGCGCCATTATTAGCCTAGAGAAAGAACTTTGGTGAGCTGATGAGTTGTGGATTCTTCGATTTGCTGCGAACCGTAACGCAGCTTATGACCACACGTTCTGGCGGGGCCCACGAGACATTTGCTGTGATCGGTGCAGAGTACCATGCAGCAAATCCGAATAATGAACGACTGCCACGTCGGACATTGTAAGAAATGTTCGCAGCACTTTTTAACGGGCACGGCCTCACGGATGCTTACGGGAAGAGTTTGCTCTTGCGTGCATTACTGTTTGCACGAATCTCGGCATTCTCTCAGATACCCGCACCCCTTCTGAAATTAGTTTCACTTACAGTTTGCTCTGATGACGATATTTTTGAAATTCAATTGAATAAAAAAATCATAAATTTGTTCGAAAGCTATACTGTTGTAAAAATATCTATCGGGAGCTAGCTTTTACATTCAAATTTTTTTATTTCGACTATTTTAACCGGAGCTTCCGGGAAAATTATGGACAAGAAAGAAAAAAAAAACTTCAATTAGGGTAAAGTAAATTGGTTGGTGTATGAAAGATAGAAAGAAAGGAAAATAATTTTACAAGAGTTTTAGTTCCGTTCGCTCCATAACGAAAGAAAGAAAAAAAAAATTATATTTTTATAAATAAACCAAACACGAAGAAAAGAAGAGTATAGAAATTATCACTATTCGGCAAAGTAGCCGCTGTGTTCTTCTTCATCAAGAAAAACAGATGGGCATAGCATTAATTTATGATGAAGCAAATTTTCTATCGGTGATGGGTTGTACAAACTTTTTAGCTCAAATATAATGTGCAAAGAGCTACGCAACCAATCATCAAAAAAAAGCAAAAAAAACATAAAATAACCTTGCCAACTTTTAATCATTTGAAACTTTCATTAATTAATTTCTAAATAAAATTTTTATTTGTGAAAAAAAACAAAAACTTGTTTCTGCAAGGGTAATTTTTATTCAATATGTTTTTATAAAATATATAGTACATCCCCCACAGTATTGCTCTCCTTAGTTATCTTACCATCACAATGCAAACTTAGAGCTCCATAAATGGCCCAACTCATAAATTTTATGAAATCCCAAATGCTATGTTGGATGCATAATTCGGTGGATAATGAAATGGCATAGTATAGAATTACTTGTGTTATTGCTAATTCCTTAAGATGAGTAATCATCTCCAATGAGTCATTTAAATTTTACTAGGAGCCTGACTTTCCTTTTGTTCTCGAGCAAGCTTCTTTCCTGTTTGTTGAGTAATTTTGTTTTTTGAAAACTATATTACTTTTAAAAGATATTGAAAGAACATATTTGCAGCACCTTCATGAATGGACGATCGAATATCTCCATAATTCTCATTTCCTTATGATCTTTGAAATACTTCATGTGTTGTTGGAGGGTAAAGAAACTACATAATGTTCATGTAACCAAAAGTTTCCAAGCAATGCATTATAAGAAGTACTTGCTTTGACAGCAAATAACTTTGCTTCAAAAGATGAGCTCCTAAAATTAATAAATCAAAATATTGACCTAGGGACCTTCTTGCATGCTAACTTAAATTCTAAATCGCAACTTTTTCAGAAATAAGGTGGTGAATGGACAAGTTTATACGATTCCTCAAAAGTCATAAATTTGACTAAGGAACCAAAAATATAAAATATATAAAAAAAAGGAATCAATCTCATTAAATCAGTTTATGCTTACCGCAACAATCTGAAACATTTAAAATGTCATGATTATCTTAACCATATATCATGCTTCAACAAAAGTTAGAGTTGATATATGTTCTTGATGATCCTTGGGAATTCAAGACTGACTTTGATTAATTGAATGCAAAGGAAGTCTTATAGAGTCATGTGGCAAATGGTCTTAAGTTGTTTCAGTTATAAAGACCTGCAGTCAATGTAAACCACAGATTCCATAAGTAATACATGAAAAATCATGATCATTGATTTGATCTATAAAGAAAAATATAGTGGAGAAAAAGAAACAAATTGACATGTTTTGACATAAAAATGTCCAATGTATAATCACAATACACGCTTTGAAAGTAAATAAGCATACTTACATAGACAAATTACATACAAATCAATTTGGCATATCTTTCAATCAAATTCACCATACGGAGGAGAGATTTATTGGTAATTTCACTTGAGATTGGCATAACCTATGATTCAACAAGATGGCAATTTTGAACAGGTGCCAGCTCTCATGGTAATTTTGTCCAAGTTTAATCAAATTCACCATATGATCCAACAACATGGTAATTTGCACTTTATTTATCTCTATAAAATGAATTAAACAACCAAAAGGAAAATCTCAAATGATTATAAGAGACTTACAGACCAAAAGTAGGCAGGCAGCTTTAGCAAGGGTGTCACCAATTCCAAAAGGTGTCACAAGCTTGACTTCAGATTCTTTTTTTATACAACATGAAAATGTTCGACTTCAATATAGATAAACTAAAACAAAAGCAATTGCACCATTGAATTAGGTTCAACCATCTGAATCACACATTATCATTCTCAAATGCCGCCTCATTATTCCTCACAATCACGAAAGGTTATACTACATGATATAAGCCATAGGACCACATATCTAAAAAAGTCAGCTGTTTTAGAATATCCATGGCATCACGGAGGACATTTGAATCACTTCCCTGGGAAAGGAAATGGCAAAATTACAAGTTAACAATAAAGAATGGAAAATATATAATAGGGAACATGTTCTTTCACTGAAAAGGATATGCAAATATGGCTTTCATTATCCTCGTCTTAGAAAGACAAAAAGAGAACCTCTAGAACCCTTCCCTAGCCTGATCTTCTCGTCGATGTAGGTTATTTGCAACTTTACCTCACTCTCACCACCATACTGAAACCCCAGTGAGCCAATCTTTAGTTTAGGGGGTTCGAATATGACTTGAATCAATTTATCATCCAATACTTTCAGTGTACCTAAAAAACCATCAAGAAGACCGAAAATCAACCAATAACGCCATCATATGAATCATTGTCCCTAGCAAAGTCAGGGCATTTTCTATTATGGACATTAAAAAGGAAGAAGTGACATGGAAATTACAGCAAATAGAGATTGGTTAATTTACATGCATACAGGGCATTTGAGGTCCTATCAACTTTACCTTGTGGGGCTTATGTTGAGTAGAGTATATCTAAAGTATGATCAATCCTATGCATGTCTGAACATGTGCATGGAAATCATGATATATATCTCAATTTTTTATCGACAGTACGGAGGCAGAGTAAACAATCAAATGACACTTATACAATGCACAAAGAACAAATGTGCATCAACTATGTCTAAACGATTGTTACCTTTTAAGGATACTTCTCCATCAAGGAAACCGAAGGCAGAGAATGACACCATGTTTCTCACAGCATCTGGGGCTTCCACAACTTGCACTATTTCATTTGTTTTGAAGACAAGGCGTCCAAAAGCACTCCGGTAACCTCCGCCAGGAGATGTTGGCCTTGAACAGTACACAACATCCCACTCTGAGCAACATGTATAACATAATAACGACTCAGGCAACGACTGAGGAGATAAGTGAAAAATAATGTCATTGTCTTCTTTATATTCGATAATTGGGTAAACTACAGCAGTATTTCACATGCAGTCCTCTAAAGGCTGGCTTAATTAGTTCAGTAATTTGATGAACACATTGAAAAAGGTGGGAAAATTGGAGTATTTAGTATTAGCATTTTCAGAAGCCATCGGAACATCCAAAATTCACCTAATTATTATGGGAAAAAAAAGTAGGGTGAGGATTTCAAAAATTTAAGGACCACATAGAGCATAAATTAGGGATAGCTCATGAGTCATCTAAATTATTTTATCTGAAATGTCATGCATTGAAAGCATTTATTTAACCTTTTACCTCCAAATATAAGGGGGCATTTAACAGGCTCATCTACGCAATATTTTTCCAGCTGTAGTGCCGCACCAGCTACCTCTTTGTGCCCATCCTTGGTGAGCAAAACTCCTCCATCAGTCCCCTTCACCTAGAGACAGTAAAGTTATGTCATCACATTCAGATTGAAAATATCAACAAGATAAAATTGATAGCAAAAGAGAAAATGGGTAAATAATTTAGGAGCAATTTGAGGACAATTTCCAATTCAGATGGTCTGGTCTTAGATATGAAATAACTGGAAAGAAATGGACAGGTGGTGAAATAGAAAAACAAGTCTTAAGAATACAAGCAAAGACCAAATCCCTTTTTCCAAGTCGTAGTCATAATCAATGCAATCCATTTGAATATCTTCTCAAAACTTCTCTTTTACAATGTGAGAATAAAGTTGCTAAAATAATTTTCTTTGCCCAAAACCCATTTTTAGGGGCAAAAAAGGAGGGACTACAAAATCAAGCTTTCTCTTTAAGAAAATTCGGATGAGCATATAATTGCTAGAATTTTCTTAAAAAGATAGCATTTTCCACCTTCATATCCAATTAATAAAGAAAAAAAAAGATCGCTGTCTTTATACATTCATAAGAAAGCATCCATGACGACTGATCTCAACCTACACGAGTTCGGCATCCAGAAAACGAACTCCAACGCTGAGATTTTAGAACCAACTACCACAATTTCTTTCTCTTTTTTTATCTTTGACTTCATTAACACAAGAGAGAGAGAGCTCGAGAATCCGAACCTTGGAGAGAATAGAAGCCACGAGATCGTCGGGTGCCCCAACGACCGGCCGCGCTGCGATCGAGGCGTGGACGGTCGAGATCTTGTATCTTCGGGGCCGGAGAGAGATCGACGGCGGATACGATGGGTTGGGGTGGGAGAGGAGGACTTGGGGTTTGGCGGGGAAGAAAAGAGCAAGGATTGAAGCCATCGAGTAGTGTGGCAGGAGCTACAGCTCGGCTGAGCATCTTTCGTTGTCCTTTTTTTTTCAAATAAAAAAAAATCTTTTCCTTTAAACTTCTCGTTTTTCGATTCGTCAAATATTCGATTTTAGATTTTGATGGGGCCCGTCAAGCTGAGCTGGAGAGGATAAGGGATAAGGTCTCCATTCGTCGGCTCCGACCCGATTGTAAAATAAGATCTTGCCTATGTTTTAGACCCCATGTAGAGCCTTTTAACTCATGGATTAGAAATCGTTCTTAGTTGGACCAGGCCTACTCGCATGAAAATTAAAAATTGTTCCATGGTTTGGATGCTTTCTAAGATTTTCAGATTGATTGGCCCGTCACAGTTCAATTTTTTGCATAAATACTTTTCTAAATATCAAATTTTGCATGAATACCTTTCTAAAATTAATATTTACATATATACCCATATAAAATATTTGTTTTGCTATTCTATTCTTTTTAATTCTTAGTTTTTGCATATATATCCACACCATCTAATGTCGTTAAAAAATTAATAATTTTAAATTAAAATAACTAAAATATCCTTCATGGATATATGTGTAAAAAAATATTTATAAAATAATCACGATGGAAGACAAAAATAATAATTTAAATATTTTATTTTATTTTTAATTAGTATAAATATGGTTTTTATTAACAGTGTTAAAAGAACCATTATATTAGGAGTATTTGTGAAAACAGTATTTTATGAAGGTACAAAAATAAATATAAATTTTATAAAAGTATCTATGCAAATTTCAATTTTTAAGAGAGTGTTCATGCAAAAAAAAAAATTTAAAAAAATTATGCATAAATTATCCTTTCTATTACATATGCATGCATACAAGTCACATATTTGTCTCGTCTAAAATTGAAGCCACTTTCCAAGAGTCGTGTGCGGACACCTTAGCAAGACATAGAGGTAATGAAGATGATTATGAGCCGTGGTTTGCTCACGGCATCGAAGATTCTATTATTACTTGATAGATATTTATTACTTGGTGGAAGAAAGTCAAACATTGGAGAAATTAGGAAGGAAGCTTCTGGCTTTTCTCTACCGGTTCAAAAGCTTCAAGTTATATGACCTACCCACGTAGCACGTATCCTATAGATATAGTAGCAAGGCATGTATCGTTTCTTATGACCACAGGAAAGAAAAACTGATATATTACGTTTCTCCCTCATATTAATATATATGTTTGTTGCTCTACTTTTCTCTCTCATTTTGAATCTAAAATTTGATATTACATTATCTTTTCTTCTTTGATTCATCTCCCCAGATGATAAGATACTGTATCCATCTTCCCTTTCTTATTATCTTATCCAAAGAAATTCCTCAAAAAAAAAAGACCCATTTTATTTTTATTTTGCAAAATCGGAACATTTTATTTTTTATTTTTTACACCCCATGGGTACATTTAAGCGACATGGATGCATATGTTTTGCCGGTCAACTTCTATATCATATGAATACACATCTTTTAATATTAAATGTACATATTTGTTAAATGCATTGTGTGCCTGCACAGGGTAAAGTGTTTTTCACAAACTTAGGTCTAAAACCATCTGAAAAAACAATCTATTTTGAAATAGAAAATTATATTTTTCCCAATCTGTTAATAAAATGATCCAAAAGGTGCAAAATTCTCTCTATTTAATTATTAACTCCTAACTTTCCAAATATTTGAACCGTAAATTCTCCAAAGCTTCCAAAGCTTTTTTTTCTAGTTATGGCCGCACTTTCTCCTCATTGTTTTTATCCGAGCCTCACAAAGATTTGAACACATCTACCATCCAACTAAATCTGTCATCTTAGTACTGGACTCCATACCGATGCCATACTATCATTATGTCAGTACAATACAGAATCTTTTCGGTATATCAAATATCGGTATGCCACCCGTATTAGGTACGGATATTGAGCTATTATGGTATGCCCCGTACCATCCGATTCAAGCCAATACGGCAAACCATGATCCAGCAATTTCACTTTCCGCCGGTATATAAACCATAGGGTCCCAATTTATGTTTCCTTTGTAGCCAATAAATTTGAGATGCGATGCTTACAAGAAGAAATGTAATTTATAGGCTTTCTTCATCTCGACCAAAAATGGATCATCTTACAACAGTTAAATAGACAAAAATTGCTGTTCAAAAGGCAGAATCATTAATAAATAAGTGAACCAAAAAAGAAAACAAAACAAAACAAAGCAAGAAAATACAAGAACAGACTACCTGAGAGATGGCATAGCGTACCAATTTAGAGACAGCCACCTTAGCACTACTTGGAGACACAGGAATCTAAATTAACCCAAAAAACTTCTCCCATATATCGAGAACCAGAACCAGAATGCATTGGGAGAGCTTCTTGTGGTTTCTCAATTTACAGGATCACTATAAAAAATAATGGCTAAAGGGTGAGCAGCAGAGATCAGAAGCAGATGCTTGCATCACCAAAGAATGGTTGATAAGCATGTGGATAACTCAGATAGCTGTATAGTTGGAGAATAAATGCATCAGATTATCAAGAGCTTCCGGATAAAATTTCCTAGCAAATAAATAACATGGTCTTTTCTCCCCATTCCACAAACAAGGTGTCCACGTTTTCACTTTCTGCAAGAAAAGAGAAGGAAAATAAAAGATTGTCAGCTTTGCATAAAAAGGACAAAAATTGCACTTATCAAACTTCGCAGATTTTTACATGCATGATTTGTTCAAGAATGCATTATGTCTTTTAGTTCGTCCAAAGTACGTATATATTAACTGATTTGGATAGCTCAGCTGGTTGGCACCTCTCTGAGGTGATGCAAAGGGGAATTGTAGGTCAAACATGTGGAGATGAAATTGCAGTAAGATTGATTCAGAAGCTATGTTGCACCAATCATAATGATGCTTCCACTGCAAGGGGTGATACTGCTGTCGTTACCAATCCCTCTTCAGCAACTTTGCAAGAAATGGTACAATGTTAAAAGGCTACCCAAGTAGAAAATCTACATTGCTTAGAAATGGTACGGATATTGAGTGCAATGTCAAATATGATTTATGCATTCTGTAGCCATGCCTCTCAATGACCAATATGTGACTCTAATGTGTATATTATGCACACGTGTTTCCAACATCACTCAAATTTATGAGTTCCAATTTGTTTCACAATATAACAAATAACTAATCCTTCTTCCCTTGTCTATTGGTTTTGGTGCCTGGATGCATCTTTTGTTAGCTTGGTTTTGTTACCGTGCTGTTTCTGGATGCTTTTGGGGTGGTAGGGTGCGGTTGTTGTAACATGGGAACCATTTTTGTTCTCTGACTTCCCTGGATTGTTCTCAGTTTCTGTCAAGATTTGAGGTTGTAGACTGTTTCCAACCTGTTTACCTTTGTTAGTAAGGAGGATTCACCACCTTTGACTAAAAATTGAAGACAATACATAATGAGCAATCACTTATGACCAGTTAAAGATTTAGCATGAACTAAGTCAAAGGGAACATAGCTAACCAATGGAACAAGATGTCTTGACATAAACTAGATCCGTCAATGTAGGCAATGTGTATGAACTAAGTCAAGATCATTTATGTGACATAACCACTGTTTCAGAGCATTACTCGATGTTTCTTATCTGTGTTCTGGCATAATCCAATGTTTGGCGGAAGTAAAGAATAAAAGACAAAATTATTCTGAGAGTTAGTTTGCAGAATTTATATTTTGCTTTCTAGTAAAATCAAACTTCTTCATTCAGAACAATGAAAAAAACTCCTCACTGCATCCGGTAAAAGACAATATAAAAAATTCCTTACCATATCCAGTAATGAAAATACATTATAGTTTGTATTCACAACAATATGAAAGAAATGAATACATTTCAAAACATTTTATGGTTCTGAAGATTAGACGATGGAGGGGGTTCAAGAAAACAAGATGACCATGGCAGAAACAAGAATTATGAGACAGATGCAAGGAGAAAGTATCGAGAACAGAGTGTAAAAAAGATATGTTATAGAAGGTGTAGGAGTTGCCATGATTTGAGGACAAAGTCAACGAAAATTGATCAAGGTGATAGATATTTGCAGAAAAGAAGCCCCTAAGAAGGAGAGACTTACAAATCTATGTCCAAGAATCTAGAATGCTGAACAGGAGACTAAATCTTAATAGATGGAAATTGCGAGAATTTGGAAAAGAATACAATGACGATTATCCCTTAATAAGTATGATTACTAAAATTGGGATTTAGAAGGTCAATAGCGATTTATAGGATCAAGGCTTGATGGTCCTGATTTAATCACATCAATACAAGAGGATCCACATGTACCTCAAATGTGAATGTTGTAAAACTACATTTCAATTATCAAGAATCTATCTATTTCGGACCATTAAAATGGTGATGATAAAATTCCTGTCCATCAGGGCATGAGGACACAATTTACCATCCAAGAATGAGAGAGAAAATTTTGAATGCCCATGTAAAGTTTGAATTGCAGTGTACACATGATATCTCAGCATACGTACACATGAACGTATATGCATCATTTACCTAATCAAATATCCACAGTTTCCAACTTTCCATGATATAAGTAACACCATAAACTATATAGACCCTTTGGAGCAGGAAAAGAATTACTTGCTACTTAAAATAGAAGGATGAGGAAAGCATATAGGAAACAAAATCTGCTAACATTACCTTCTCGTCACTTGTAACATGATAACTCTCATCAATAGACTGCAATTGCATCCAAATCATAAAAATGAAATTAAAATCCATGAACCTCAAATTAGGTTGAACCTATGATAAAATGGGAAACATCATGTGAGGGAAAGACATACTGTTATATTCTTCAGGAGTTCATAAGTAACATCTCGAGCCCGATATGCTTTTGGGTGCCACTTTCCTTCGGACCAATCTACATGTGTCACTGACCAATTGGCAATTCCAGAAGGATCAACCATCTAAGAATGCACAAATAAGTTCATGTATTTAGCCACAAAATTAAACTATTTTCACAAAAGGAAATTAGCAAAGCCCACATTGCAAATGTTGTTATGTGCTGACATTGAATAGGGTTGGCAGGTAATGTTCATCAGCATAGCAATTGCGTCCGTCCATATTTGGCTGTCAAAAACAAAATATATATAATGTCAGTACACTTTCATTAAACAACGATCCGTCAAAACATTTCCAGAGGCAAAGATGCAGGAAGAACCACAGGGCCTTGAATAAGGTAGTCATGGTCCCGAGGGTGCAGATGTCCTAATGGTGACCAAAGGAACATGATATAAATTTAACAGATTCTATCAAAGTATTTCATGCTCTACAAACAAGCTGCTGCAGTTATATACAAAGTCATGAATTTTTCTAAACCTTTTTGCTTTCCATAATTGTCAGAAATTGAAGAAAAGAATGAGATTAAATGGCAATTACAGCCGAGCTCCAACCAATCATGCTATTTAAGGCAACTTGGCGGCGGCAAAAAGGCACATATATACTAACATCATCTCTTGCAGGAGAATCTGCAAAAAGACTGGCCTTTCCGTACATGCATGAATTAGGGGGGAAAATCTCAATTAATCCTTGATTTGTCAAGCAGCATCTGATGGGAAGTCATGATTTATTGTAACTACCATCCTATGGGGAGGCCAAGAGAATTGGACAATTCTGACCAGCTTTTTATCAACAATGTCATGAGTAAATTATACCATATAAACACACATTATTTTTCGAATCCATTATGAATTTTTAATAGATTTTTTTTTTTACAAAAATAGTACTCACTTAGAAGTAATAAAATAGCTCTCCGAAGTTTGAATATTGATGGAAAAAAGCTTTCCATATAAATGAAGAGTGCACAAAATAATGTTTGTCTCATATGCTCCTAGAGGAATTATGCACTTGTTGCTAAATTTGAGTGAACTTAAAGATCCTAGTCAGAAACAAGATCTAAGTGGATTTTTTTGTTATGAGTGATATCTCTAATCTGATAGGCCCAGTTATCATATGGTCATACCAGTGCAAAATCAATTTTCTGTTATTAATGGATGATCTGCTTCTCCTAACCACATTGGCATTTGGCTGGACTATTCGACATATGACAAACTAAAGAAGAAAATTTATGCATATGTTTACCCTGCAATAAAGCTTGAATTTTGTGTAGTAAAGGCTGTCTGCTACAATTAACAAAGCATGCTGCCGCTTGACTGAGAACCACTGCAATACACGTAAGACTCAACATGTGTCAGACCAATACCATAGATAAAAGATCCTACATAAGCAATTTGACATTTTTTTCTTCATCAGAAAAAGGATAATTCTATATTTAAAAAATATTACTGATAAAAGTAATGTAAGCATAAGCAAGATACGGTACAAAGAGAAATTAATAAGAGTACTTTCAGCCTAACAGAGACACATTCAACAGGATATGAAACTTGCTGATAGCTGCACCAGCATCTTGAGGGTGCGTAACTTGATTATAATGCATTCTCTTTTCTGGGTGTATTGTTAGTTTCTGGATATTGCTGTCCCATGTTTCTTCTTTCTTCTACTCATTAATTTTCTTGTGTTCTTTGAGCATACAACTACTACAATTCTCCGACGAAAGAATGAATTTCTGAGGCAACAACCAAGAAAAGTTCATTGTGAAGTAAACCACAATCACTTGGTTTGTAAAATACGGATCTGCTAATGGTGGGTTCACAGTCAGGACTGATTCTTTCAGTAAATATGTCTTAGATTGTGTTATGTCTGATGTTTTAGGTTGGACTTATGAGAGACATGTATAGAGGGTCTTAGCTCCTTTTGACTATATATATAAATATGTATATATATAACTCAACCACAGTGTATCAACTAGGAAACCACTGCCCCAGAGCAAACTAATGTTAGCATTACATAATCTTCAGAAAGCTTGACACCAACCTCCATCTGCTAGGGAAACAAAGCAACTTCTTTCAAAACAAAAGAATAAAATTTCAAAGATGTCTAAATAGGACAACGTTTATTGATTAAGATAGTAAAGCACAATTGGTAAAAAAAAAATGCTATAAAGAAGTTTTACATGCCCAAACAAAATGGATCTCCTACCAGTCAACTGATAAGATTCTAGCATTGTTGAAGAGAGGGGGGCAGACAACACAAAGCAGAGAAAATTGACATTCTCATGATCCTAGGTCCCTAACAGACACCATAATTATTAAACATACAGTGCGTTGTTTTGGCCATTTGTGGCATCATTCATCATGGCAACAAATAGCATAAGTTACCGATATGAACTTTTTGTTGTATATAAAACATCAGTACCACTGGAAAAACAAAAATAAACTAAATTAGTAACCCTTAGCAAGTGAACTTAAATGTCTAATAAGATGCTCAAGCATCTTAACCTTATGTCACATGAAGGGTCATCCTTGTCAAATAGATTGAACCCTTGATCAAGCTCATCCCAAAGTCTACTTCAATCTTCTAATGCTCTCAGAAAGCACTTCTTAAAGTGGAAGGCAGCATTATGTGGTCACCTTTCACTACAAAATGAAGAAATATTATGCTCCACATGATATGCTATTGGCTAACAAGGATAGGATCAGCTTCCATGCAAGCAGATATGAGATACTCTCGAACATTCCACTTCCCATCTCCACCAGGACCAATAACCAAGGCTGCAACTGGTGACTTCAGATATTACCAATCATCTTGCCTAAGGAAATATACTAAGTGCCAAGCGTAAAGGTTTACATCTTTCAATAATAGCAAATCTCCTCATAAAAACTACCCAAATCCCAAAAATAAAAACACCACTACAAGAGTTTCTGCTAAACGTTATCTTCTATATGGCCCATGAAGCCAAGATTATTCATCATCTTGGCAAGGGACTAAACATAGAATAAGCAAGGACCAAGCATAAAATGGAACTCAAACAAAGGACCAGGTGCTAGGTTTCCCTTTTCTTTTGAACATGTCAGCTTAATTACTGCCAGACAAATTAGACTCTCATAAGATCTTATCATGCAATAGTCCACTAACAGATAGAAGTTGGCTAGTAACTCAGGAGTGCCAAAAAAAAAAAAAAGCCTTAAGAGAGGATGGCATGAAACACTTCCAAACTGAGAATAGATGTAAAAAGTGGATTGTTTACATATACAATATAGAGCTAGCTCATGTACTTGCAAATATGTCGTCAATGTTTAAGGTAGCTGCAATAATTTTCTTCCCAGACATTTTCTTTTGACAAAAATCTAGTAGTTTGGCTGACTTAGCAGATACAAATATTTGGAATATAGTAGGATAATACACAGCCTGACTTGAGTTAAGTTATATTTGGAATATATACACACAAATACTTACAAACCTAAGCATGTGTAAGTAATAGCGCATATATGCCAATAAGCAGTTTAATGAATATAAACTAAGTGGGAAGAGGCACGCTGCACAACAGAACTTACATATGAGGCTTGCCATGGATCCAACATTGTACTTGAGTTATGAGGCAATGGGAAACAACATCCAAAGAGTGGATGGCTTACACCATGACAAAACTGTTTATATAAGTTATAATCTCTTTTGGAAACCTGTTGTCAGCATCATGATAACCTAGCTAAAATGCAACAACAAGTTCTTCATATGAAATGAATCAAGCAACAATTTATTTTGAGTAACATTTTTATCTCAGGAGCTAATTTTCTATGCTTGCATCATTGCAATTTGCATAATCTTGGTCAACTCAATAATCAGTATCTCATTCTACTTTGACATTTCCTTAGATACTACAACATTCATGGCAGATCATATAAGATGCATCAATGGGTTCATTTTCATTAATCAAATATAGAAACCTCACAAAAATTACACTCATTAGACAGTGGAAAATGGATATATTAACAGAAGTTGTGTCATTGGTCGGCTTCAGAATTGGACATGCTTATAGATTATTTTTTTTTTGTTTATGTCCCTCTGCTTGGTCAGGTGATTAGTTTGTCATCTTGTTGCATCTTTAAG
This sequence comes from Phoenix dactylifera, assembly GCF_009389715.1. Classification (NCBI taxonomy): domain Eukaryota; kingdom Viridiplantae; phylum Streptophyta; class Magnoliopsida; order Arecales; family Arecaceae; genus Phoenix; species Phoenix dactylifera. The sequence continues at coordinate 5,187,625 of NC_052398.1, read as the reverse complement.
TCATTTGGGCACATTGATCTTCCATTTTCAGTGAATAACATCTCTATGACCAAAAATGAATTAAGTTTACCTGTGCACCCTTTCTAAAGTCCCTTTCTTCAACCTCAGGCAACATATACTCCGAGAACCTTCCATTTCCATGTGGACCAGGATCCTGAAAGCTGACAGTGGGAAACAATTTTCAACAAGAAGAATTGGAGATCACCATTCTAAATAACCAGGTTAAGATTTTTCAATAGGAAGAATTATCTATTGATGTGGTAAAGCTACAGAAGTGTTTAGTAGAGTTGTCATCATGAATTCATTGGAGAAATTTTCTGAATTTCGGTAAACAGCATCCAAAACACACCACTGAATGAAATTAAAATAGGTTAAATTGCAAATGGTCTTACCAGTCAATAAAGCTGATGTTTGTTCCCATCAGATAATTATACACGTAATCAAAATTATGTAGTGGAACACAACTGTCATATAAGAAAAATGAGTACTTAATGTTTTGATAAATGCATGAAAAAAAGAATCTCAACACTCAAGAATTTATTCAATCACCTGTCAGAAAGCAAAACAAAATGCTGATTTTCAGTGTCCTGGAGTGCATTTGCCAATAATCTCTTCTCTGCATCAACCATAGAAATCTTCCCCCACACCACCTATATGTACAAGTGCTTATTCCAACATTAGTTCTAAATAAGAAAAAAATAATGTTCAAAATTAATTATTAAATAATTCAATCTATTAATTGATGAAACAACCATTTTAGTTAAAATGAAAGCTACATCTAGTAGTTGAATCAATTTATATGAATTCAACATTTGAATCATAAATGTTTGTGTAGTTCAAAATCTCAACAAAGAAAATTAGGGTCCTCCAATTCATGATTTATAATTATTTTCACTTTGTTAAATCGAAGAAAGCAGATTTTTGAAACCACAAAAGCCTGACAGGAAGACCTGATTAGACCTAACTCCTTAAGGAAGTCCATATCCATGGGCCCTCTAGTGTTGTTTTTCTCTGTTGCCCTCATAGAGCTCTTCTCAGCCTCTTCTACTTTTGCACTGAAGCCCATTATTGCCAAATTACTGCAGACTCCTCAGAATCCCAATGGATGCCCCTTCGTCAATTATTGTCAATTCCGATAATTGTCTGTCCTCAAGGTTCTAAATATCGTAGAATGGGGCCATCCTGCTTTTTTCATGGAATGGATGCCCCATGTACCGACACTCTGGATGGTGGATGTCCCATCCCATCCCAATCCATTTCCCAACTTGTCTCGCAACGATGCCCCATCCCAACACTCGAGATGGTGAGACATTTTGCCATCCCACCAGTATTTAAAACCTTATTGTCCTCTAGGATATTGACGAGTCAGGTTGCTACTTCCTAGATATTGTTATTTTTTCCCACCCTCAAGCATAACTATTGTTAAGAAGGAATTATGACTTTGATTTTGACTCATCACGTTTTTTTGCTGCTAAACAAACTAATGATGCCCAATGCAATTTTACTTAAAGCCATGGTCAACCGAAAATGAACCCTCCCTGATTCCACTCGATATCCTTAATTTTGGATGGCCTAATCTACAATATCGTATCTCGTCTTGGCAAAGGATATGTTGCTCATTTGGCAAGCCAACCCGTCTGCATCCATCATGCGGTTTCTGCATATATAATATCTCAAGAGGATCTACCAACTCCCTCCTCTTCCATAACACCCCCTTACTAAAGCTTTTGGAGTTTTAGTCTTAAATAATTCTATTAGTGATCCTATAGATTAACATCACAACACTAGATATGCATCTTTCTCAGAGTATCATCTACTCAAAGGGGAAAAGGTGAAATATTATCTCTGACTCTCTCTAGTGTCAATGCTCAGTAACATGAGATGGCCCATGCAATCATAAAAAACATCTAATTTGGGGCACCATATTCATAACATAAAATTTAATTGTGATAATTAAAGTTTTATTCAAATCGATTGTATCAAATCGATGTTTTCCATAACATTCCATTCTCCTAATGAGAATATTAAGATCAACAACTATTTTTCACTGGAACTAGTAACTACTACCCCGGCACTTCATTATTTCCTTCCATCTAGTCCGTCAAACAGCTAGCGATGTCTTCACAAGGGCCTACTAAGACAAGGCCACTCATATTATACTAATGCCTCAGCCAAAAGCAGATATTATTAACATGATCTAGATAGTTAGGATACATTAAAATTATTAGCCAACACATTAGGTGACTTATTAATATAACGCTAGCTAATCATATTGACATGCATCTTCTTAAATTGTTCTACCATGGATCAGCAGCAAAACTAAAAGAGAGTGGGAAACAAGAATAAGAAGATGGCAAGAGTAAAAATGACAGGAAGAAAATATAGAAGGATTAACGAAAGATCAAAGAGAAAAAATGAAATTCAGAGGGAACAGATGGCTGTTTAAGAAGTGAAAACAAGAGTTCTAGATGAAAAACAATAAGAGGAGCACATAAAATAAATTTCAATGCTAAGATAGAATTTGGTATGTAGCAAATTTATACCTCAAAAAGGAATATAAGTATATGCAAGTGAAATACCGCCTTATCTTCATGCTTAAAGTTGCACAATATCATGCTATCTATATTTATCCACTTGGATACCATGATAAAGTACAAAAATTTAGAAACATTAACAGAGAAACGTGCTAGCTGAGACATTGCACTTGTATTGCTAGTTTTTTCACTTTTACAGTTCAGGCTACAATATGAATCATAAAGCATATGATTATAATACCTAAATATAAGTATAGATTTTTCACTGCAGTCTACTATCAAACACCTTATGTTGCACATCAAACTGCAAAATGATTTCTTAATCATTAGTGGAATTTGTTAACGTCTTACTCAAATGCATAAACATGATGACATAAACAACCGAAAAACCATTCATGGTTCATATATGATACAAGCGACAAATGATATCCATGTTAACCTTTTTTCTCTTACATGTTAGATATGAATTTCTGGAGACAGAGAGATAGCCTTTCCTTCCCCTCATGTTTGTATGTGTACAATTCATGTGTATAGGTGAAAAAAGGAGGAGGAAGGGACACAAGAATCTCAGAAAATAGAGGGTTGAAGCACCTTTTCACTTCGAATCTCTCGGCCAATAAATAAGGGACTCGCATGTTCTGGATTTTCCCTTGATGCATGTACATAGATGGAGAATCTCCCCTCATGTCCCTGGAAAACAGAATGTACAATATGTAAATACACAAAAGAAAACATCCAGTTACAAATTGTATTATTGGTAGATATTCTTTCAGTTATTTTTATACTGACTACTGTAATTGCAATTATTACTGTTCCAAATAGTCATCATATACAACTGCATAGCTTACTAGCGTCAACCAATTCATAACTCTCTTGCATGTTCACAATCCTTGTTACACCTAAATCAGACACCTATACAGCAATGACCTGGTCTGGATTAAGACACTGTCTCTTATGCTGCCTGTAGTAGATAGTTTTCGGCATAGAGAACTTTTGATTCTGTTATCATTTATAGATTATCCTCCATATTACTATTTTATGTAACAGATGACAAGATATTTAGATGAACAACCCCATAACCCTTTTCTTCCTTTCGCAAAAAGATCTATTGTGCATGAAAGAGTGAAGCTCGTTTTTTGAAATTTTCACTAGTGTATGATCAGATTTTTGTAGGAGATGAGGTACAAGAGAGAGCCCTTGAGGTTTTTTCCAAGTTTGCAGAGAAAAATGACAGCTCTAGGATCTTCACTGGAAGAATGGATTTTGTGATCTAAATTTTTTTTAAAAAAAATCCTACACTGTGCAAATTGGATAAGTTTCTAATTTCTTCTACTAGATTCACCAATTCCAGGCATGAACCGGTCCTTCAAGGTACCTCCTTCAGACTATACACCAATTTTCCAGCATTTAAACATGAGGTTTCATTCATATATGAATGGAAGAGGTCATCTAATAAAGAGTTCTGGACTTTTTTCAGAGGTGCGATTCATGATGGTGACATAACGAGGGAAAACCTGCAAGGTTGATGGGGAAGTCAAAAAAGTTCTGTAGGGAAAGAGGATCTGAAGAAGGAAGAGCTGAAGTGCACCTTTTAGAGGGACTAAAGAGTGAATATAAATTATTGATCACAAATAAAGACTTAAACAGGAGGCAATAGAAGAATTGAGTGTTCAAAAGGAGTTGGAAGAAGAAAAGATAACAACAAATGCTTGGAGATTTTTAAATTATTAATGTTCTTATAATCCTCACATACAACCTACAAATTTTAGTGCCCTTATAACAATGCTTTCATGTACTTCTTTTTTTGGGTAAACTTGATGCACCTCTTTTTAACTGTCTACTACTTGGCAGATAGATGCACTTATTTTTAATTGCAAAATTTCTTAGTTCCCAGAAGGATCTATCGTGCAAGGAAAGCCTTTCCTTGGTGAACTGGCAGTGATCAAACATCATTAAGATTCCATAGAAGAGAGGAGGTAGATAAAGAGTTTGACCAGCTTTACCAAGATTGTGGACGATGTGAAGCTAACAGATCTTCCCTAGAACGGAGCATTTAGAAGATTCAATAACCCAAGAACGTCAAATAGGTTCTGACAACAACAGCATTAACAGACTGCAAATATGTTTCCTATGTTTGTTTTGCTCATTTCATACATTTGAACAAGTAGATGTCACTTCCACTTTATGATAAAATTCTAAGCAACTTGAAGAAATGCTTGTAATAGGTGTGCCTATCCCTCTGGATTGAATATGAAAATGCATAAACAAATAATAAATATAAGCATTGTAGCAGGGGAAAAAGACCTAGATATTATATAGTTAAATTTAGAGCCTTACCAGGAAAAATTTCTCCCACAGCTTTTCAAAGGGCAATGATCCCGGTGTCAAGAACATGAAAGCAATTTTGGGATTCTTCGATTGAACGGATGGCAATGAAAGGATGTCTTTATTGACAGCACGAGAAGCCATCTCATCATCAGTAAGTGGCCGAGTAGGCATAGCAGGAAACCAGTCCTTAAAAGGAGTGCAGACACTAGAAGAAAAGAAGTAGCAAGCTGGATAATGCTGGGGTGGATAGATGTAGGCCCCTATCAATGAGATGCAAACCAAACATATTAAAACAATTATCCATAGAGGCCTTCTTGAGGTGGGCCTATGGCGCGGCACCGGCATTTTATATTTGTTCCCAATGCCTAGCTGCCACGCCTGAGCTATCTTCATTTCGTGCTTCTCATAACAGTCTGACCATCACCAATCCTTCTAATCTTCTTGGCTGCAACCATCAGATATCAAAAAACGAAACATTATGCAGAACCTACAGAGTAGCCACAATGCTGTGTATGCCATTGATTGAGTACAAATTTACTGCAAAAATAAAAAGAAAACATGCCCGTCACCTACCAGAGCTCTGAAAAATTGCATTCTTATTTATGGGGAAGCCAAGTAAAAAGTGGTTTCTGCATTCAATTTTTAATCTTTTTCTAAAGGACAAAGTAGAAGTTGCTCAAAGAGAACACATATCAACCCGCACAGTATGGTAGCTACGTTATCAAAATTAGCGGAACTTCAAACCTACCTCATGAGGAAAAAGTTTGTAAAACACAAGCAAAAAAAGGTTACTGTACAAAACAAATGGTTTGTATCCTTATAATTTCTCCTTCTACAGCAGGTTACACCTCCTTCTGAAACATAGGTAATTAACAGCTATGTTTAGTCCAACGAGGAGGAGAAAATAACCCCACAAAAATCATACGTCTTTCACCTTTTTTTCTTCAAAATTCCTCTTTTATCTAGATGAATCTTTTTCCTATCATAGGTTCTCGAAAGCCTGTAAAACCCTTGAGAAGTCAAGTCCAACCCAAACTGTCGAATTAAAACTATAAGTCAAAAAAAAAAACTTCGACTTTCTTTCATAAAGTCAAAATCCCTTCTGGTTAGATTTCCAAAAACCAAACCTAGAATTTCAAACCGAACTGCAAGAAAAGAAGGAAAAATATCAAATCAACAAAAACGAATTCCAATCCTGCGTGGCGTACAAGAAACTCTCAAAACCCCCTAATACTCCGTCCCTTCCAGCTCCCAACAACCGGATACCAACCCCCAAACAACAACCCCACCAAGAACCCCACAAATTTCATCCAAATTAGCTCTCCCGCACAAAGAACCACAAGAAGTCAACTTTCCGCTCCCTGGATCGACTCGAAGCGCCGATCGAGTCAGAATCCAAAGAAATCGACAAGGAAAAACGAAAACGAAAAAGCACCACCCCCCCCCCCCCCCCAAAAAAAAAAAAAAAGAGGAAAAAACAATGGCAAGGGCAAAGAGAAGGAGATCAATTACCTCGGATGCCGCCATAGCGGTGGAGATCATCGGATAGGAAGATCTGGAGTGGAACCCAAACGAAGCTAGCAGGGAGAGAGATCCAAGGACTCTCTCTCTATGAGATCCGTTCGGGCAGGAGAAAAGAAGATAAAATCAAACATATATAGAGGATGTTAGAGCGGAGGAGATTTCAGAACCCAAATTTCTTCTTCTTTTCTTCTCTTTTTTTTATTTGTCTTCTCTCTTCTTCTTGTTCTCCCTCCCCGCTCTTTTCGCACGGCTGAAGCAGTCGTTGGTCGGCCAGCTCGCTCTCCCTCCAACAAGAAAATTTTACCCGGATGAGGCTTAACGTGTATATATATATATATATATATATATTATTCTCGTATGACATCTATAGTCGTACGACCTTGGCGTATTTATGCGTGTATGTGACGGAACCGAAGGGCACGTGGCAAGAATCAATTAATTGTAATCCTACGTGGAAACGGAGCATGCGTTTTCCTCTTTTAGTTCTAGGTGATGACTTCCTCTCCTCTTTTGTGCATTTATATATATATATATATAAAATTGGAAAGCTTTCGTGCTTCAATCACGATCATCCATGTATTGTATTAATTATAACCATTGATATATTGCATGATAGCCATAATTTGATTCACCTTCACATATTTAACCATATAGTATCAAGAGAGTATCCTCTACTTTAAAAATCAAAAAAATTGGCACGACTTTGATGTGAAATCTAAAGCAAATGGTTTAATCATTTTATCTTCCACGCGTATTGCACCAACTTTCAACTATCACATAGGACAATGGAGTAGAATAAAGATGGAGTTATTAATTAAGAAACTATTTTGATATGTTATAAGTCTTGGAGCTCTTGTTGAGTGGGATGCCAAAATTGGATAGTGGCACTGGAATTATTTTTATTGTTTAATTTTAAATCATTCTTGGTAGGTGCACTTTAAGTTTCTTGGACTGCTTGAAAGTTGTTTTAGCCTACAATGTTTCAAACAATGGCTGTTATGTTATAATAGTTGTTACAATGATGAGTAAAAGTGTGCATGCAAATGAGAGGATAAAGTGATTATTTCTTACTAGGAGAAGATAAGGAAAAATTTTCAAGGGATCCACATTTTATTATCCAAATCCATGCTTGACTCATGAAGAGCCAATCCCACTTGGATCCCAACTTTTTGGAGAGAGATTCTATGAGGAAGAGATAATTAATGCATTTCATCTATTCTTTCGATGTGGCAGAATGGGATTGGTGCGATTACAAGGCTCCAACATCAGTCAGATAACGAGGTGGGTACTATAAATAACGAGGTTGTGGTGCTCGATGGCTTTCTTCTACACACCACATGCAGATGCTTCCAAGATTTTGGGGAAAAGGAGGCTTGGTTATCCGCTAAGCCATTTCACGTGTCTGTACTTCTTTTAATTATTTGAAGGAGGGAAAATTGCGAAGTATTGGCTTTCTATTTTCTAATTTGGATGTGAATGGAGCATGCAATTCATCATATTGCAGAAGAAAATTAGATTATTTGCACACTACTGCTATCAGACAAGTGCTACATGTAGCCAGTAGAGAGTTTGTATTCTCTTGAGGACATGTTCTTCGCGTATCGTGTTGTGTTAGATCGCTCGTAGTCGCGAAATATGGATAAAAAGGCGCAACATGTTCTCTTGACCCTTGCATAAATTGCTTTGAAGTGTAAGAGAGTGGTGCCAATTCTTCACTACAAAAAAAATAGTCTTTTTCGATGCTTTTTAGAGCATGTACCGCTGCATATAAGCGTCGGAAATTTTGACGCCGACGCTTTCAAATACATCGACAATAATGTCGGTAAAAGAAGAGTAAAATTTGTTTTTTGCTGATATCTTTGGAAAGCAAAAGAGTGTTGGCCCCTCGTATCCACCAATGCCTTACACGAACTCTTATACTGACAGTTGCAATTGTATGTCGAAGTAACGCATGGTGTATCCCCATTATCTCCTTTATGCATCAATACCTATAAAATAGAATTCTTTCGTGGCTATTAGCATATTGAATAAATCATTTTTATTAATAAAAGCAATATAAATAGATAATATATTAAACAGTTGGAAATGTCAGGCAGGAGAAAGCAAGAAACAAGAAAGAAAAGGATACAACCTCTTTCAATAAATAATTATCTCTGGATAAGACTTGAGCATGCTTACCATGCAAATTTGATCCGATATGTAAAGTTCTATGCAAGATGAATATTGTTCTAGAAAAGTCAAAATATCGATAAGCATTAGTTTTAAAACTTCGGAGGTTGGTAAAGTGGAAAATGACACAAATATTTCATTCACCATCTTATTATTTAAAGCAGAGTGATATCTCACTCTCAATATAACTTCTTGTATCCTTTCTTTCAAAAATTTTACAAAAATGAAATCAAAAGAGCAGGGCAAACCTCAAGTTCAAATGAAAGGAAGCAATATTAGGATAGGCTCAATATGTTGACTCATAGGACCACAATACCCTAGTGTACAAACAATTAAATAACACACACTTGAAAGATGATACTAACCAAAAAGGATTAACACATAACTAACCATATTTAGAAGTGATAAACCACATACTTGGTTGACAAGTCCCATACATATAGTCTTGCAGGCACTAGCCTTTATTTTTCAAGGATGATTTGCTTTGCTAGTTTTGCATTGCTTCTAACACAAATCACCAATAATAAACGGTCCAAGGGTCGCATGTTGCTAAATTACTAGCACATGATCTCAGCTTTTTATGACAAATTGAACCATTAATCGTGCGATATCAAATGAGTGGTTGGACCACACACCATGATGCCCTCCAAAGGTCAAGACATCACCAGCCAAAGAAAGTCAACTTTTAGAAAAAGCGAAGCCACTTAACTAAACCGCAACTATCATTCCAATCCAAAGGATGCTTGTTGGACCATCCAATATTGCAAAGGTGCTCTCTTTTATCATCAAAACATTGTGACTTTCCATCAGAGCTGAGCAACTAATTAAGCTTGGCTCAAGAAAAGCTCGAATCAAGCTCGATCCAAAGCTAAATGGGTCAAGTTCGAGCCAGCAAAACAAGCTCAAATATTATTTTAAATAAACCCAAAAATTAATCCAATTTGATCAGGCTCGACTTGATAATCTGTGTGCGAGCGCACCTGTGTGTGCACACATGTGCATGTGTGTGTGCGTGCGTGTAGCATTGCGCAAGTTGAGCTAAGCCGAAGAAAAGCTTGAATAAACTAATAGCAATCTATGTTAAAGTTTCAAAATTAAAAATATTGCTCTTCAACGTCAAAAGCAGTGCAATTTCATCTATAAAATAAATAAAAAAAATGGAAAAGTGCTCGTACTTGCTGCTAAAGAATCAGCATAGTTGTAGGTAGCATCATATCCGTATCACCATTCCAGCTAGCTCAGCTTCCATTTTCCATCACATCTTCGGTCCAAGAATATTTTACAACATATTATAGTTAAGCTCTGGATTTCTTTTAATCATTGTTGAGATCTAGGATCATCCTTCTCTTAACAATTACATATATCTTAATCACAATTGAATCCAAGAAGATAATAAATCATCTGAGAGTTCACTCAATCATATATTTCTTTATAGTAATCCAACTCAAATGGAAATAAAGCATCTAACAGAGTATTGAAGGTTCCTTAGTCAACACACAATCACTATATGATTACCCATATTAGAGTGAAATTATTGGTTGGACCAAAACTATCAGGTCAACGATAGAGTAGTCCAACCACAAAAAGGCATTCACAAATACAATATGTATTGCTTCTTTTTCTCTTATTTTTTTTTCGTCCACATGTCCCTTTGTGGTTGGACTGGTCCACGGGTGAGCTGGCAGACTTGGTCCAATTAATAATTTCTCCGTATTAAGAAGTTACCATCAAAGAGAGAGAGAGAGAGGGAGAGAGTCCCAAATCTTTGACTTTAAAATAGTGATAGATCATAGAAGATGGAGTAGAGGAGGGCTACAGGTTACACCTCAGTAGAGGTCTTTCTAACAAGTCTTCTTCGACCCTTTCTAATTTTTTCTCCTCTTTTCAAAATCTGATTCTATTTTTTGGTAGCTATCTGATGCTTCTTTTTTTCTTTAAGAAAGACATTTTCTCCCCGTGGCTAAGTATTACTCAACATAGAATTTCAAAGAAACACACTAGGTTGCCTCGACCAAAACTGTGGTTGCTTTTGGTTTAGAAATAAGGCCAGGTTCAATCAAAAAAAAGAAAGAAAGGAAATAAGGCCAGGTCAAACAAGTCTCGAGCAGGAAAAAAAATAAAGGTAGAATATTAATGTTTTTTTTTGGGGGGGGATGAGGCCCTTTTTGGCATGGATCAAAAACAGTTACTCCAATCAGGAATTAGATATTTCAGCTGAACAAAAAAAAAAATACCTTAAAAACGGTAAACATTCCTATACCGCTTTTCCTTATTCTCAAACACAGTATGGATGACGTCTATGAAACAGGAATCCGTGAAGTAGACATCTGAATTTAGATAGTATTTAAGAAAGAAATATATAATGCCTTCATATGGCTTTTTCTTTTGTTTTTTTCCTGCTTTTAAGAATCCAAATGGCTTTGTTTTAGCAGGGTAGTCTTCTGCTTTGAGATTAAGAGACGAAAGAATGCAACGGTCACGGTCAGACTTGGTCAATTACATCGCCCACAACTTCTGACCGTTCGGACAAGGACATTAGAAAAGACACAGTAAAACAAGAAAAAAATGTGCCTATCGTCTGACTTTTCCTATGCCACCCCTTTTTTTTTTATAAGCTATGCGATCCTCTTTGAACTTTATTGCACACGTGGTTTCTAGAAATGTGAAGAACTCGAGACCAACGCCATCCAAAAACTGATTGGTGATAGAAGATTTATTAACGTGGTGAATGATCTTCCTCCAACGTGCTGGTTTTTGCTAAGCGGCTTATTACATCTGGCTGGCCAGAAATAAAAAACTGTTTAAAATTCTAATGAGAGCCCTGTTGTGACTGTGACAAGGGCCATGATCAACACCTTAGATTCCATATGGGAAGAAATATGGGATCCTACTCTCAGCTTTTTCAAGATTAATTTTGATAGTGAGGAGCAAAGAACAATATATGGAGCAAATTTTTTAATAGAGTTAAGGGTTGTATGAGAGGGATTAGTTTATGCCATTATGATTTTGCAGGCTAATAAACGCATCTTGGAAGGGGATTCAAAAATAGTGATATCATGGATCTCTCCTAATTCAAAGCACTGGAAGACTTTTCTTTCTCTGTTGGTTGATATTCAAAGGCTCATAGCTAGTTGCAACTCCTATATGATAAGACACATTTATAGAGAGACCAACAAGCAACTGACTAGGTAGCAACCTATATAGTAGAGCACGGTGGCATGGTGGAGAGGAGTTTCTTTTTGGACCTGCCTCGACGATTCATAGATCTTCTTGTGATGGATGCTACTAGTTGTACCTATTCCACGGCTGCATAAAGCAGCCGCTCCAACAACAAGAGAGAGAGAGAGAGAGAGTCTCTAGCATATAGGGTCGCAAATTGGATTATTAAAATAAAAATTGGCTATTTACCAAAAGAAATAGAATGGACCAGTAGAAAGGTAAAAAAATTATGGGAAATTTATATAAGTTGCAGGAAACATTTGGAGGAACAAAATATTCATTCCAAGATATTGCTCGAAAAGGAAAAAATGGATACTAAGAAGTATAAATACTACATGTACTTGAGCAGGAGTTATTATTAAGACCTTTCAAAAACCCAAACAGTGAATAATCAATTATGATATAAATCAAGCTGCTATAGTTTAGTCCCTTTGTACACCATCGAGCTTGTTTTCATTGGTCCATAGTGCCTGAATTAGAACCGAACTGCTCTGCTGCTAATGACATGGGAACTGCCCTGCTCCTCTTATGACAAGGAAAAGACCTGTATTCCACATGCAGAATGGGAGGGGATGAGGTGCTTGTGGCTCTCGACAGCCAGGAGAGAAGACGAGAGGAGAGAGAGAGTTGGTCCAGCCACCAACGAAAAAGAGGTGGGGGCGGCGGCTGAGAGAGGCAGGGGTATGGCATTTGTCGAGCCACCGATGGTCTCCATTGGATAGAGGGAAAGAGGGTGGAAGCACTGGACCATAGGGACTAATTCTTACAGGTCATGCGTCAGGGCTCGGAGTCCCCAGCGCTTCGTGAGAAGGTGGTTCGTGCGAGCTGTACCGCCTACCAGATATGGTTGGCTAGGAACGCTCGCATATTCGGCGAACGACGTATATCGCCGAGATTTGTGATCGAGAGTGCCCGCAGTCAGGCGGCAGAGCTGTGCCACACCACCCCCGCTGGAGGGACCTTGATAGCTCGGGACATCTGGAGCTCCCACTCTGCTTCAGCAGTATCCCGCACGGTGTTTTTCACATGGGGGCCCCCACCCCCGAGCTTCCTCAAGGTCAACTTTGATGGGTCAATTTTGGATGGTGGCACGAGGGAAGGCGCGGGTTCCGTTATTCAGGACCCGTCTGCTAGGGTTGTGGTAGCTGGGGGTAGTCAGTTATTTGATACTTCGGTTCCGAGTGCGGAGCTGAGAGCTGCCTGGGCGGGCCTTCGCTACGCCCGGTGTGTTATAGGCCAGGTCTATCATCCTAGAGGGTGATTCAGCTACCGTTATCAGTTGAATCCGGGGGGTCCTAGAGGTGACGGTTGCGACCATCCCTTGCTCCGGAACATCTGGGCCATGGTGAGGGATGGACGAACCTTTAAGACCAAGCATATTTACCGTGAAGCCAATGATGCTGCGGATTGAGTGGCTGCGTATGTAGCTCATCATTCCGGAGGCACCTTGTGGACTGAAAATGGGAAGCTGCCTTTGGCACTCCGAGATATCCTATTTTTTAATTTTATTGGGTATAATCCACCCATACTAGCAAAAAAAAAAAAAAAAGCACCGGATCCGTAGGCGCATTAGAGAGAGACGGAAGGTGAGGAGCCCAAAGAGAGATCCACCATGGATCTAGAACGTAATCACTCCATTTCCCAGCAACAGGACAAAGGATGTTTTCATCCTAGGTCCACGATGGGACGTGGTTCACCTAATAATTTCTCCTGATGCCGGCAACCGCTACCACAAAAGTTCCATGATGGATCCTTGACACCGCAAAAATGAGAGTGGATCGAAGAATTCGTAAATAAGTATATTACAGCAATTCACAATTTGCTGGAGAACATTTGCACTTTAAACACTATTCCGACTGTTCAGAAACAATGCAAAGATGAGAAATTTAATGGCGTTGGATATAAACCAGAAGGAGATATGACACAAACAAGACACTAGTTTCACCAGAACCAGGGCCTGATTGGAAGTCCGGGATATATTAAAATCCATCACCAGCAACCCATCAAAATGGTTGCAATTCAAATAGATGGACTAATATGGTTATAAAATTATCCATATAACCACCTTTTATTACAAGAGAAAATGTAACTGACAATCTTTTTCATCCATTGCTACCTTAAAGAACAAAAAGGCTGATCTATGAAACAATAGAATGTCCAAGATATGCGACTTCGGAGCATGGACTTGCAGCATGGTGGGTAACCACATGCTGCTACAAAGAAAAGAAGGAAACAGACTACTGCTGGAATCTTTCCAGGGACCAGGTAATGTATAGAAAACTGCCTCATCACTTGCATCTGTGATTTTACGTAATGGTACATCACCGTGTTTCATCCTCCAGATTACGGAAGCCAGCAGTGAGGTCGTCATATAATTTCTTGAATTTGTCAACAAGAACTTCCTCACCTTCTGAGGGATCTTCAAATTTCTGGGACCTGCAGTAACAGAGAACCGCATTCATGTTAATGCCAATTCAAGCATGAAGAAATATAAGCCTTTTACAAAGCCTCAAGACAGATACGACTTCCTATCACTGATGACCAACTGTAATAAACTTCACTGTTCTCTAATATGCAGTGCAATCTGTAGTTGTGCTCAAATATAATAGACAGCAAACACAGTCCTCCCTTTTAGAAGAATAGCAACAACACCAACAGAAAAATCTAAATAATATCAGCATGAAGTAACCATATAAGACATCTACTTTTGTACTGACAAACTCTGAAGCAAAATTTTCCAAGATTCTCCATAAAGTTGACAATATCTCCTATTAGAGTTGTTAACATTTAAAAGCATAATACAGTCGCACAGAAACAGGTGGCTGTTGTCGTTGCATTATTTTCTGATTGAAACTTCAAGCTACACCAACTTTTCACACGTCTAATTGGCCAGATGTCCCAAACGAAGGACAACTGGACAGATAGCACTAAGCAATGGTTACAAATCTGAGGAAGCGCCGTTTTGGGAAAAAAAAACTAATGTGAGGGGCCAGTTACTCACACTAGACGGTAGAAAAGGTCACCCAAACGATGCTTGATGACACTGTATGTTATCTTCTGGCCTTCAGAACCTGCTCCTCGCTCAACTGCCTGCAAATCGACTACATGAAGTAAATTAGAAGATCCAGAGAAAACCATAACCATCACATATGTAAAAAGAACAAATAATATAGCTCAAAAATATGGAGCAATAAAATACATTAGAAGATAAAACAAATTGAAGTCAGTAAAAGTATAATTTAATGATTTCCCTCCAGCCATTTTGTAGATAAGTCTTTTCATCAGCATCAGCCAGAAGTTGATTGTTAAGATCAGGTATCATAACAACTAATTCTTCTTCAACAACAAACTGAACACTCTAGACAGATATTTAGGACAACTTTTCACAACAATTTGGCAAGCCATATCCAATCAGAAGATATCAAGAATAAAAAGGAAGATTTCGTTACATCCAATGAATCATCATTAGATTTTTTATAAGGTAAAATAACCAATAAATTCAGGATTTACCTGATTTGCCAGAGTATTAAAATGTATAATGTTTCGCATCATCCAAACTGATTTGTAGAAAGGGCAGAATTTATCATATCTGTCACAATTGCCAATATGTTTCTTTTATGAGGGGATTGCGCAAAACCAGTAGTATACAAGGGACAGAAGCAACTGATATAACAGCAGAGATAAAGCTTATCATGAATTAGTATACTTACGGAGTAAATGCATTCTGTGCAAGGTAATCCTCCCTCAGAAGCTTTGCTGTCTCTAGGATAATTTTATCGGTTTCTGCTAATGCATCTTTACCAACAAGCTGCATGTATTTCAGGTAAATTAGACTTGGAATGCAAAACTCAAAATAAGGGATTGCAGGTTTGAACTTCTCATCACTACCTAGCATCAGTCATCCAAAACTTACCTCTACAGGTCTAAAAGGTGTCATAAAAAATAATAGCAGATTTTACATGACAATAGAACAGGTGAAGATAAAGAATGTCTGAACAATATTTTTGGATAATAGTATTATTCTGCTGCAAATTATAGTCTCAACAGAACTTGTACCCAATCGGGACATGTACAAAGATAACAATAATCTCATCATTCTGGGCTTCTTGCCACATATAAGTTTTTTACAAATGCTGACGGACTATATCAAAATGAAAGAAAAACATCAAATACTAGAGTTACAAAGTCATTTAAATTGCGGAGAAACTGATTGTTAACGATTAGATATAATGTCCACAAACAATGTTAACATTTCCTATACATGGCATTCACAAATATAAGATGTTGCCTATAACATTTGAGTAACTATATATTTCATATGCTGGAAAACATGAAATATTGTCTTCTTCGTGGACTGTATTCCTTTTATGATTTAGGTCATATTTGCGATTGCTATTAGCAGTAGACCTTTTAGAAGTAGAGCTTTTAAAAGAAGAGTTTTTATTAAAAGTTATTTACTGTTTGGTAACTACATTTGTAAAGTACTGTGAAACTTTAACATGTGTTTGGTAACCAAACTAAGAAAGTGCTTTTAGTATGATAAAATGACAATAAAAGATATTGTATAGTATTGCATAGTTGAGTATAATAATATATAATATTTATATTATTATATATTAAAATATTATTATAATGTACAATATTAATATTATATAGTGTAATATAATATTGAATACTACAGTATAATAATATAACATAATATGATATGATATAGTAATGTATTATTAATAGACCAATATTATTACAATATAATATATTATTATTATAATTATAACAAAATATATAATATATTATTACAATATTATAATATAATACCGCAATATAATATCATATAACGGATTAGATTCTAATCTAATAATTAATTATATTATATTAGTATTAAATATTATTATATATACTTAATAATAATATAATATTATTATAATATAATAATATTATAGAATATAATATAATTTAATCTAATATATTATCATTTATATTATTAATCGTACATTATAATATTATTATAATAGTAATATAGTATATTATCATAATATAACTATTATTATAATAATAATATAAAAATATGATTGTAATATATATATATCTACATATTTGTACATATGTATATCTACATATTTGTACATATATACATTTATATATAATACATATATACATATATAGACACACACATACATACATATATACATATATATATGTATATGTACATCTATATAGATATCTATCTGTAAAAATATATTGATATATATATATATATATTCACACACACACACACACATATATATATGGACACATATATAATATATACTATTACTATTATTAGTATTATTACTATTATGAGTATTAGTAATATCACTATTATTAGTATTATGATTATTATTAGTACTTTTATTAGTATTATTTTTAATATTATTATTATTTTAGTATTGTTACTATTATTAGTATTTTAGTATTGTTACTATTATTAGTATTTTAGTATTATTACTATTAATAGTAGTATTGCAATTTTTAGTATTTTCTATTTTTAGTAGTGTTGCTATTTTTTAGTATTTTTGCTATTTTTAGTAATGATGCTACTTTTAGTATTGTTACTATTTGTAGTACTATTACTATTATTAGTATTATTACTATTCTTGGCAGTATTATGACTATTATTGGTATTATTACTATTCTTAGTATTGTTACTATTATTAGTATTATTAATATTAATAGTACAATATTATTATAATTATAGCATAATATATAATATAGTATAATCGATTAAAATCTAATATAATAATAGATTATATTATATTATTATTAAAAAATGATTACATATTTGATAATAATATAATGTTATTATATTATAATCATATAATATCTTTTATATTATTAATCGTATATTATAATATTATATAATAATAATATCGTATATTACAATAATATAATTATTATTATTATTATAAAAATAATGTAAAATTATGATTGTAATAATATGTTATATTATAATTATGTATTACTACAGTAATACAATATATTATACTATTTTCATATAATAATATAATATAATACAACCTAATATATTTTTAATTTATTATTATATTATATTATATTATATTTATAGTATAATAATATATTATGATATGATATAATATGTAATCATAAAATTTGTTAATGGGCATTTTAGTCATCAAAAAAATTTATTAAAATCAAAACAGCTTTCCAACATTGGTCAGAAAGCACTTTTGAAAAAAAGTTCTAAAATAGAGCTTTTCCTAAATAGACCTTTTCAACTTTCTGGTAAAGCCAAAATAACTTTCTAATTTTTTACCAAACGTTACTATATCATCCAAAAGTACTTTTGGAGGGCCAAAAAGTGTTTTCTGGCCCTTCAAAAGCTTTACCAAATGAGGCCTTAATGAGTTACCAAGAGGATTCAAAATAAGTAAAGAGATGAACATACTTAAAATTGGCAAGCCATCAAGATTAGTCAAGATGGAAAGAAAGGTTACCTGGACAATTTCATTCAGATCATCCTCTCTCTGCAATACCTCACGGGCTTTTGTTCTGATGTCAATAAAATCTGGATCAAATTTCTCATAGAAAGATTCTAGGGCCTGCAGTACATAATATAATGGACAGTTGAAATTAAATTGGTTAAAATAGTGTCTCACTTGTATGTGCTAGTGAGTGCACTATGAGAAACAGCAATTAGACCATACATATAAAAACTTGCATGGAAAAAGTGCTCCAACTAATAGTAATGGAGGGAGAACAGAAACCACTGTTGCTGACTACTTGGTTTTAGTGTCATATTGGCAGAAATCCTCACTAAAGTCTGCATTTTCTTCTCACTTTTTTCTTTTGTTGTTCCAGTCTCTCTAGCAAACAAGAGAATCATACTTCCAAATAACAATCCACATCATAAATAGTATGGTGCATTAGCAAACCTTTGAGTACTTTGAATATGATATAAGCCAATTCACTGATGGAAAATGTTTTCGCTGAGCAAGCTTCTTATCCAGCCCCCAGAATACCTGTAAATCAAGTTGACAAAGAAATGGACAAATAATTCAGGATTAACAAAAGCAGAAGCGGAAAAGCTCATATCTTAAGATAACAGCAGTTCCTTTTACCTGAACAATGCCGAGGGTTGCAGATGTCACTGGGTCTGAAAAGTCACCACCAGGAGGGGAAACAGCACCAACAATTGTTACACTGCCGGTTCGATCTGGACCACCAAGGCATTTCACTTTACCAGCACGTTCATAGAAGGATGCTAGACGTGCTGCAAGATAAGCAGGATAACCACTATCTGCTGGCATTTCAGCCTGTCAACGGAATATGGTTACCATAAGTTACAGAGTTAATGATGCACTATTTTTTTCCTTTTAGAGTAGGTAAACTCAAAAGGCTACATAGAAGACAAGACACTACTTGAGATGGGATATATATTGCTTAAACAACTCCCTAAGAAAAAATTTTCTTGATGAAAACTGTCACATTCTGCATTAACTAGCAGTTTCCTGTTTGACTTGGCTAGTTAATTATTTGTTTACGATCCTTTTAAAAATCACAATAAGATGGTCTATACATATATCCGTAGCACTCCTCCATATACAAGAACAATTTGTATCGCAGCTTCAATCATCTATATTTTCCTAGCAACCCACTAAATGCCGTTTATGAAGTTGGATCGCTACTGCTTCGCAGTCTACAAAGATGTTCTCCAATAACATTAAGAGATCAAAGACATAAAGAAAAAGATCTAGAACCCAGATTGCCTACCTTCAGTTCCTCACTACTGTAAAATAGAATACATCAGCTGAGAGAGAGATAGAGAGATCTATCACATGACAAGAAAATCTGACGATAATTACCAGTCGTCCTGATATTTCACGCAATGCTTCTGCCCAGCGAGAGGTAGAATCAGCCATCATGCTAACATTGTAGCCCATGTCTCTAAAGTATTCGGCAATGGTAATTCCTGAATACAACCAAGGTTATTGGACGTAAGGAAATGCATTTTCCGGGAAATGTAAAACCATAGGATCACAATTTAAGATTGCATAATAAATGTTTATATAAGCTTCAGAACAAAGATAACTTGCAAAAGAAAGTTCTTCGAGGCACAATGATGTCTTCATGTGATCTGAGGAATGAAACTATAACTGGCGCATGCACTGATATCGAATATGGGAACATAGCTAAAATGGTCCATATATTAAGAAACATTATAAAACATAATATTCTCATGTGCACCAAATCCCATTCTACTCTAATGCTTCGATTTTTAAAGCCCTGTTTGGCTGCTGGCAATGAAAAAGTGAGCATAAGAAAACTAGGCTGGATGGTTGATTATGTTAATGTTGACAAAAAAATTGCATGCATCTTAAGAAGGCTCTGTGAATGCTATCAAAGAAACTTAAAAAGAGAAAATAAGTATTCGCTGTGCGTAGACTGGGAGAAGATTGTGTCTTTCCCTGATCAAAATCTTCCATTTGATCCTTTTCTTTTTCTGTTAATTTTCACACTATCAAAAGAATACTAAGGCCCTGTTTGGGGGAGCTTTTGGAGGGCCACAAAGCACTTTTTGGCTCTCCAAAAGTACTTTTAGATAAAAAATGGTGTTTAATAAAATTTTTGTAAAGCTGTTTCAGCTTTTGCAGGAAACTAAAAACAGTTTTTGGAGAGAAGTTCCAATTTGGAGCTTTTCGAAAACGTTGTTTTTAGCTTTGGCAGGAAGCTGTTTTTAAGACCAAAATACCCTCATTTAAATCACACTTTTTTTCCCAAAATCCTCATCCCGCCTCTTCCTCTCTCACCCATCCTCTCCCTCCCCCTCTCTATCTTCTTCTTCCTCTCAACGCCGCCGCCTCTGTTCCTTCTTCTTCTTCTTTTTTTCTTTTTTTTTTTGTTTTGGGAGCTCATGGCTGCCCATGGTGGCAGCCACCATGCCGGCCACCACCCATCGCTGGCGACCCCTCTATATTTCAATGAAATAAAATAATAAATAAATAAATAAAATAAAAAGAAAAATAATGAGTGAGTGGCAAATAATCTGATCTAAATAAATAAATAAATAAATAAAATATTAGTAATTAGTTAACCAATTTTATCACCTAGTTAGAAAATTTGTTAGAGAGATAAATAGTCATTAGAAGGATAAAAAATTAATTTACACTAATAATTATAATATTTTATATATTTATTATTGTATTATACTATAAATATAATATTATATTATATTATATCATAATACATTGATATGTTATGTTAAATAATTTAATATTATATTAAAGTATTATTCTATAATACATAATGTTATAGTACTATATTATAATAATATTATATTACATTACATTAATATTATACTATATCATATATTTATGTATTAATACATATTATATTTTATTATGCTCTGTTGTATAATACTGGTAATATCCTTTATAGTCATTTTGTCACACAAAAGTACTTTCTCAGTTTGTTTACCAAACATATGTTAAAGTGTCACAGCACTTTAGAAATATAGTTACCAAATAGCAAACAGCTTTTTATAAACGTTTTGCTTCAGACAGCTCTACTTCCAACAGCTCTACTTTCAAAAGCTCTACTACCAACAACTCCCCCAAACAGGACCTTTGGTGGAGCTTTTGGAGGGCCAAAAAGCACTTTCTGACCCTTCAAAAGTACTTTTAGATAAAAAATGGTGTTTGGTAAAATTTTCGAAAAACTGTTTCAGTTTTTGCGGAAAGCTGAAAACAGCTTTTGGGGAGAAGCTCCAATTTGGAGCTTTCCGTAAACGCTGTTTTCAGCTTTGTCGGAAAGCTGTTTTTTGGACCAAAATATCCCCATTTAAATCAAACTTTTTCCCTCAAAACCCCCATCCCGCCTCTTCCTCTCTCACCCATCCTCTCCCTCTCCCTCTCTATCTTCTTCCTCTCAACGCCGCCGCCTCTGTTCCTTCTTCTTCTTTTTTTTTTTGAAGCTCGTGGCTGCCCATGGTGGCAACCACCATGCCGGCCACCACCCATGGCCGGCGACCCTCTATATTTCAATGAAATAAAATAATAAATAAATAAATAAATAAAATAAAAAGAAAAATAATGAGTGAGTGGCAAATAATTTAATCTAAATAAATAAATAAATAAAAATATTAATAATTATTTAACCAATTTTATCATCTAGCTAGAAAATTTGATAGAGAGATAAATGATCATTAGAAAGATGAAAAATTAATTTGCACTAATAATTATAATATTTTATATATTTATTATTATATTATGCTATAAATATAATATTATATTACATTATATCATAATACATTGATATGTTATGTTAAATAATTTAATATTATATTAAATTATTATTCTATAATACATAATGTTATAGTACTATATTATAATAATATTATATTATATTACATTAATATTATACTATATCATATATTTATGTATTAATACATATTATATTTTATTATGCTCTGTTATATAATACTGGTAATATCCTTTATGGTCATTTTGTCACACAAAAGTACTTTCTCAATTTGTTTACCAAACACTTGTTAAAGTACCACAACACTTTAGAAATGTAGTTACCAAACAACAAACAACTTTTTATAAATGCTCTACTTCCAACAGCTCTACTTCCAAAAGCTCTATTACTAACAGCTCCCCCAAACAGGGCCTAACACAAGTATAAATAAATCTAAAAGAGGCACCGATAAGATAGCATGCACTCTATTACATATTTGCTCTGGTATATCAGGATTTACAGTATGGCTTTGTATAAAAGTTCAAATTTCTAGATGCATTTGCTTCAACATGAGCCATTGCAAAAATGTCCAGATAGAACCACACTGCATAACCCAAGTTTACAATTATAAATCAACTATGCAGGAGCACTCATGGTCATGCCTATGAGAATGAATGAGAGTCAATTGAAGGAGCAGAGATAAAATTAAAAAATTATAGCAAATAAGTATTAGAGTCATCTCAATCCAGCCAATTAGTGATTATCAAGAGAAGGAAAATAACCAAAATTCAAGAGGATATTATCAAGTTAGAGACACATCAGATCTTCTAACAACGCCTACTTAGAAAATTCAATAGTCAAAAATGATAGCATTCCCTAAGCAGTACAATTTATGCAATAAAATCAACTATGCAATTATCTTCAAACATGACTAGCAAAACAAAAAAATCTCACATGTTTATATCAGTCTAATTTATGTGTAGGCCTGTAAATTAATTGTTTCTGACTAGAATCTGATCAGATTTAAGCTGAATCAGTTCAATATCTTTGACTCGAGTGATCTATTAGTGATCCACTTAAGGATGAGTGGATAATCTAAAATTTCTATAGGACTGAAGTCAGGCTGGGTCAAGCAATCTCATAATGACCTGACCCAATTATCTTACCACATGATATTAATACATATTAAATAATATAACAATTATATCACATATTTGAATATCAAAACCTGTATAATATCATTTCCATGTCCTCTTCTCTCACAACCCACGATGTCTCCATCTCCTCCACCCTACCCCTCCTTCCAACAGGTCCAATCACCTTCTCCCAACCCAAACCAGCACTGGCTGCCTTGCCCTCCTTTTCCCTCTCACTCCACTACCCTCCATGCCTTCACCGTAGCCCTGCAGCCCTCTGCCCCAATACCGACCACCCACACAAAACCAACCAGCCCAACCACCTCATGGCCCTGAATTCACACCCTAAACCAACACCGCACTCCGTCATTGTCTTCCTCATCCCTGCCCTTACTCCCATCCCCAACCCCTAACCATCAATGAGACTGGATTGGGTTCAGGTAGCTTTCTCTCCAATCCACCTGGTTGTTGGCTGGGCTCTGGCTTTTTAATTTTCAAATCAGATTTGGAAAAGACTCAATCTGAACTAATTTCAATGAATTGGCAGGCCTAGTTAAGAGCCCTACACATGGTTGTTTTGTTCCTGCATGCAATAGCTAATAGAGGCAATCTGGCTAAAGAGTATTCAGCTCCAATTTGCTTATGTTGCCTCTCTCTTAATTCAACCAAGCATATGTTTAACTCTCTCCTGATTTTGAACATACAAATCAAGGTACGCCATTTCAGTACTGGGCCCCATACCAGTGCCACCCTGCTAATGTGTCCTAGTATGGGGGCTGGTTCGGCGTACGCTCCTCTCCCCTAACAGTACGCTCCTCTCCCCTAACCGTGTATCGGTATCAAACCGGTATGATACGCCCTATACCGCCTAGTTCGGTACAATAGGCATACCTTGATACAAATAGTCCATCATTTGCATCTGGGTGCAAAGATTAGAACAGATACCTGTGTAAATAGATGCCTCTCGAGCAGCCACAGGCATATTGGAAGTATTAGCCACAAGTGTAGTCCGTTTCATCACAGATTCTTCACGGCCATCAGGCAATGTCATCGTCAATTGGGGGAAATCCATAAGCACCTAGAATAGTGATAAACATTATATATCCAACAAGACTAAAACGGGAAGGACTGATAACTGGAGAGGTGGGAGCACAAACCTCAGCCATTTCATTTCCTCTTTCTCCACAACCCACATAAACCACCGTGTCAGAATTAGAGTACTGGATGAGGGGGATGAGGCGACAAAAAGAAGTGAAAAATCACATTTAAACAGAAAAATATCAAAAAAGGAATTATCATTCAAAATATGGTCACCTTTGAGAGTGCCTGACTGATAACTGTTTTTCCACAACCAAATGCTCCAGGTATCGCACAAGTGCCTCCAAGAACAGAGGGGAAAAGGGCATCAAGTACACGCTGAAGACCAATTACACAATTCAGAAAATTGAAAGAGAGGAAGGAATATGCAAGAAAAAAAGGGGGTCAATAATAACAGAGATCCATTAAAAGTATATTTCATTTTTACCTGCCCTGTCAACAAAGGTGTATCAGCAGCAAGCTTTCCTGCAACAGGCCTCGGTGTACGCACTGGCCAAGTCTGCATAAAATGGCCTTATGTAAACCTGAAAATAATTTGGCATAATGCTAAAAGAAAATCAAACTTTGAAAAATAAACAAGATATTAACCTGAAGCATTGTGAATTGCTTTTTGACACCTTGAAACTCGAGCTCAAGAACTGTATCCTGAATAAATCATGCAACAGTAAAGATACAGGAAGCAAAACAGATGATGAAAAACCAAACAAGCTTGCCCAATAAAGATGAATAGACTTAAAATTCAAAAGCAGGGAAAACTGCTCACAGACCCTCAGGCTGTAATGACCTGCAGGGGCAACATAAGTGATCTTGCCCATGGAACCCGGTGGAAGTGCAACATGGTGTTGCATTAAAGTGTTTTCAAAAACAGTCTGCATAGTAAATAATCAATATTACGATCTCTATAGAACTGAAATAAAGAAAGTTAAAAGTTTTTCGAATATCAATTAGAAGAGTATCCATCACAAATTTTAAAAAAGAAAAGGCTTGTTCAATGTTGCATAACGTACAGCATATAAATCCCCACCAGTAAGAAGATCTCCAACAGCTGCAACAAGTGCAAGAAAAGATCAAGCTTCTGGACTCTACAAAGTAGCTGCCAAAAGTCCAATGATTGAAATGACTCAGTCAACTCACCTAATTTCTTAGGCTCAAATTCCCACAATATATCTTTGTCAAGGGCAGGGACAGAAACACCACGAGGAATGTAAACATCACCAGACTTTAAAGCAATAGTTTTTAGAGGCCGCTGTTTTAAAGAAGAATAAAGAAGTGTGCTGTTAGGTAATCACTTATTAAAACTGAATCACTGCATGATAGTTGAACCACATTAGGCATCTAAAACATGATGTTGGAATAAGTGAATCGTCTGAACTAACAACAACAACCTACAAGACATACAAATAGCCAAATAGTTTTTGAGACACAGGAAATTGAGATATATGGTCAAACTGCCGCTGCACCATATAACTCTCAACAATAAACAAGTCTCATCAATATAAGCTGCTAATTAAGTAGAAACGTGCAAATTATATAAGCCAAAATGTACTTCAATTACTCTTAAGTTCATAGGCAAACCTGAATCCCATCAAAAATATTGCCCAAAATACCAGGCCCCAGCTCCACAGAAAGAGGCTGCAGAAAAAACATCAACCTCATAAAAAGGAACATGATATAATCAATCGATATAGATTTCATGAAAGACGTCCCAGAATATATACCTTATGAGTTCGCAAAACAGGGTCATTTACCGTCAAACCAGCAGTTTCTTCATAAACTGAAATACAAGCAACAATGTACATGTTACAGCAACTCTGAAGATCTCATGTACCATCATGTACTAAATCAAATTGATTCAACAAGAACAACAGCAGAAAGAAAGATGTTATAAGATACACAAAAAACTAAGGATATGATTAAAGGTCCATCAACCCTGTACCCTGAATGGTAGCTGAATCTCCCTCCAACCGAATAATCTCACCAATAAGGTTATCATGACCAACACGAACCAATTCATACATGGCAGCACCTCCCATTCCATCTGCCACGACAACTGGCCCAGATACCTGCAAATTTTCAAGGAAGAGTCAGTCAAATTACATATAAAGGCTCAGTTCCAAAATCAACATGTTGCAGTCAAGGAAATGGAAGTCCTACTTCCAAATATTAAATAAAAGCATACTCAATGGGTCAATGATAGAGTTGAGCATGATAAAAAGACCATTTTGGAACTCCAAACTAATTGGGATTGTTGACATGCAATAGCAAGGAGAGGATTAATGCAACACAGGTCTAAAAAAAGAAAAATTTGCAGTAGCCAAAGAATAGAGCCTTTTTTCCAATAATATGAAACAAATTCTATTGCCCAGTTGACATATTCTATTGCCCAGTTGACATAGGAATGCTGCAACATTTCACAAGTCCGTACTCTCTAGCAATTAGTCTAACATTTTTTTGACTTGTTGCCCTCTTCTAAATAACAGTTTACAGGAAACAGTGTTTGAAGCTTTAAAACTAAAAGAATTGAAAACAAGCTCCACTGTATCAGTACCGGTGGCAGTCCGGACCGGTACGCACCAGTCCCATACCGGTTCCGTACCGGTCTGTACCAGTCTGTACCGGTTCCATACCGGTTCTCCAACAATAAGCTACCGGTACTAGATTTCATGCTGATCCGGTACCGGTCCCAGGCTGGACTGGTACAGCTGACCATGATTGAAAATAAATTTTTTTTTTGGTTTGGAGTCTATTCACAAGCCCGTACTCTCTAGCAATTAGTCTAACATTTTTTTGACTTATTGCCCTCTTCTAAATAATAGTTTACAGGAAACAGTGTTTGAAGCTTTAAAACTAAAAGAATTGGAGATAAAAATTTTTGTTGGTTTGGAGACTACTATGAATTTGAAACTATAGATTAATGTTTCTATATATGCCCCTGCAAGTGTGGTCATATTGCACAGAAATCTTTTATTTATAGTGTTGGAAAAGATATTGTAGTTGAATAAATAGATTCATCATGGTTCAGTTGAGCCCAATGTTTCCTACAACGATTCATAAATTTGACAAGGAAAAAACTGTGGTAAAGATCAGCTACAACTAAGATACTACTTCATATGAAGTTGCATACTGGCAAAGGACAATCCACCAACAAAAAACATTTGAATAAGTTTGGAGATCAAACCAGCAAGTTGATGCCGACAAAACGTTGATGTTGAAGAAAACTAAGTAGGACATCTAGACTTCTTTTTTTAACAAATATTTAGGATAGTATATTTCTATTTTATGTATGGCATTCAAAAAAGAAATCCAGTATATGAATAGAAAGACATATTTTGATGAAAACATTTCAATAAGCAGATAGCATGGTCTGTCATACCACCCAGTGCGGAGCATTCCGTATCGTACTAGAAGGAAACCAGTACAAAACTTAACTTTGAGCCAGTACAAGTTCCGTACCAAGGTATATCGAGGTACGTATCGACCCATACTGAAGCATACTAACATGTACCAAGGCATACCAACCTATATGAGGCGTACCGAAATAAAAATTGACAAAAATGGTTAGAAAGCTATTTCGATACAGAATGCATACCCTACCATACCGTACCAAACCGATACGGTATCCGGTACTAAGGTTGCAGACCTTGGCAAATAATCTCAACTTTAGTCATATTAAAACAAATCAAAAAAACACCTGCTAGCAAACATGATATGAAAATACGATTCATGGCTGAAACAGGAATAACCAAGAATCCTTTGCATCCTGATATAACCAAGTGTAAATCCAAATAAGAGCTGGTCTCAAGACATTTAGCTAAAGATAAAACTTTTTGTTACTGGAAGATGTAGGACTCATGTCTCACAAACAGTCAGGGAACAGATATTTCACAATTGGATACAGGACTCAAAAGTAATGTTCTGAAGACACTATTAAAGGATAAGGTATATCTGTACCTCCAAATGGATCATTTGATCCTAATAGTGATATATCAAACACCATATCTCATGGTCCAGCATACACCTATTTGGATGCAAGAAATATTCCAACTATAAGAAGGAAGATTTAAACTTTTAAAAAAGCTAGATGAGCAAGGACCAAGTTTTCAATCGAAAAGTGTCGCCCAAGATGTAAAGAGCTTGTGCACAACCACAACTTCTGACAAATAACAACCCTTGCCTAAGTATGTGAGGTCCACTTTGCAGATGCCTCTTCTCCATTCATTCTTTGAAAGGCACTTCATATACTAGTGCAAAATTCTTCCCTTTTGAAAATTTATAACCTAATTACCTTATGTCACCCCCTCCATTTCCAAAATTTGAGGCACACATCTTACAACTCCTCTCAATGAAATCTCCTAAAGCCCTTGTTGCACATGCCAAAACCATCCTAGTTAATTTAAGTTCTTTTCCCTCAAGGGCATGTTATTACAAAGGGGAAAAGTATGATAAGGTGTTAATGAGATGGAAAAAATCCATTTAAATAGACATGGTTGGTCGTTTGGCACTTGAAAGAAGCTATCATGACCACAAACAAGAGAACTCATATCTTAGTTTGTCAAAGTGCTTCTTGATAGATACACTTTGTTTAGTCTAAAGCCTTTCATTCATCAAAGCTTCTATAAAGCTACATGAACAAACCAGTTGTTCATTCATTAATTTAACCTTTAAAAAAGGAATTTCAGTTCTTCTATCATTACTTATAACAAGAATCGGTCTTATGAGCGGATGTCATGAGGAGGGTGAGATCTGGTTTCCAAAATCAGATATAAGAATGTGGTGGACTGGGCTCAATTGGGAAAACAGCAAAATGTTTGAAGATGTATTTAAATGCAACTAACAGTAATACTTGATTTTGGGACATAGCGAAATGTTTTAGTTCTTAGGGTGTGTTCACCATAGAAATGTTCACGACCAAAAGAACATGGTGGAAGGGTCTCAACCGGGCAAATGGCAAATGTTTGAAAATGCATTTAAGTGTTCCTAGTACTCATACTAAGTTTTGGGATATAGCAAAAGTTTCAATTCATGTACATAGCCCTTGGCCACAGAAGTTAATGTTCACACTCATTCCACCCAACTGCAGTGGCTACCATTTAGCAGATCTTTAATTTTACGATCAAACTAAGAAGTTTAATCTAAAATTTCATTTGCTTTTAATATAATAAAAGGCATATATTTTTTTTAAGAAAATCATGATAGCAATTAGCAACAGTCTAAGTACAATGATCCTCTTCGCACACAGTATCTCTCAAATATATTTGGGCCATTTTTTTCCATCTAATGATTAAAGTCAGAGGGAACGCAGGAGAATGTTATCAGTGAAAGGGGAGGCAGAAAAACTTATCTTTATTATAGCAGGATGGAATTTAAACTGATATACATGCATAAATGCAATCATTTTTTTTTGGTTGATTTGGACATTCGGGGTTAAAGACCTAACAGAAGGCATGTCTTTCTCATATAGATCCCAAGTTTTATGCAGATTGTTTGGTGATTAAGAGAATTATGCCAACAAATGAACTTTTCTCTCAAGAAGTATAAAGTGGCCCTATACTGAATCAATCGAACCACGTGACAAAAAATCTCCCTTGACATGAAGGCTGAGTGGAAAAAAAACATAAAAGTATGCTGCAACGACCAAAGTATACATATTTAGCAAAAGAATCCCCATCTCACCCTCAAGCAAAACATACTAGAGTACAATCACACAGTTTGTATCGAGACCGATAATGTGGGAGGAGGGGGGAAACAACTTTCAAAAAATCAACATAAATCATGATACAAAAGCGTGGCTACTAGGCACTTGGCAAACACTACTCCACGGAAAATCTAACAGTTTGATGACCAGATAATTTTGATCAGGCCAAATCAGGTAAAAATTTTGATCTTATAAAATCCATTATGTTTAAAACTCAGTCGAAGTGGACGCGAAAGAAATTGAATATGTTCCGATCATATATGAAAACAGGAAAATCCCTAAATACATCTCGACTTACAAAAACTCGAATCCAGCAAATCATACAAACTCCATCAAATCTGATCCAAGTAGCGGGAAAAGAACAAATACGAGTCCAGAAGCGATACCTTGCGTACATATCCGTACTCGCTCTCCTTCTCCGAATCCTCGAAGGTCGTCATCCGATCGCTGTAGGCCATCTCGGCGGATCAAGATCAAGAATAAAGAAAAAGAACTGATCCGAATAGAGCAAAACTTAGGGTTTTGGGGCGGCCGGAAGGGGGAGGGAGAGGGCGAGATCCGGAGACCAAGGGCCGGAGAGGGAGAAGAGATTACGGAAGATGAGAACAAGAACCCCGTGGAGATGCCATGAATTGAGAGTTACCTCTCTTCTACACGGAAACGTAGTGTGAGAGCGACCGTATTTAGAAATATTTAATAATATGTTACGAAGACTGATTGCGAGGATCGGCTGTCATACACCGAACAGCATTACAGCAACTGGTCTCTATTCTATGACGTGGCAAGAACGAATCCGACGTACCGGTGGGCCCACAAAAACGGCTCCCATGCATCTCGCTTAGCTCTCGCCACGTCACCTCGAGAACGCTGGTGCGATATCCTTCACCCACGTTTAAATCGTCGAACCAACGGCAAAGCGACTCAGGGGCCCCACCTTTACCTTTCCCACGTCCAGGGAGGCGGGTGTTCAGTTCGGTGAAGCGAAAAAAGGGGAACCATTTAATAGGTACCAGACTTGGGCCTCGTAGTTTCTCTATGTAGAAAATCGGGTGTATTAAGAATTGTTTATGAGCCCTTGCAGGAATTCTTATGCGGACGTCCGTGCTTAGCCGTCTTTGCGGTCGTTTCCCTGCTGAGAAAACGGGGCTTAACCAATGCTCACGGAATGGGCGGCCCTGGTTCGCATGAGCAAGGCGGCCGACTCCTGAAACGTAAATGACGATTTTGCGCCTGCTCGGTTACAGGAGAGGGACCTCACACGGACACGGGTGCTAGCCAATGCTCCATCCCGCGAGTGCATTTTGGTCATTTCCTGGTCGTGGCTTGTCCAACGAGCCTTGACTTAACAATAATGTTTTCAGCTTAAACATATGGTAAAACCCCATTCTTTCCAAGTAATCGTGTTTTGTTCTTTGTATTGCCTTTTCGAGTTTTGATTGGTGCATGGGCGGCAATTGGATCGAGTTAGGTCAGATATGGATTAAGATAAAAAACTATCAATCCAAACCTAACTTATTTATTAAACAAGTTACAAATGAGGATATGAATATAATTTATTTAATAAATAGGTAAACTGGCCCAACTTGTTTGACTTTTTTATTAACAAGTTAAGACGGATAGAATTAGGAAATAGGGCGAAAAATAAAGATTCACAAGCTGACTGACCCTTGGACCATTTGATGACAAACCAACAAGTAGGGTTGTAAACACTGCTACCATGATGACCCGGCTTGAAGTAGGTGGACCCGTCTATGCCTTGCATGCGAGGCGAGAGAGAAAGGAAAAAATATCTTCATTCAATTCGTTCGGGGAAGAAGACTCCGAGTAGGAGACCATCTTCTTTCCCAATCCCATAGGGCGAAGGACTCTAGGGCCATACTTTTCTTCTCTAAATCCTCTTTTTTGTCTATGAAATCAGCTTTCACCTCCTTTCTAGCATCCATCTTCAAGGAGAATCCCTTAATCAATGTGGTGAATCGAGCTCTTTTGAAGAGGATCTTTTAAAGATTTTCAGTTGATTCGGCTACGAGATCTCACCGAAGTTAAGGAGAGCAACCGTCTTGACAAGAAGATGTTGAATAAGACATCTTACCCTGAGTTGATCAATGTTCTTATACTTGAGCCTGAGCAATAGAAGTAAGAAGTCTTGTACACAATCACCTATATGGATAATATATATATATATATATATATATATATATGTATATATATATATATATATATATATATATATTGATGATTTTGGAATTTGCATCATTTGTTGTATGATTGTTTATCGATTTCTAACATGGTTATATAAATATAGATGACTTTATTATATAGACATATCAAACATCGGTTATTATAGTTTCTTGGATTATAATTTTGGTTATTTAGAATATAATGCTGATTATTTTAAAAATTGGGCATAAAACATAATAAAAAATTATATTTTCTCTAGTATGATGAAATTAAATATTTGATTGCTAAATGAAAGAATTTAGACTAGACATATTATGGATTGCCAGTCACGGACTAAATCGTGACACACTGGATTGCTACCGTGGATCGAAGCATGAATATTTTGTATTGCCACTACGGGCCGAAGCGTAAATATTTTGGATTGCCACCGCGAATTGAAACGCGGATATCATGGTTTGCCACCGTGGGTCGAAGCGTGGATATTTTGATTTGCCGCTGCAGACCGAAGCGTAAATATTATGGTTTGCCATTGCAGGTCGAAGTGCAAATATTATGGTTTGCCAATCATGGGTTGAAGCATAATCATGAATAGTCCAAATTACAAAGATAATTGTTAATCGAAAGTCTAGATAAAAATGAAAGATAAAATATATGAAATCATTATATAATAATATCTAACATATTTTTTGAAATAAGTGTATGTCTGACAATGTATATTTATGGATATATATTTATATGGATTTTATCAAGCTATGTTGAATAATCGGTACAAGGTTTTATGATTTTTACCGATACTTTGATGTGGATTGTTGTTAATCTTTATTTTAAATTTACTATATCTATATTAGTGTGAATATGGAGGATTCTTATTGGGCTGTAAAGCTCATACCTTCTCTTTTCTTTTTCTTTCAGAGTTCTAGGATATGTAGTTTTGGATGTGTTGGGCATGCCCAAAGTTATGAATTAGTTTATTTTCTAATACCAGTGAATATTTGAAAATTTTGTAATTGAACAAATTAATTATATAATCATAGTCGTCTTAGGCTTTGCTTGGTGTTGCTCCATGATTCATGTGGTCGACCAAGGTGACGGGTTCCGAGTGTAATAGCAACTACTGCAGTAGCAGAGATGTCAATTGTCACCTTGATCCTCTATTGATATACTAGTTTTCTACGTCTAGCATCTGGATGCTTTGATGAATAACCTCCGCTTTCACTACCATCTCTCCTCCAATCCCTCCTTCAAAATTGGTACCAATTGAGCCCTCACGAAGCAAAGAAACCAAAAAATCTCCTTAAAGTCGCCCCTTGGCAGCATCTGGATTGAAGAAACTAGTTTTTTTCTTTTTCACTCGGGTTTGTGGAGTTCTTTCTTTTGGAGCTCTCATATATCCGATTGCTAATAGTGTCATAGAGAGGGAAATTAAAAGAAAGGGCTGTCCTTGGATGGGAGGCAATGTGGCGAGCTGCAAGGATCTAAGAGAAGAAGAAGAAGGATAAGGTGTAGGGTGGATAAAAGAAGAGATGAGATGAAGAGGGCTAGGCAATATGGCTTGGTTGAAACGTAAATTAGATTTTACCTTCTCCCATCAAATTTATAAAATTACCCTTCGACAATGTGAATTTGATCAGTGTTGGATGAAAGAAACCCATTTAATAAAGGGTCATTGCAAATCAGCCAGATCAATTCAATCAATAGGTTGTTCTGTTTACACCTCAAGCTTTTTTATAGCCAACCCAACAATTAGATCAGTTTCTTTGGTCAGGCCAAAAATTGCCATCCTCACATATTGTCAATGATTCAGTAAACCACAAGGACTCAAATATTGGAAGTTTTGGACTGCTTTTGGACTGAGGAAAATGCAAAGATTAAAAAAAAAAAAGAGCTCCAAAAACCAAAAGAAATAAATTTTGTTTTTATAACCAATTATGAAATGATAGAAATATATCCATAGAAGTTTTCGGCCAATATTTTGTTTTTATCGCCACTTATGAAATGATTGCTAAGAGACCCATGGGCTAATTATAATGATAGGAAAGAAATACAACATAAGAGTTGCTGCAAATCTTATAGTGATGCGCTTAGTATTGGTGGCATATTTAGTTAGATATAGCATGATTGGTGAATGGAAATGGAGTGATTTGTCATGCAAGAAAGTATAGAGAGTTCTAAATGCAACACTTAAAAGAGGCTTCATCAGCTTAGCAAGCTAGCACCTTAAATTCGTAAGAAAAGTTGATCAATAAGTTGACTCGCCTCTAACGAACCAACAAAGTGATTGATCGATCAATAATCAGTTGGCTAGCCTAACAAAGTGATGGGAGATGCATGCTCTCCCACACAGCAGTTTTCACCCCACAATTCATGGTGTTAGAGCATGAAAATGGACGGCTCCCGTTACGAGATATTGCGGGAGGGATGCATAGGTACTTCACCCCTGCACGGTTTTGTCCCTTCGGTGCGACTTTCACCGCTATCAAAAGGGCCCTTGCAAAGGAAAGGAAATGAGACCCTTATAAGCACGACCTTTTTTCCGCTACTCAAGCAATATGGGACTAAAGTGGTCCCTGCCCCATCCGCCCCCCAGCCGGGGCACGTCGTCGAATATCAAGGGCGCCTCGAGCTCGGCCGGGGCGCATTGTCGAGTATAAGGGCGCCCCGAGCTCGGATTAGGGCGTGTCGGCGAATATAAAGGCGCCCCGAGCTCGGCCGAGGTGCGTCGGCGAATATAAGGGCGCCCCGAGCTTGGTTGGGGCGCGTCATCGTATAGTCCTGCGGTCGAAGGGTCTCTTTAGCTTGCAGCCGATGCAGCAGGGCATCCCGAGCTCGAACCCGGGACGTTATTATAAGCATCAGAAAAGATTGCTGCAGGTCGTAGCAGCGGAGAAATCTGACCGAGGTCGGCTGAGCCTTCGGCGAAGTCCGGAATCGGACTGGCTCGTAGCAAAGCCGAGGTTTAGCCTGGTCGGTGCCGAAGTCTGCCCGGCTGAAATGGGATGATCCTTTGTCCTGAGCAGGATAATCCATTTTGCCCCCCATCAAGCAGCATTTAAGTTGCTGGAAAATAATCACTCATTTTTTGCCCACGTATCCAGGGTTTATCCATCCTTAGAGAACTGAGATGCCATAAAATGTTTGACCCCCTATTCTCTGGACCTACAGGTTCTGGCCCAGTTTGGGAACTGAAGCATGGGAACCAGGGATCAAAAGCAGCGCTGTCTTCTTAATTTTCAGTTTATCACAAGATGAAGTTGGTAAGCGACACCTTCTTCAGTGTCAAGTTCATGATTTCAGCCCCTACAGCTTTCTCAAACGTCAAGCAATCCACTGGCTGTAGGATATTCATCGCATAAGTGAAATTAGCCTTGGCCTCTTCAACTTGATTGCAAAAAAGAAATCGAAAACAGCTCCTTAAACATCTGCACCTTATCAAACTCTACTTCAATGATCTTCACCCTTGCAAAAGACTTGAACACCCAACATAAATTAATTAGTAGTATGATCTTGTCGATGCACTTAAAGGTAATTTTGTAGCTGATTGGCTGGCTAGGTACATTTGCTAAAGTGAGAGCATCTTGCTTGTGCATACCCCATTCATAAGATCACCTATGGAGCGTAGGCTTAAGGCAAAGCACTAGCTGAAGCTAAGCTGTAATTTTCCTTGGATAAATAGAAATGCTTTCAGTACACTTCAATAGTCTCACCGCAATAATATGAATTTAAGGTACTTTTTATACTTAATTAAAGGGAAAAAATTATAGATATATAAGTATAAAGCTCAAGAAGAATTAATCCTAGGGATGATACACTTCGATAGTCTCACTGCAAATTGGATAGAAATTTGCCTCTTGCTGAAACTTCAACTAGAAGCTATGAAGAAATCACACCACTATACAACTATACAAGTCAATGGCTGCACATCCTTGCTTTCTTGAGAAGATCAGAAAATATCCGAAAGCTTTACAAGTTGATCTGTTCATGCAAGTTATTTTTGGATCAGCAAAACTTGCAGTAATATTTAAAATGTCTACACACAAAAGGTAGAAGCACAAGAGAGGATTCTGAATTAACTTTAACAAGGCCCTAGGGCATCCGAGGGCAGGTCTCATCAATGGCAGGTCTCCTCAAACAGAGAAATGTTATAGCAGCTCTCTCAACTAAGCCATTCATCAGCTCTCCTGATAAGTAGCCTCCTTATTCCAGATAGCTCCTTCCATTGCTTTCATTCCACACCCTCATATGAAGCTTTTGCATTTACTGACATTGATGACAGACTTGCAGTATGCCAACCAGATGAAGGTAGCAGGAAAATTTGAAGGTTCTCAAATCTCGAGAGCCACATCTTCTTTCTAGCGAAAAAAGCATAGTATGTCTACCATAGTTGCTCATACGGCAAGTTTCACCATTGCCACTTTAGCACTCCAGACAGATTGAAACCTTGTGTGCCAGCCAACGGATCAATTCATTGCACCTTTACATTCTGTTAAAAAGTCTATGAAGATGGGAGCCCAAATAGCCAACCCTTTATTAAAAGAACTATATTTACTGTGCTGTTGAAGTCACAGGTTTAATTCCTTCACATTCATTATTATCGATCAGCTCAGTGAACTGATTGAGAATCCTTCCAAGGCTCCCGAAAGCTTTGATGAGCTCATTGGCTTGTCGCCTAGTGAATTCAGTCTCCATAGCATAGGGTTTCGTCAAATCCACAGGAGCACTAACCTGACTAGCACCATCCTCTAACTCTCCTCTTAGTATGGCATGTATATGCTGGGCATTCTCCTGCAGCTTCGTGGCCATATTTTGTGCCTTATCTGTGTTCTTTGAAGCCTCGATCTGTGTTTCCTCCTCAGAACCTAAATTTTGAAAAACAGATATGGTCATGTACATTTGAGAATAATAATCAAAACCGATCAGGCTGGGATTTAAATTTACAAAACCTAGGAAAAAAAGATCCACTGCTGCAGAAAATTCCTTTTACATAACTCAAGCATGCTCATGTAGATACTTAATTGTAGTAATTATTATAATGCAATCTTCAAAGGCATAATATCATAAGAACTTTAAAAAGAAACATTTTAGGGGTGAGGTAGCGTACAACTTTCTTAAAAATTTGTACATGTTTTCTCAATATGCCATTTCCACTTTACCTATGCATCGTTTCCCATCTTTTGTAATGGTACAAGCGATAGGAAAAGCATATTTAAATCAATGAAGGGAGGTATTTTGTAGTTTACTCAAAAGAGAAAAAGATAATTTCCTTAAGACAGATAGAAGACCTGTTTACCAAGTCATCCAAGAAATGTGCATTAGGGCTTACCACAAAATTGTGTTTTTCTTTTCCTGAAAAGAGGAAGTTATGATCTTCTAGAAATGTTTTCTGGGATTAGTTTGCAACTTATGAAAATCTCTTAAATGATATATTTAATATTTTCTTTATTGTGTGGATTTTCCAAGTTCTCCTTATTCTGAACATCTTTATACTATTATTATACTTCCTTTTTATACAAACAGATTCCTATTTCTAGAGAACTCAATTATTAATTTGGAAGCTGTTGAAATAAAAAAAATGAATGGATCAGGATTTTGCAAGTTAAAGAGATCCAAATAAAGCACAGATATACAACCGTAGAAGAGACACAAAACAGATGAAAGCTACAGAAAAATAAATTTGGTATTGAACTTGTGAAATGTTAATGGGGTACAGAAGATTACATGTAAATAACTTGAAGTGTACAATTGCCTAAAACAGATAACTAAATTATAGAAGCATGACATGGCAATGAGTTACAAATTTTTAATTCATGCTTTTTTTATTTAATAATTGCTCCATGCATTCAGGGGAAGAAAGATTGGAACCTTGTCGGATATTCTGTAGAATAGCTTTTAAAATACCTTTTACTTGTACTTTTACATTAGGCTTACACAAAATTTATCTGGACTTCCTATTTTTGCATGTTCAGCTAGAATGCTGTCTGAGTTATATAATTTTGTGATGTCTGTGGAAATGCTGATGAGGTTGTGAAATGGGTTTCAAGCAACGATGTGCCTCGATACCCATGAAGTCCCGTGAAGACATGATTATATCAGAAACAACATGTTTCACCTCCATCTTCCATACATCTTCAAAGAGGAGCCTGGAAACCTATGCAGTGGTGTATCTTGAGGATTCAAGCTAAACCTTGTGCATGATCACCATGAATAAGTAAATGGCATCTGTTTATACAATGAAAGGCTTAACTGGAAAAGAGGTAATTAGCATACCTAAATCAGCATCAGCATCAGCCATTTCTACATCAACTTTACCAATAAGACCATCTGCATCACTATTCCCCGGGCCTGACTGAGTCTCCTGTGCCTTCATAACAGCATCCATTGAATCAAATACTTCTTGGTCAAACAAAGCTGGAAGCCTAGATTGTGTTCTCTTATCACACTCTAAGCATCAATAGGAACCCACTCCATATCTGGGCTCCAAGTCCCTGATCCTCCTGTAATCAGCAAGCAGTGACTCCCGCTTCCTCTTGCACAGAAGACCTGATGACATCAAAAGCCAAGCAGTTGTCAGACATCTTCTTCCATTTTTGATGCACAGAGAAAGCTTTGACCCAGTCCTCAGCCACAGCAGTAATCTCGCTCACAAGAACCAGCTTTCATGTGTGGTCCAGCCAGGAGCAATCTGGGAATGAGTGCAGCGACAACTTGATGGTGTTTGAGGCTGTTAGTGGTGGTATCTAGCTTTGGAGGTGAATCTTTATCCGTAACAGTGATTGGCTTTTTAGATGATTCCTTGTCCTTATTGGAGGCTGGTAGAGATTGAACCATGCAAGGTGTCTCAGTTTGTTCCATTCCGCTGATATGCAATAGTTATCCGACAAGGGAGAGAGATTTTCATGAAAAACTAAGACCAGCACTAAAATTTCTATGTGAAGTTAAAAGAGAAGTTCATTTCCTGGTATAAATCAAGGCCTACAAAATGCCCAGCAAATAGGGGAGGAAACATGGTTTTCTTCCTTCAAGACAAATATCATTTTGAAATTTACCAGTTACTCTTCCTAAAAACCCAGGTCTGCCTAGGCTTAATAAAATTTTATTCAGAGATTGGCAAACTCCACCTGACCACAGAATTAGGGCTATGCAAAACAATGCTCTGAGAAAAGAATGTTTTCATAAATCTTTAAAACATTGTATAAAGAACTTAAGAAGATTGCATAAAATGAAATTATAGATCATTAGATTTAACAAAGCTGCTTCTAGTAAAACATGTTGATATTTACAATTTATATTACCATATCAATTAATATTTCAATATTATGCATAATTTTTTATTCGAGTTGGAACATTAGATTTCATTTCTATATAGCAAAAATAATAATAAACTGCATACGCATATACTTATATAAAAACATAAACAACTGAGAATCAATAGCCATATATAGTTCCATGTTGCCTTACCTAAAGAGGTTAATGATGAAACAACTTTGGAAGCTGTATTAAATTCAATGATGTATATCAAATAAATACCAATGTGGAACATTACTCACTATT
Organism: Phoenix dactylifera; assembly: GCF_009389715.1. Taxonomy (NCBI): domain Eukaryota; kingdom Viridiplantae; phylum Streptophyta; class Magnoliopsida; order Arecales; family Arecaceae; genus Phoenix; species Phoenix dactylifera. The sequence goes on along the minus strand of NC_052398.1, from coordinate 5,147,960 downwards.
TTAAGAGTTGGACTGCACACTTTACACTAACCCCTCAAAATAGGAGCTAAGGATTCAACATCAATGATGGACAATCCAAATTCAAGATCCAAACCATTAGACATGATCTACACTACAAAAAATACATGGATACTAAAATCTTGTATTTCGGTGGTCTCTAACCTAATCATCAAAAAAGTATCAAAATGGACAATTTTAATAATATGATACTATATTTTACTATGATCTAACCATCAAAATCTAGCGAATTTAAATATATCCATGTTTTATGATGTGTAGATTATAACCCATAAAATGGATTTTTGATTTATATGCTTTGTCATGGATTTTACCTTACAAGTACAATTGATATAGTTTATTTTATACCAACTTGATGCATATGTTAGAGACCACCAAAATACATAAATTTTGGTTTCTAGGCATTTTTTATAGTACAGATCATGTCCAATAGTTTGGGTCTTCAATTTAAACAGCCTATCATTAATTTTAAATCATTATCTCCTTTTCCAAGGAGTTAGCATCAAGTGTGTAGTCCAAATCTTATTTTAATTAAAAAGGAGAAGCAATGATTCATGAAAGAACATGTCATAGAATCTTATGCAGAAAATAAGTGATTGAAAAATGTTAAGATCTTTAAAATAAAGAAAAGCACTAAACTTTGAATTTGAAGGCTTTTAAAAATAGGTTACCCGTTACCCCATGTTTTTCTTGGTTCAAGTCCCACAATGCCCTTTGCATGGGAAGCAGGGAAAATAAGTTTTTCCTCTTGAGGCCACAAACTATGAAGCAACCCAGACCTATCGAGATGCCAAAGGTGTTTAAACCATATGATCTAAAATTCAAGCATGGAATAGAATTCTTTAAAAAAAAAAAAATCTAAGAGACATGTAAAGCCTATAATTATTGAAGTTCAGCAACAAGATCTCAGAAATAGGGCTAAAATTGCTTAAATTTGTTTGAGAACCTTATCCGTTCACTTGGGTGTGGTTCAATAGTTTCATCTCAAGCAGCTTCTAACATTGTTTTAGGAGAAATTGGGCCCAAACAAGGATCAACAGATACTTGGAATTGCTTTCCATACTCATATCAATATATATTGGATATCAATACTCATCGGATACAACTAGGATGCATCTCTATGCTTATTTACGTATCCGTCAAAAAAATATCCAGGATGGAAGTTATACTCCACTTTTGGGGTCCCATCTCATCTTCTCTTTGAAATTACATAGGTCAAACAACAATTAACACAGTGCAGAGGAAACGACTGATATGCTGTCAACTTTGGAAAAATCAAGGGAACCACTAGTCTTTCACATATAATCGTGCCAGCCACCTTACAGAGATGAAGGTTTTCTCATGTGTTACTCACTCAATATCTTTCTTTTTCAAGAGCTTCCTCCTTCGGTCAAATCTACTTGTTCCTACGAACACCTCTCAAAAGGGAAAATTCACTTTTTCTCCTCTACTGCCCCAGTTCTCCTTTGAACTGAGTTCTACGAATTAACCATTCTATCCACATCTCAGCTCACGGATTTCAAACGACATCTGCTAGCTGGATATTTTGCAAGAAGGTATGGACAGAAAACTCAACTGGCGACAAAAATCAGTGAAACTGATAAAACTGTTACAGATTAGCTAGCCACATTTGAATTTTTAAGCTTTTCTAAAACAGAGAACTTACCTTGCCGTAATCTAGGACCTCTGTCCATCTCACAAAGTATTATATAGACCAGTTAAGTTCCATTGCATCTAAGTAGAAATAAAATCATAAATTCTGAAATTTTACATTGGCCGTAGCCTAATCCATAATATTTGTTGTCACGGAATAATCTATTCGCCATTATAACTCATATTCTTCCAGTCTAGAAAGTGTTCAGGCAAAACTAAATCCTCCCTTGACGTAACAGGAAAAGAAAGAAAAGGATTTTGTCCCCCCTATCTGAAATTTTAGAAAAAAAAATCCCAGCGTAATCCAGAAAATGAAAAAGAAGTTGATGAGAATGTATGAGTGGAAGCGATTATGAGGAAATTCAAAAAAGAAGCTATACGTATAAAAATTCAATTAAACAGTAAATGGACCCGAAAAAGAGAAGAAATCTCGCCCTAATCTCATGCCACCCTGTGGCTCTTCTTCTTCTCTTTGCGATCGGCCAGCGGCGACGGGAAGAGAGCGGGCAATGGAGAAGGCTCGGTGGGCGGCGGTAGCTCTTCGAGCGTGGCAAATAGAAAGGGAGAGGGAAAAATAAAAAGGCTTGAAACTTTCCGCTTTGGCAATAAGGATCACGTGCTCGTGGCCACCTTTTAACGTTTTTGCCAAAACCGTATTATGATTTTTTTTATTTTTTCCACAAAATTTAGATTGTAGCATGCAAGGACTGTTCAGTTGTGATAAAAAAAAAAAAAGAGGGAGTAAGCTCGTGGTCGACTGAGAGGCTGGTTAGGGCGGCGGCGGCGAAATTCTCATTCCGAGAAATTTTGTCGGTGTGGCACACCGCTGACATGGCGTACTTGGTGCAGGATATAATTTCTCGTTCTTGCCAATGTTGTAGCCCAGCCATCTTTTTGACTAGAGGCCGTATGGTTTTATGAGCCAGTGGATGATCAATGAGATCTTTTTAGCAAGAATTTTGTGTGGCTTACATGCAATGGTAATCGATAAGAATCACTGAAAAAACAATCACTCGGAAAATTCACCTTGCTTCCTTGGGTTATACTTTCGAGTTTTTACGGCATTTTCCTCATCCGCCTTTAGCCGCGATTTGCGCACGTCAGCACTCTTCAAACAAAACCCACGGACAGAAACTACCGGGTCTTGATCCATTAGCTTATATAACGATATCATGCTCAAAAAGAAGGGAATTTAAACCCTATCTTGTTTTAGTTGCGTCCCCTGGCCTGGCAAACTTCTAAAGTGAAGCACTCGTTATGGTTATGGTTATGGTTGACATGTAGGAAAAGCTTATGCAGGGGGTCATGGTCGACACACATATCACGCAGTCTTGAGTGTTACTGAGGCTTAAAGAAAAAAAAAAAAATCAAACCACTCTGAAGGTACTATATATGTAGGCTGGAAAGGCAGCAATGCTTTAAGCACTCCGTGATCTATTATTTCTGGTTTTATTGAATATATCCGTACTCGTATTGTATAAAATATCCACTTTAACAAAAAAAAAATCAAAGAAAAAGGTTAGCATCTATTTTATTTTCTGTTCTCCATTTCCCTCCTACAGTCTTCTGAACTTCCTTTCATTCATCTTTCACCTACTCTATCTGGCAACTTTTTTTTTTTTAATCCAAAATCCTTTAACCCTGGCAAAAGAATAATTTTGGTGAACAACATTCACTTACTTTGTATGGATTATATCATACAGTCTATAGTCTAAGATCAATCAGAAAGATTATTATATAATTCTTGTCTGGGGTGTAGATCGTTCAATAGCGTAAGCTTTGCAGAGCATAATTGTTAGGAGAGATTGAGCTAGTCAGCCAAATTAAGCACGGCAATGATTAGAGAGATTAACCAATTCTTTTGTCTACCAGACTCCCTTTCTCTAGCCCAATCCTTGTGAAATGTTCTGCATTTTATTCATTTTACTAGTTTCAATGATCACCTTGAATTACAAATTCACTATTGGACGTATGACGGTGGCGTTTATCATGATTTGTATTTCTAATATAGACGGGTCACAATGACGGCTTAGGTTTTATTATCCTTTCTGATGTGGCATGGATTTGTTGACTTATACCGAGCTGCCGACCTGAGCAGTCGACTGAGTTGCCGATATAAATAGTCAACCGAGCTGCCGATCTGCACAGATAACCGACAACAACGAGCCATGTGTCTTCGAATTAAAATATACTTAAGGCGGTTAAAGCCTATTAAAAAGATAGTGGTGATCTAACATACTTATAAGGTGTGATACTGGATAGTTATCTTGTATGTTCGAGTGGTTATCGCATTATCGACGCAATTAACCACCATAACATGCGTAAGATGCTTGTAGTTATTACCCGCCAAGCCATTAAGGTGCACATTCGTCTTATTTCGATGCTGAACATTGCTCTATATAATCAACCTCGAAGGACCTTCAAGTACACTCTCTCTCAGATTAACACTCTTGCTTTTACTATTCTCGGTTCTCCACTATTCTCCAAAATCCTTCTTCTACTTAGGCATCAGAGATGCCCTGTTGGATAAAATTTGGTGGCTCTCAATATTGTTTTTTTTGCTTTCAAGTTGAACTCTCAGTAGACCGCTTTATTCGAACAAGGTCATAACCAATCACCCACTATTCACTAGCCCATCCAATCTCTTTAGCTTGGATCTTGGCAGCAACACTTTCTATCTACAACAATACCTAAATATAGCCATCTATTTTGCCGCTCTAATAACCAAGCTTCTAAACAATGTGCTATCCCATTTTAATAGCTTTCTATTGAAACCATTATTAATTGTTCACTACAATAGCCATTATTTATCCCAAAAAGTTACTTAATTTTAATAATTAAATAATCACTAAAATAACAACAATTACAGTAGTGTTATAATAGAAAATAATAAAGAATATTGGAAAAATAGTATTGCATTTTCTTTGTTTATATTAAATAAAGTAATATATTTTTAGACTTCACAATCATTTTTAAAGAAAAAATTGAAATTTGAAAATATATTATTTTATTAAAATGTAAATAAAAAGATTCTATTTATACCTATTACGATGATAATATAATGGATGGTGGCCAGGCTATCATAATACCATTATTTAAAACCATGCAAACAACTTGATTTATATGTAAAATTTATAAACCCTATTTTTGGATAGAAGATTTTTTGTTCGACTCTTTGATTTCATTTCAAGTAATTGGTAGGTTGAACGATGAATGCACTGCAACAAATTCAAAATATAAGAATAGGTAATATTTAACGAGAGAAAGAAAATATAGTTGGAACAATTAATATTTGTGGTACAATAACGATCTGCATTTGATGCAGAATAAAAATTCTTTCTCATCTACAGATATAGAACTCCATCATATAGAAAGACATAATATATAATTTTAAAAAATATCAGAAGTTGCTCACCTTAGCATGGGTTAGACCATCAGAAAAGATGAAAAACATCAAAGTGTTTTTATGCATAGTGGGGTAATTTTTTCCTTCTGATTCAGGATAGTAGGGGCAATTAACCAATCTATTAATGTATCTAATCCAATAAGTTTAAAACAAAAAAATAAACAATTAATGATAGATAGAAATATGCAGCAAAATTGTACATAATACAATGTCACACAAGTCGCATACTTTACACTCATACTTGCACCCATTTTGGCGCCAGAAACTTCCATCACAAAGAACAAAAACACTCAAACGCTTAGACCAGGCAGGTTAAAGCCGTGGGCGCGGCGAACGCAAACGGTTTCCCCTGCCTGACAACCAGGCGGGTTTATTGGATGGACCAGGTCCAGTGGACCAGTCCAATGGTCACTCGCCACATAACCCTAGAGATGCTACCGTACATCCGTCCGTCCATGCAATAATTTCTCTCTAGCGAGCGGGTTTGCTCGAAGCCGAGGAGGCAGGCGGTGAGCGGACCCGAGCCCAGCTGGGCTCTTTTTGGCATTTAGCGGTTGCGGTCACCCGGAATTCAAAATCATTATATCCTCCGCGTCCCGTCTGTCAGGTGTCCCACGCGACGCCAGCTTTTTTTTTTTTGATGAAAACGCGACGCCAGCTTCGCTGTCGGAAAGACGAGGCGTCCCACTGAAACCAAGCCATCATCACCCCGCTATTCGGAATTATAAATGCTTCCAAGGCCAACCACGGCGTGTCAGGCGCGTGCCGTATACATGACTCGTTGTTTTTGGTAAGTGGATTGGGACCCGTAGCAATACTCATCGGGATTTCGAATCGCCAACCCAACCCCGCTTTCCCTCCCCTCCGATCGTGCACCCACTTCTCTCTCCCTCCCTCGTTCCCCCTATTTCTCTCCTCGGTTTCGCGGTTGTCCCTCGGTGTCTGCTCTCTCTCAGCTTTTTTTTTTCCCCCCTCCACTCTTTTTAGGGTTCTGCGCTCATTTGAAATAGAGTAATTCGAATTCTAGGGTTCTTTTGTCTGCTCCCATTACCTTCTTCCACTTGTTCGATCGGCATCCTTTCTCCCTCCCTCTTCTTGGATTTCTTTCAGGCATTATCTGGAGCGAAGGATCTCTATCTTTCCGTCGTTAAATCCACAGCCTTTGCTCTGTCTTCTTCCACAACTGGATGGATCTCTCCAGCTTTGTCTCTTTCGGCTTTTTTTTTTTTTTTTTGTGTGTGTGTGTTTGTTTCTTTGATCTGATTTCTGAAAGTAGGGTAAGGGGTTGCGACTTGTGAGTCTCTTTAATCCTTATTCATGGGAACCCCTTTCTTCAGTTTCTGTACAAAATTTATCCATCTCGGAAAACCATGAGTTCGTCATCTCCTTTTCCTTTATTTAGTTACTTCTCTTTTGGGCTTTTCTCGGCTGTTGATCTTTTCTTTGAGAAAACTCAACTCTATTTCTTATAGCTCCTCACTTAATATGGTTTGCTTTCCTGTTAGTCAGTAACTTGAGATTTGTGTTCCTATTAGAATTTGGAGCAGCAACCAGGGGAGAAATCTTTGAAAATTTGATGGACGCCGCTACCATCACTATGGCCAGTCCCCGCTCTCCACTTGTTGAAGGAAGCCCGGTTGCCGCGGCTCAAAATCTAACGCCAAGTTGTGAGCTTTGAGCGGTTTGGTAGCTGGTGGAGGGTCGGAAGTGAGAGATCAACAAACCATCCGTTGGAATTCCTACCCTTTGGGAAGATTAATCGATATGAAGTCCAATCCGTCCCAGGTGAAGGCCAGGGCGGGTGGCAGGATGGTCACCTCACAGCAGGCGGTCTTCGAGCTGAAGCATCGGCTGGTCCTCTCGCTGAACAAGCTCGCCGACAGGGACACCCACCAGATTGGTGTGGACGAGCTCGAGAAGACTGCCGAGAGCTTAACTCCTGACATGATCCCGCCGTTCCTCTCGTGCATTACCGATACTGACTCCGAGCAGAAGAGTGCTGTTCGGAAGGAATGCGTGAGAGTAATGGCCAACTTGGCCAGGGCTCATGGGAGCCTTTTGGCTTCCCACCTTCCGAAGATGGTGGCTAGTATCGTCAAGCGCCTCAAGGATACAGATTCTGTTGTCAGGGATGCCTGTGTGGAAACATGTGGTGTTCTGGCTACGAGCATAAGGAGCTCTGGCGGCGGCGGCGGCAGCACTGCCTTTGTGGCATTGGTGAGGCCCCTTTTTGAAGCTCTTGGTGAGCAGAACAGATACGTGCAAGCTGGTGCGGCGTTGTGCTTAGCCAGGGTTATTGATGAGGCAACCGATCCCCCTATGTCGATTTTGCCGCAGATGCTGGCTCGTGTCGTTAAGTTGCTCAAAAATCCGCACTTTATGGCGAAGCCAGCCATCATTGAGTTGATCAGAAGCATCATTCAGGTCAAATCTGTTGTTTTCTAGACTATGGACTTTGGATATGCTGGCTTTTATATATAGTAGTATGCTATCTTATCTTTTTATTTACATGAGTCTGTTGTTGCGTTAGAAGCATCTATTTCGTGTATAACTTTTTGCTTTTCTTTTATGTTCTTGATGTTACTTTTAAACCCTTACATATCATCGGGCTGAACATGTTAGCATACCCTGTATAATTTGGTGATATGCATAATTTTAACAATAGCACTCGAATCAATCGCTAAATTTCAGCATGGTGGAAGGAATGGATGCTACAAGGATTCAAAATCAATTTTTTATTCGCTCTTGTAACCACATTTTGTAATGCAATCAATTGATAACTTTTCTTGGAAGTAAATCTGTAGGTATATGCTTTGCTCTATTGTAGAAAGAGGAAGTCACACTATTAATTATTGAAGTTTACTAAATCATAAGAAGGATTGATTCTTGCCTAGAGTGTATCTCAATAGCAGGAAAATTCTACATAAGATGCAGCACCAGCTTTAGAATTTCTCTGAAATCTCGTCCTGGCACACGCATCCGAACTGTATCCTTCAAGAGATCTGCTTCTTGTGCTTGCACTTGAGACAGCTCATGCACCTCTGGTTTAGGTAATCAAGATGTACGAAATATATAGTTTCCAAGAAGATGAGAACTTATCAAGTAGGCCCCTTATGACTTCAATGGTATGTGGTTTAAAATGGCGTAATAGTGCTGGGTTTGTTCTTATGGCAATAGTGCTCTTGTAGTGCCAAATTCACCAAAGGACGAGATGGTAAATTTCTCAAATGGGCACTTAATCCAAGCTTGTTTCTGCATTTTGTTTCTGACTTATCAATTAGTTCTTTTAACCATTATCAGAAAGCCTTACTGTCATTTTCGTTATATCTAAAAGCGCGCACGCACACACACACACACACATTTTGTCCCCTCCTGTTCTTCCTTTTTGGCCTTAATTGAGGTTGTGATCTTGCCATCTATCGAAATTTTTCTTGTTTTAATTGTTTTTGCTCTTTCCTGCTCTCAATTGGCAGTCTAGTCATCATAATCTCAATCAAAGCCTGATCTTATCTATTAAGAATCCTTTTTGTGATCTGACTGTGTATTATTTGCCTCTTGACTTTTTATAGCTCGATGCCAAACTGAGTCAGCAAGTGCAGAAAGCTAACTTGATGTAACCATAAGTCCACAACCATAATAATCAAACCTTGCCCCAATTGTTTGAGGCTGGTATTGTGATTCCTCATTTGTCAAAATGTTGAATTTAAATTAATTTCATAGTTTGACATGCTTCTAATGACTGGTGTCAATGTATCATCAACTCTCCATCTTTTTCACTTGGCTTTGGGGACAGCTTTGCCAATGCTGAAAGCTACTTGATATGTTTAAAGGAAATATGTTGTAGAAATCATGTAATGATATCTATGGGCTTCAATGAAAATGAAAGAGAGAGCATGAAAGTGTATTATATTTTATTGCACCTCTGTGACTGCTATGTGAGAATACTTAAAACTAATTGTAAAGTGATTCATCATAAACACGTACACCTTTTTCCTTCTTTCTATGAATAAATAATAACTTAAAGAACATTGTGAAACAGAAACGTTCATTATGTGCTACTATAATTTAAGCCACAACGGCACAACCTTCAACAGCCAAAATATGTGAATAGAGGAGAACTAGTTCACTTAAAGTGGCTTAAAGTAGCATCCAGTGAAACAGTCTTGCCCAAATGAAATAAATATCTGATGAAGACAAGTGCCTCCTGTTTCCTGAAGGAGTGCTAGATGCTCTTACTATTGATTTAAAGTTCTATGTTAGCTAGATAGATAAGCAGATATGCCCATTCCCATTCTAATTTCCTCATTACTGGATAAATTATGTTATGTTGAATGCCCTGTTAGATAACAATGAGACATGGCTATTCCTTCCCTCCCCTTATCTCTTTGGCAAATTTTGCATGATTATTTTGTCTCATGCTACCAGGCAGGAGGTGCTTCCACAGAGCATGCTCTGTCTGTGGCACTGACTGGCATTCTGGATGCCCTCAAAAGTACTGACTGGACAACACGCAAAGCTGCTTCTGTGGCATTGGCAGGTATTGCTGTCAGTGCTGGAGCTTTGTTGGGGCCTTTCAGAAGTTCCTGCCTGCGCTCACTGGAAGGTTGTCGATTTGATAAGGTTAGTTGCACTTTAGACTACTTTTAGTTGTACCACATATCATATTTGATTATGCATTGTTCTTTCATTTTTTCTTTATAGGTGAAACCTGTGCGGGATGCTATTATGCATGCCATACAGTGTTGGAAAACCCTGCCTGGAGCTGGATCTCCTGAACCTTCAGAGGCTGGGTCATCCACAAAAGGTCTGACAGCATTCTTAGTTTCTGTGCTATTTTGCTGCAGTATTCTTGATACTAAAACAAAATATCTGACCGAATTACCTAAAATACTTATTTTTGAACAACTATCAATTAAATTAATGACATCATATTCCAGTGTGAATAGCATATTGCAGTAGACGTTGACCTGTTAGAAGACTTGGCAAGTGAATAAATGTTGATTTTGACTGAGTAGATGATAATGCCATCTTTCTATGATTTTACATGCATTTTGTTACAAGCATTTAGCAAAAGGATAGTCTTATGAGCCTGCAGTTCAAGCAGTAAGGCATCTATAAACAATTTGGCGAAGATCACTGTTTTTGGCCTGTATAAATATTTGATGTGCTTCTGGGCAGTAGTTGTTTTCTTTGTTAACATCACAAATGCATAGCTATTCTTCAGCTTTTTTAACTGCATTATTGGTATTTCTTATATCCCTTTATGTGTATAACCATCACTTTCTATGTATACAAGTACTTAACCTTTCATGTCATGTTATATTATAAAAGTTGACAAACAGTGCTACTGCCTGTTGTACATATTTTTCATGTTCTTGTGACAGAAAATTTTAGTGGAGACTACCATGATGTTACAAGTGCTAGTGATAGTGGATGGAGAGACACATCTTTCAGGAAAGTTGGTCCTGTTTCTGTTCTAAGTGGCAACTCCACCAGTTCAACAAAGAAAAGAGCTCCTTTATCTGTGAGGAAAGCCTGTACCAACTATGTGCAGAATCACCAACATATAAAGTCAAATGATTGGCATATCGAGATATCATTTCCAAAAAGTCGTGCTATGCCTTTGCCTGGTGCTGAACAGAAAGAATCTGGGAGACATTGCATTGAGAAGGCTTTTGATAGAATGGCAGCACATGCAGCTGGGGAGCAAGATGTCAAGTATGGCGACCCAATGGATGATAAACCGGAATGCTCTTCTGTGTCAGATTTAGTTAGTGGCAGCTATGAGACGAAGCATGTAGCTGTTGCTCATGAGTGTCTTGAGGATGGGGATTCAGCAGACCTAATTGGGATGAATCAAAAGCCTACCGCTGAGGAAATCGAACCCGAACTCCTTAGAACTCGGGAACGCAATAGTTTGGATTCAACTGTTACAGACTTCTGTTCCCAGACTGTGCATGGATGCTGTCTGCATGCTGCAAATGAATTGTCCTTCATCAGAAAGCAACTCTTGGAGATCGAAACCAAGCAGTCAAACTTGTTGGATCTCTTACAGGTATTCTACATATTCAGGCAAGAAATTATTTGTTCTATATCTGATAAGATGATTTATAATGATACTGGCCCTTAAGAGGGATGAATGGAAAAGAGTTATTTATATAGAGGATTAGAGATGCATGGGTGGTGTTTGTTGGTTATAATTCTAATAATCTGCTGGATCTTAATATCTTACGAAAGAAGGTTGTGCTAGAATTATCATACACAGTTTTCAGGCCAATCTTATTAAAGACTTAAATGTTATGGTGTTGATGCTTATACCACATGCTATCTCAAATTGCTGCTACCCTTTGTTAAAGAACTGCTGTTATGATGTCTCCTCCAATTTGCACCAAGCATTGTGAAATATTGTCTCAACGTAGCAATATTTAGATGTCTTTTAATTCATATCCTCCCTGCAGATCTCCTCACTCAGTTCTAATTCTTTTCTTTGTTTCTTGATATGTCATATTAATTACTGGCATACAAAAGAGCTACCAATTCATTACATCTCGAATCTTATTATTGATCTGGTTCCTTAGCACCGTATTTTTCCTCTGACTTGCTATACTTAAACCGACCAAGTTTTATGATGTATTTGGATCCATATGTTAGCCCCAATTTGCATGATCTTAGAGACAAGAAAGATGGTTCTTTTCCTATGGACATCACTCATTTCTATTGTTATCTGCCTGCAACTTCCGTTCCTGCATGATCTACCGTTTAGGTGCCACCTGCCTAACATTCTTAACTCATCTACCATTTTTTCATGCAATATGAACAAGTTAATTTGATTCTGACTGAGGTACAGTCAAGGCATGATTTAGAGACGAAACCAATCAACTCAAGCCTACCTTGTTTGGTGATATGTTGGGTTGGACTGTTCATATCCTTTTTTGCACCCTTACACAGGTCATGGTAAATGTTGGATCTTCTGTACCATTTTGACATATGCATGTGGGATGCGGCAAGATAGGACAGTCCCAGAGTTCTGGAGATCAGAAGTTTGGACTTTAGACCTTGACCCAGGATGCAAATCCAAACTAATATCATCCTCCTATCCAGGCCTGGCCTAGGTCCTTGACAAGCCCATCAGGTTGCAATCTGTTTTGCATCTTGTATTTAGCTAATTTATTTTGCACGTTTTTTCTTCTTTATGCTGTTTTATAACATGCAAGTAATTATATGTTCTTTTGGGATGACATGTAGGTGGGCTCTCTCTCTCTCTCTCTCTCTCTGTGTGTGTGTGTGTGTGTGTGTGTGTGTCTCTGTGGGTGTGTGTGTGTGTGTACATATGTGCACCTGTATAGGTGTTTATGTCTCCATCCCTCCTAAATTTTTGTTGCTTTTGCATCGTTCAGGTGTTTATGGGGAATACACTAGACAACCTGTCAACCTTGAAGTTCAAGGTGCATAACTTGGAGTATGCTGTAGATAAAATATCGCAAGGCATTACTCGAAATGAAAACTATTCTAACATGGCTAGTTCCAGACTTTTGAAGAAAAATCAAAGTGTTTCTTCATCTCCTCGGCTTTCCACCTGCACACCTAGGCCATCAACGGATTCTAATTACAAACAACCTTCACTATTATCTATGAAAAATAAGGAACCGTGGGGTGAAAATGCATCTCTGAAAAGCAGGTCAAGCACTTCAGTCAAAGATGGAGTGGAACTTTGGCGGGATCCTGCACTGAATACAATTAGAAATCCTATAACCAAGGGTATACAGAAGAACTCAGGAGGAAATGCTCACAGCTCAGTCAGCAGTCAAGCAAGGGATGCAAAGGATTTACATTCTGTTTCAGCTAGTAATGATAGTGCCAAGCAAAGTAACTTGGAAGGTATGAGTGGCTTCTGGCAACGGGTTAAGGAGTTTCTTATTGTTGGGGATGCGGAGTCTGCATATGTTGAAGCTCTCTGTTCTGGTGATGATCTTAGTCTGATTGAGCTTATGGATAGAACTGGGCCTGTTCTAGAAAGACTGTCATGTGAGACGGCAAGTGAAGTTCTGAGCATATTGACCACACACTTTCTAGATCAGAGGTTTCCGGATTCCACAATATCTTGGCTGCAACAGGCAAGTTGCTGAACCTTCATGACTGCAGAACTCTGTAGTTATGGTTCCTGCATACCTTGTGAAGTTTGCAAAAGAGGATCATGTCACTACCGTGTATTATAGATCTGCACTAGCTTTAATTTTATTTATTTATTTATTTATTAACAAGTCGATGCAACTCAGTCCAAGATAACCTATTCTATCCCCTATGTTGTTCTAGGTGGTTGATTTAAGTACTGCTCATGAACCGAGGCACCTTTTCATGTCCCCAAAAGCCCAGATGGAGTTCCTGTTAGCATTACAGGGATTGGTGGCTGTGGGATCCTCCGATCAAGCAGACAGAATATCCATATCGCAGCTTGTGGCAAAGTTGAGCTTAGTATGGGGTGGGGCCCCATGCAGGTACTAGCTGTAACTTTAGTCCCGAAGTTTCTGAACTCTTTCATCATTCAATAGCAGTTGGAACACCCTCGGGTTGAATTCATATGATTATGTGCACAAGAAGTTAAGGTGATCATCCCTATTCAGTTGTTAAAGTTGAGTTCATATCATGCCAGTGATGTCACTGCACTCCATCCATGTGCAATATTGCATTTTCACTTTTCATCCAAGATAATTTAGGGGAAAAATTGTACAGTTTTAGGAGATGTATAATTAAGCTTCTTAGATTTTCTTTTTTCCCCTTGTTTAACTAGAAAAAACAAGAATCAATTAGAATTCATGTGCATGAGAAATGCTTTTTGTGCTGCTTGTGATAGAAAAGAGTGCTTGTAACTTTGCTTACCATAGTAAGGGTCATTTAAGTGCATGAAACTAATCGAAAGAGTAGAAAATGGATAGAACACAGATGGAAACAAGCATCTCATGTTGTCAAGATTGTCAGGTTACTAGAGATCTTAATGCTCTGGAAGGATCCCGACATGTCGTAGTGCTCTGATTTCATACTTCGGCATTTTATCTTTGTTTTCAATGTGTTCTTGACCCAGGATGTTTGGAGGCATAAATACGCATTGGTGGAGACTGGAGAGCTGGGGTTACATGGTGACAAAAATGCCAGAGTTATCCTCAATTAAAATCTTAGCCAACTAGAAGACAATTTTATGGATTTGCATTACTAGTGCATTCAATCATTTTCTTTATTCTGTAGATATCAATGAATTTGATTGTTGTACATTTTTTGGAGCTTGGTATCGATGGATTTGAGGCTCGTGCTTATACAAATTTTGTTCTTGTGATAGGAAAATGCTCCCAACTCGGGGACTCCGAGGAAACAAAAGCGCGGTAGCCAGTGCAAGAGGATGACAGGTGCCAAGTAGAAATTCCAGTTTGTAATATCCTGGATATCTGATGAAGCTTTCTGATCTGTGTTATATGATGCGTACAATTTTCAATCTATTTTGGTAGTTCATGAAAACATGGAGTAAAAGATGTGCAACCTTTTGCATTGCAACAGATCATCTTGGAAGGATCGCATTCCTGAAACCTCTGTGATGGTAAATGTTTGAACTGCATATCCAGAAGTAAACATGCAGGCCTTTAGCGCTGAGGAATCATATGTAATATGTTGGCAAATTGAACTTCTCTAAATAATTTCGAATCTTTACGTAAGATCTACAATAAATCTGTTGGTGAATTATCACTAGCTACCAATTTTTGACGGGGTTCTGTAATGCATACTTTACAATCCTTTGGTGATATTCCTATTCGAAAATTTGTGTCTTCTCCTACGGGTGTACCTCAAGTTTTGCCTCTCGAGCCAGGGGATCACCAGATAGCAAGTTCTAGCTATTACTTTACCCTTATATGCTTCTTGGATGGAGTTAAATGGATTTGGATCCCCTCCAGTTCGGGGTTAAATGGGAGATCTGGGCCGCAAAATCACGACTGCCCGTGATCATGTGACACCATGCAGTGCCCGCAACTCGAGTCCGTGTCAGTGGTTTTCTTTTTTCCAGATTGTTTTGAGGTTTCTTTTTCGTATCAACTTTCATGTCTTTCTACGTGTAAAGTAAATGGCAACCAATATTCGGTAACTAAGCCCTGTGGTTGTCATGCCTGCTGATGCCACAAGCATCAGAAGCCAAAACAACATAAACCAAAATATTGTCAAATAAAACCCTTTAATCTAGGATAAATGAAATATACTAAAAAACAAAGAAGCTAGGAGAGAGCATGAGCTTGGTTCATCTCTGCTTTGATAAAAATCAGCTGCTTGTTAAGGTTGCTTATGCAAATAATCTTCTGTACCAGCATATCAAACTAGATGTCGATGCGCAAATGGCGTACTTGCAGTAAACATGATGAGTGTGGTTGTAAAGGATGACAATAAATTGAAATGTTCACGCATCAACATCTAAATAAGTGTACAGGAAAAGTCGAACAATCATCACACAATTTACATATGAACCTCATCAAAAGATGGTTTTGCACCCCCATTATGATGAGAAGATTTTGGTGGTGGGCCATCATAATATGGCAAGGGAGTATATAGCATATATTCCATTTGGGCTCCTGCCATCATTAGGCTGAGTTCTTCTGCTACGTACCTTCTGTTCGTTTTCACCTGCATTCCTGGGAGTGTTTCTTGTCAGCGATCCGCAGTTTCTTTAGGAACCTCATAGAGGGTCACAGCACTACTGCAGCTCTGGAGAAGCATGTCTTCCCTGCTCTCAGGTTGGTCTTGAATGCCCTCTAGGGTCTCGACTACCTGGCTCATGATGGGTCTCCCTCTGGGGTTCTGGCTGAGGCACCGATATGCTAAGCCGGCAATCTCCATCGCCACTTTGGTAGAGTACTGCCCTTCCATTCTTGGATCTATGATCCTCAGCAATTTTCTGTTATGGATCAACAGTGGGCGAGCCCACTCTACTAGGTTATGCTCTCGGCTAGGCCTGCTCTTGTCCATGGCCTTTCTTCCTATGAGCATCTCGAGAAGCACAACTCCAAAACCGTAAACATCACTCCGGGCAGTTAAATGGCCTGTGATAAATCAACTGTAGGGATTAGTTGGAGAGCCACTTGTTTAAAAGGTGCAAGGCGAGTCTTGCTCAGAACATGAGCAAAAAGGTAAACCAAAAAAGAGCTCAATGCTAGACCAAAAAAGAAAGCATTTTTCCTTGCAGTTCTAATTTATTTTACCTACATTCAGACTGAAAAAATGCAGCCAATAATAATTTGATCAATGTATAATCCATTAAAAAGATAAATCAGCCATCTGCCAGAAACAGTGTCTTTAGGGAATAAAAAGGAGACGGAAGAAGAACATATTCATATTCGTTTAGTGGTATAAACAATTAAGTGATTTCTGTTTCAGGAAAAAAAAAGGATTCTGAGATGGAAAAACCAATCACAAAACTTAAAAAATAATGAAGTAGATTTCAGGAAAAAAATAATTAAAAAAGAGCCTGAGATGGAGAGACCAACCACAAACCTTAAAAATTATGAAGTAGATGTGCTGCTAATTCTGAATATTACTGTAAGCCTATTTGGAATAGATGCAAACCAGCTAGCATCTCAGAACCTCCAACTCAAAGCATCAAAGATTACCAAATTATGAATTGAATATAGTAATAAAAGTTTTTACTGAGTGACTCAGCATAGAACTAATGATATCATACACTTTTCCCCCAAAAAGATGTTTATATTGCAAAACACTTTTAGCAGACTCACCAGTCATTACATACTCAGGAGCAGCATACCCATAAGTACCCATGACCCGAGTGGAGACATGCGTTTGGTCTCCCAAAGGTCCCTCCTTTGCAAGGCCAAAATCTGAAAGTTTGGCATTATAATCCTGCAAGGCAAGAATTGAAAATAGATAACAGGATGGGATTACAATGTAAAAATTATTTACAAATTTCAGCAATTATCATCCATTCAGTGGTCATTAATAAATTAATTTTAGGTAAATTAGAACTAAAATAAGAGATTGTGATACTCAGAAAAAGAATACAAGTTGCGTGCACAAATTCACAGCCAAATTCTGTGAAATGCTAGCAACTCTTTTTTCTTCCTTGTTTCTGCTTGCTTTTCCAAAGCAAAAGGGCAAATTGACTCATGAACTCACCCCACAAGACATTGCAGAAGCGATGAGTACAAGTAACAGGTGATTAAGGTGACGTTTTATATAACTTGTAGTCACTGGTCAGAGTCACAGAATTCTACCTAAATGCTTGATTATCCATTAAGAGATAATGGATTTAATATAAGATAAATTCTATGTTCTTCTTGAAAACTGTATGCAAATTGGCATATACAAATTTCAAGTCATGGATTGAAGTACCATTTCATAGCAGTACTGGCCATACCATACCAGCACACCCCTCAGTATCATACCATATCAACACATGGTACTATATCTCAGTTTTGCTGTGCTGGATCAGGGGCATAACAGGTATTTTATTCTACTTGTCCAAAGGCTGAACTGCTGCCACAGGTGGCCGCATAGGCACTTAATCAGGGTACATCACCCGTGCATATTCAGCTGAGATACATTATTGTCTAGGCTGCTGCCCGGATTTGGTGTTCAGTTATATTAATTCTTTTCTTCTCTCCCTTTTTCTTGAAGGACACAATCTGTATATCAGGTTCTACAGAATAATTAGTTGTGCTGATATAACTAGTATTCATAACTTAATACTCATCAATTACAGGTTATACATGTTCAATTATGGATTGAAACCCAAAAAGTAGCCAAAACTAAAGATGATGGAATCAATAAGTTTATCGAAATTTCAAAATCTTATAAAAGTATCATAATTTGGATGTTTTGCCTTCCAACATAATGTAATAGGTATGAATGCACATATGTTACCAAGTGTATTTTTTTGATAAACTTTATCTACGGCAATCGTATTTGACTTTAATAGATTACAAAGGATTTTGAATCAATTAAAATCATTAGTTGCACATAAGGACTATTATCATTGTATATAAAATTCCAATTCTGAAAAAGCAGCACGAACCGCATCTAGTAAGATATTTGATGTCTTGAAGTCACGATAAATAACAGGTCTTTCAAGTCCATGAAGAAAAGCCAGCCCTTTTGCAGCGCCCAGGGCAATCTTCATACGAGTAGACCATGACATTGTGATGGAAATCCCTGATAACAAAGAAGAAATGAAATAGCAGCAGTCAAAATATTTTAGTAGAATGTGCACATTTGCACATATCTAGCAAAGCTAAATTTACCTAAAGAACACTAAGGCATTTAAGCCTAAACGTAAAAAGCAGCAGTTTATCATACGCATCTGATATCAGCCATTGCCTTAGAATTCTCATTTTAACACTCCAAGCAGAAATGGCATGGCAACATTAGGAATGTCCTGATATTTGCTAATGGCACCCTTCCTAATTCCCCCCCTCCACACCCCCCCCCCCAAAAAAAAAACAAACTCCCCCAACCTTTTCTCCTACCCACAAAACAATCTCTCTCCCTCTCTCCCCCCCCCCCCCCCCCTCTCTCCCTCCCTCCTTCCCCCTCTCATAAAGTCTTCGGAAAATAAATGGCATCCATCTGGTTGTATGCTCTTGACATGTTTATTTATTTAATGGAGAAATGGGCTTTCTATTTGAAGCATTCCTCTGTATATAATTTAATGTGACATTTTGTATGCCTAATTTTCACTTACGGTCAGTTATATTTCCTTTATATTTCAGTTTTAGTAAAAGATACAATATTTTATTGATGTCAACGTTCCCTTAAAAATGCTAAACTACAGTTCTCAATTAGAGTAGCAAATCAGATTTATTTTAAAAAAAGTAGGAAACAATTATTAATAAGCATTAACACAGGAACATACGTCGGAAAAGGTGCCTTTCAAGGCTGCCACAGGCCATGAACTCATAAACCAGCAGTCTGTGTTCATTTTCACAGCAATAACCAATAAGTTTGACAAGATTTGGGTGACTAAGCTGCCCGAGATAGTTGACTTCTGCCTGAACAAAACAAAAAGATGGTATTGTTAGTTTTTGTATAGGTATGCCTGAAGCATTGCCAAAATATGACATGCAACTTCAGCGATCGCATTTATGATCACATTGTTCTCGAGTTTAATCTGGAAATCTACCAGCTAGAGTTAGATGACTTATAAAATGAAATGGTTTATTGTGCCCTGATGTGCATACAGGCTTGTTTTATTCATTTTCTTATCAAAGATCATGGGATTCCCAAGCATATACAAGTTGGATATATCCCTGGATGCAGGATCAATTAACAAAAAATTAAAGGTCCCAATAAGAAGCACGTCTGTAGTGTTTCAAAGATCTGGGTGTTGGATGGATTGACAGGAAGCAACTAACTTGCCAGTCCTCTTAGTTATCTTATCCATGGTTCAATCTACTTCGTCATCCTACATATTACAGTCACAAATTCACAATAATGCTTTCTTAAAGCAGTTGGTTGAAGTTGCCTTTGCAGTTTCTCATTTTAGTTTACCTCAAATTTTATTTACATCCTAAACTTCAAGAGAAAATTACTTGGGAACCAAGGGTCCATTATAGCCTTGTCATGATTTAGGATGCCTCAACAAAACGAACATATCTGTAGATATTTGCCTAAAAGGAAAGGCCTAGACAACCAACAAAAGCCTCAAATGGTTTCCACGCTTTGCTGTATGATATATCTTTCACTCATATAATGTCACATCCTTCACAAGATGGGTTACTTGTTCAGGTCAAGGTGTTCATAGCAAAGGCATTAGGAACATGTCAACGGGCCAAAAAGGTATCTTCTATTTATTTTTCTCTGAATTTAATTAGGTATTCACAATTTTGTTTATATAAGGAATGTTCTAGATAATTGTATGGTTTTTTATTACTTGTAGTTAACTATTATATAGTGGTGACCCAGTGACAATGACTTTAGTCCTGCATTCCCGTTAAAATAAAGTAGAACAAGAGACTAGGCATAATCTTAATCTTGCCTGACTAATTCACAACCTCTTTGGTCTATTGTTTTAGAAGAAACTAAAAATAAAAACAATAATACAACCTCTTCATTTTTTATTGTCATACTGTTTGGAGAATTGAACATTGCCATGGCTGGCCCCAAACCTAGGTAAGCAAACGGTGGAGAGTTGCAGGTTGACAGCAGGTCGTAAAAGCATGTCAATAACTATGAAAGGTATCCGAATTTGATATGCATGAATGTTAGAGCATTCTCTGCTGAATAACATCAGAGGTAGCCCTAAATAAGTATACTTGGCAAATGAGGATCCATAAAGGCAACCCCAAATAGTGTCATAATCTGAATTCAAACTAAAATAAAAAACATTACCAGCCATTCCCTGTCTCCCTGGAAGCCTTCTAGATTGAGCTCTTTAACAGCAACATGAGTGGATTTGAAACCTGTCCTGATGTTTTCATCAATAACACCTTTATACACAATTCCAAACCCACCCTCTCCGAGAATTTGATCTGGTCGAAAATTCTTGGTGGCTGCTCTCAACTCGCGATATGTGAATATGTTGACATTTCCATATCCACCTATCAGCCGCAAGTCATCAACATCCTTTGGAGGGGCCAGAACACTTACCACACCATGGACATCAGATGCAGCTTTGCTTATTTTAACTGATACATAATAAGAGAAATTAGAAGAAAACGCAAATTAACACAGCCACAACTGCTGTTTAGTATGACAATTGTAACAAAATGAGACCAGAGAACCTAATCTTAACATTGATGTCCTTACTTTCTTATGTCTGAGTCTTATGGATGGCCTGCAACTGCAATTTTTCAAACGGACATGATTTTAAACCTTGTAACTCCATGCCGACCCTTTATTCAAAGTTCAAACAATTTCATAATGAGTTAGACTACAGAAAAGGGTGCACATTGGGCAAGCCGGGCTGTGCTAGAGGTGGTAACAGGCTTGGCCCATGTTAGACGACTTGACCAGGTTCATTCCAGCCCCCTTTCCATCCAACATGCTATAGCCAGGCCGAGCCCAGTTTTATAAATTGAACCCAGGCCTTCGCAAGTAATATTTTGCACAGATCATGTCTAGTTTCAAGTTTCAACCCAAGAAAACACCCAAAAGTCCAAGTGACTTTTTTTGGATTATATATATAAATTAACATACTAAATTAGTAATTTTGTAATTACAAGTGGAATTTTAAGTGCTACCAGAATTTGATTATTACATTATGCATATGTCAAGATTCTTAGACACAAAATGTACATCTATGTTTCATTTTGCCCAGGCTGGTCAGACTATTGGGGGCACAAAGAGATAGCCCAAAGTTGATCAGAATGTTACTTGGACCATACTTTTCATGCTCGAGCCAAAGCCCGGACCAACCAAATGGTAACTTGGCCCAGTATGTCTATAATGTGGATGAGGTTATGTGATCCACTAACTGGCCCATCCCAATGTGCATCCTTACTAGAGAAAAAGTCTCTACAAGGTAGCAATACATAATATTCACTCTTTTTGGTATTTGTGATTTTGTGTATCTGTTGCTCAAGTTATTTTTCATTGACTATCAACTTATGTGGTAAAAAGGCAATTTAGGTTGCACATGGCAGTACACATTTTATATTTGAAATGTAAAAGCACTGTGGTAGGTTAATATCAAACTTGCTGTTTCTAGGAAATCTCCTATAAAAGCTGATATTTAATTCCTGAAAAACTTGTTAAATACCTATCTAAGCTACAATGCCACCTAAAAGTGTCTTTTTATCTGATGATGCAGAAAGATCTGAACAAAGGGAACCATAATCATTATGAACAAGCCATGTATCGTTAACTTGGCGCTGACTTGATATGTCCCACATCTCCAAATGTTGGTAGGTGGAATTATATCTTTTTTCATAACAATCTTCTGCCAAAGCAGCTTCCTGCCTCCTCTATTCAGATGTGGATCAGGTCTACTGCAAAGTCAAAACTAAGCTTCCACTTTAGGCTGACTGCCATATAAAGCAGACTTTGAGACACATGTAAAAAAATTTGTGAGCCGCTTAGGAATCTCGAAATCTACCAAAACTAACTTTCCACTTTGCAGTAGACTTAAACCACATTTTGTTTATACTCTGACCTTGGATTTCTTTTTGGCCTATCAAAATCTACAGTGTATCTAGGTTATAAGAATTTGCTGCAACTTAGCTATAGAGGATTTGCTGTCCCTCTATTAGGCCACCTCAAATCTCTGACCCAAAGCCCATCTTAGTTGTTGTCCACTATTATGCCTTCTATGATGGTACTCCGCATGACCACCATAGAATAGTAATGCACTCTACTGATTGCCATGTATCCTACCTGCCATCAAGATAAGCCACCATGCTCATCTCATGCATACTTGCACTTTTCACCAACATTGCTAAACAAAAATAAAAAGATGCGGAACTTGGGATATATTTGCGTTGCAGAACGAAAGCATGTCAACAACTCTTCAGCTCATTTGCAAATTCTCACTGCACAGCACATGTGAAAACTTTTAAAAACTGATATTCCAAACCAGTCTGCAGACAATTACAAGCCTGTCTTGTTAATCTGCTTCAAATAGCCAGCCTAACCCACCCATATCAAGACCCATCCGGTATGCTTTCTCACAAGCACTTTTCACAAACACTGCTTACTCTTGCTTCCCCACCAATTTTTAATGAATGGAAAAAAAATCCAAAACATATTATCATCGCTAACTACAATGCACGGATGTCTCAAAGAAATTTTTAATTTCTGTCCACTATCCAAAAACACTAGAGAATAATTAAACAACACGATAACCTCTCTCTATTCTAATTTCTCAAAGAACAACCAGAGATCCATTTCCCTTGCCGGCATTATAGTAAAAACTAGGAATCTTTTTACAAGAATACCAAACGACTAGGATCTCCCAGAAGAGAGAGAGAGGAGGGGGGGATATATACCTGTTTTCTTATTGCGGAGGAGCTGGGGCTCCTCGAGGGACAAGCATCCGCCCATGGCAAGGAGGGGAAGCAGCCTCAATCCCGCCCGTCCATTCCCGATATCGCGGCCTCCGACCAGATCCAGGCTCTGTCCTCGCCCCGCCCCGCGTTGGCGATTCGGACCGGGACCGCCGGAATCGCCGGAAAACAAAGAGAGCTCGCCGACGATTGTCGAAAGAGAAAACTGATCTCAAATCCTTCGGAAATTTAGGGGAGAAAGATATTAATAGAAGAAAAGATCGATTGCTAGAATTGTCTTTCTTTTTCCTTCCCCGTTTGTTGTGGGGAAGGAATCGCCGCCCAAATCGCTGGGCCAGAAGCCCGTTGGGGGACGATGCGTTATCAAGTGTACTCGTACGAGAATGCCCATTCGAATCGTGAAGAATTACCAAAGCGCCACTCACTTTGCCACATGTACGCTCGATCGGCAATCGGCATGTGAGTCGCTGTCGTGGAATGCCGAGGTCGTGGTCCGAGATAACGGCTGTTACAATGACTTGTGTAGAGCGGAACCGCTCGTTCGGATTCAGTGCGGTGGTGGCAGGTAATGCCTACCAAATCTTCGACACCTTGATGTTTGGTGTAGGGTTGCGGGCGGCTTTAGCCGGCCTGCGTTATGTGTGGCGAATGTTACAGACTAATTCGATTATATTGAAAAATGACTCGGCCATCATGATCAACTGGATCCAAGAGAGCCCGTGCGGTGGTGGAGAGAGACATCCTCTACTTTAGAACATTTGGGCGATGATAAGAGATAGAGTGATCTTTCAGGTTAAGCATATATTCAAAGAGGTCAATGGGGCTGCAGATTGCATGGCTGTTTATGTGGCCTGCCACTCAGAGGACACTCTATAGGCCGGAGAGACGGAGTTGCTTAGGGCAATTTGTGAATTCTTGTTTTCTAATTTTATTGGGTGTATCCGTACTCATTATGTATGAAATATCCATTTTAGCGGAAAAAAAAAGTATATACCGAAGGTTCAAACTGCTTGTACCAAGTTTGAATCCAATTATTTGCAACCTTGCACTCATATTTAGCTAAATATAGCAATCTTGTGTTTCCAATATTGTGTTAGCTAAATAGGACTTGGTTGTTACCCAAAAGAGGGAAGTGAAATTTCAAACTTGGCCCTTATTTCTCCGCTATATCTCTTGTTAGAAAACCAAACTAATCCACATTGACCCATTCAAATCCTACCTATTGCCACCGGCGATTTAGTGGATACCAGCTATACTTTGAGAATGTTTTTTTATTATTTTTGAAATCAAATGACCTCTACATACATGTGAAGACAGATGCTTCCTATAGAATCTTGGATTAGTAAATTAAGCTGGATTCTAACCACCTACCACCCACCTACATGATCCTCTTTTATCTATCAAGCCTTTTTCTTTCGTTCTAAATGGTTTTTTAATTTTCTTCTTTTAGTTTTGCACTGAGAATATCTCTATATCACTGATTGAGACCGTATGCGCGCGCTTGTTCTTCCACTTTTCCACGACATATTTAGATCATATTGCATCCATATTTTGATCGAGAAATCCCAAGATCCGTATTCTCATTAATGTCACTAATCCTTCAGCCAAAAGCATGTATTGGATTTCGTTAGAGATGTTACTTGAACAAGTTCTTAGAAAGTTCATTTCATATAATTTCATGCAATAGCTTTAAGTAAAAGCTGCTGTAAATATAATGTTTTAATACCTTTGTTATGGTTTACGCCAAACAACGTAATGGTGGTAAAATATTATACCCTGCATAACGGTGGCAACAGCAGTTAGTCGGGTGTTCTTCTTGGGGAGTTTGGAGTCATCGGGTCTTTTTGTTGTCCACCAAATAATTTATTGTTTTTTTATGCCTTATCTTTCTTCTTCGCCAAATATATATATATATATATATATATATATATATATATATATATATATATATATATATATATGTATATGTATATTTTTAATGCCTTACTTCAAAGATAGTAGTGCAAAATACTTTTATATGCATCAATAGGCAAAATGTCCAAATAACACTGGCATTTTGCCGTTTCCAGTACGCCCTTCATAAATGATGAGAGAGAGGGGGGCCGGGGGGAGAGGGAATCTTTTTTTCTGAAACTTGGAAGTGCAGTAAAGTTATGATGACCCAAAGGCCGTTTCAGACCCGAACCGTTTTTTCCTGGTTCTTTTATTTTTTCGAAAAAAATAGGGAAGGTGTTAACCAAAAAAAAAAAAAGAGGGAAGGGAACGCAATACCCCACTAAGGCCACGATTCGTACAGGAATCAGACTCCACATAAAGGTGATGGACAATTTTAGAAAGGGTTTTCTGGCTGAAATTTTTTCTAAAAATTTAAATTTATGTAAATATTTTTTTAAAAAATTTCTATTTATTTTTATTTCTTCATAAAATACTTTTTTTAAATACCTATATAACAATTGTTCTACTACTATTAATAAAAACTATATTTATTTTAATTAACAATAAAATAAAATTATTTTTTATTTTTATTTTGATCATTTTATAAATATTTTTTTATCGTACATCTATTCATAAAAAATATTTTAATCATTTTAATTTAAAATCGTTAATTTTTTTATACAAAAATAAAATAATAAAATAAATATTTTATAAAGATATATGTATAAATATTAATTTTTAAAAAATATTCACTCAAAACTTAATATTTAAAAGAGTATTTATGAAGAAAAAAATATTTTCGATAAACGTGACAACAAGAAAATGGATGTATTGCAGTGCCCCCAAGTTCAGGGGCATTCAATGCAGCCCCCAAGTTCTCACTTGGATCGTGACGCAGTAGGATGCAAATATTCAGTGTTATAGTTTGTTAATTAAATGAATGGTCTCATAACATGGTAAGCCAATGACTTTTGACACCTAATAAAAGAAAGCCAGGCCACATACAGACAGACGGGTGGGGATTGAGCGTAGAATCAAGCAAGATATTGGCGGCCCTTATAGGCTCGTTTGATTCACGAGAAACTTTTTTTTTTCTAAAAATATAATTTTTAGGAAACAAATTCTTACTAAGAGAATGCCTATGAAAGTATTTTTGGCATATTTGGTTGACCAAAGAAAAATGACAAATTTCCAAAATGCTTATGTTTGGTTGGCCATCCATTTTTCTGGAAAAGTTATGTATAATTTTTAGCTGCTACCACTGAAGTTAGCCCTTGTGATTCAGATGTTGCTGCTGCTTCCATGCAAACCATTGAAGATGGTCCTCGGGGCGAAGAGCTTGAACCAGATAACAATCCCCAAGCTCCTGTTCGGAGGTAAGCTCTATTCGGTCCGGAGCATTGATTCCCCATAACGAATAGGCTAACTCTATCTCTCAATTGCCTATCCTGTGCTCGCGACGCCGGAACCCCGCCCCTGCCGTCCCCCCGTCCTGCGGAGGGAGGACACAAGAGCAGGCCGAACATCGTCGCATTCCAGCCGGCAACCACGGCCGGCCACACTGGGGACAGGGATGACGCTCTAGCCCTTGCCACGGCGCACGGGCGCCGGCGCCGTACGGCCCTCGCGGCGGACGTGAGCGACCCTTCGGCTTGCTCGGTCGGCCCTTCCGGGACGCGCGACCCGTGCGACCGGGACGAGGATAGGTCGGCCTTACTCCCGTATCTCTCTTAAATTTATAAAGCTCGGCGAGAAAGGGTTGGTTAAGAACTATTGACTGTAAACCATAGTAGTTACAGTCACTCAATGGAGATGTTCGCCTTTGGAATGAAGATGGATGAACAGGCACGTCGAGCCTGGAACTGATCAAATTTGGGGAAAACCGACCGAGCAAGCCGGCGCACGGCCGCCACGCGGACGGCCGGTGGCGGCGCCCGTGCGCCGGGGCCTCCGCAGGCGCGTGCCGGCTCCCTCGGGGACGAACGGTGCCGGGCACGCCCGCCGCGTTATGCTCTTAATAAAAATTAGATTATTAATGCTTCTTTAATGCTGAATGATCTTTTTAGAAAAAATAAAAATAAAATGCTTTCCACCTCATGAGAAAGTAACTTTTTCATGAAATGTGGAAATAATATTTCCATGAGAATACAACTTTTCCATCTCTCTCCTTTGAAAACTCCAACCAAACAAGAGGCATCTCATTACTTTCTCGTTGACCACACTTTCCCCCTTCTTTTCCCGCAAACCAAACGAGCCCTATGTTTTCATGAATGACAGATGGGGAACAGATGCCATGCAGGTACCTAGATGAAGATATACCTCATGTGTTATTCAGTGGAAAAGGCTGATACGGAACTCAAATCAATTATAAGCACAATTGTGGTGATACGATCAAGATATACCATAATTATAGAGATTGTTCAATAATAAGACATCATAAGTAAATATATATGATGATTTATATTCCCGTATGCCAATATTTGTTTTCTTGATCATAAGGAGATATATGCCATGATTTATTTCCTTACATACCATTATTTGTTTCTTTCATTATAAGAAGATATATGCCATTATTTGTTTTCTTGTATCCCATACCTCATGAGGAAGTAAATGCCATTATTTGTTTCCTTTGGAATAGGCATAAATCATAGTGGGATCAGCATGTATTGTTGGTGAAGCAATCTGAAAATAAATATTTAAAACAAAACCTAAGGATTATAAAATCTGTTTTATTGTGATTCCGAATCATTTCAGAATTTGCTTTTCAATACCTCTTTCCAAAAACTAACTAATACTGTAAATTTTCTTGCACTCTAACCTCCATATTATAGAAAAACTAGCAAATGACTAGCTGGATGCGTGGAGTATAATATTCCTCCCTTTTTTAGCAGTTCTGGAAATGGAATATAGCAATGTAACAAATAATAATAAATAGATGGCTTCTATAGCCAAAATTTTGTTACATATTAAGCAATAGACTTTAACAATAGCCAAACATAAATTCCCATTAATAATACAGGCATCATCAATTCTAGTCCTGTGTGATATGTAGGGTACGGTGTTTTCTCCTCTTTCCATATTAATATTAGCATCATTAATATATGTTGCATATTAAACAATAAACTTTAATGATGGCCAAAAATATTAATATCGATGTGATTAATACCGGCAACCATGTGGTGAATGGTGAACTCCACACAAGCTCAGATTCCACAATATATATATATATATATACATGTATACACGTCCATGCTTACATACATATATACATATATTATTAAGTACTTCAATTAATGGAAGAATGGTATATATATGAGAAAACCATCTTAATTGTAACATGTCCAGCTACATTTAGAGAAGGTTTCATTTTCCATGAAAAGTGCCTCTCTTTCATCTTTTCAGTATTTTTATTATCAAATAAAAATACCTGTGGGCATAAGGAGGATTATGTTTTATTACATTGTTCATGAGCCAATTTCATTGTGATGTCACTCCATGTACATCTCTGCTCCTAGATCATGCATATATGTTGATCCAGATGCCAAACATAACAAAAAGAAACAAATCAAGGCTCTTCTACAAATTTTGATTTGCTAATATATAATCCATAAATAGCATCTAAATGCACACTTATTGTCAACACAAAAATACAAGGTGCAGAGTTAAAAATGATGGAGGGGAGGGAAGCAAAGGTGGTGTCAAAGAACTAGTTAATAAAACATAAATGCAGTGGAAAAGCATATGCACACTCATCCAGCCATATGATCCAATCCTCTAGTTAAAGTTCAGCAGCAAAGTAGGTCATTGCTTTACTCCCATTAACAAAATCAGACAAGTTTTGTCCCATTTATTTTTATCCTTAGGTCTTAACTCTCCTAGGTTTACATGTTCACCTCAAAATATCTGTATACATTTTCTTTCATCCTATCCCCAAACTATGTTAATTAATAAATAAATAAACCATCTTGGTGCCCCTCCTTATTCATGATATAAGAGATTTACTTTGGTAATTCACCTGACAAACTAGGGTTGAGCCCTTATAGCTCGCTTGCTGCTATTGTATTACCTTCAAAGCATAGTGTTGAGCCTTCTGCAAATGCTGATTTATGCTCTTTTGAACTTCATTCTCCTTTAGAGACATGAAGTATAACTTTGATAGTAAAGAAGAGTTGGCTTGTTTCACAAGTAAATAATCTAAGTACAATAGAAAAACGAGGGCTTTTGCTATGGAACTGAAAAGAAATGCATGATTCAATTTTGATTCAACAGAAGAATTTCTTTAAAAAATTAATTTGAAAAAGAATTTGGCATATAAGAAATCCTTATAAAGCCTCTCAAGAAATGATAGATATCTTCTAAATGCAAATATCATCATAGATATGATCTCTTTTAATTTTCCTTTGTAATTAGGACTTTTGTTTGTCTAAAGGGAGTAATGATTATTGTTTCATGGTAGAAAAGACCTCTTTTGAGGTGCAACACCAGAAGCCATGGTGCCAAAAGTGGTGCTCCTCTCAACCAAACTAGGGTACATCTTAATTTTGCATCTAGAGTAAAAAAAAAAAAAAATCACATTATTGTTAGGGGAAAAATGTTTGCTACAATAAGAATTCAAGAGTAAATCAGAAAGAAAGGAACTTCTAGTAACTTTTCAGGGCAAATTGTAATAGAAGAATCATAGGAATATTAATGTTAACCCAAAGTTTCAGGTATGGAAGAAGGCTATGAAAGAAAGGGAGAAAGAGAGGAAACATTCGTTGATTATGGATTTCTGTCGACATGAAGGGCAAAAATGATTGATGGACATTTAAGAGAACATATCATCCATTTCGAATGGGCCGATCCAATTGATCAATCTAGTTGGGTTTGTTGTTCCATTTTTCCTATTCAGAATTATTGCTGTTTTTTTCACTACCGTGGACGAGTTTTTCTGAATGGAGCCATAGCATTTTCTATGCAAAAAATGACTCAAAAACTTTGGAAAGATGTTATAGCTAGTAATTCTAATCTATAATGGCAATATATTTGCTGATGATGTACCTCGTGCCAAATATAGTTAGCGAAATTCAATCCAAAATTACAACTGATTCGCTGATGATATACCTCATGCCAGATATGGTTAGTGGATCCAATCAATAATTACAATAAATTTGGTGATGATATTGCGACTAAAAGGGTCACGTTGGTTTGGATACCATATGGGGCAGAGTAAATTGCCACCCTTATACCTCCCATCTATTTAAGATGTTGCTTGATGAATAATCTCACAGCAAAATGGCTTTCTCAAGCTTGAACAAATTTCTTCTTGCAACTTCTCTTTTGGTTCTTCTCCTCCATTCTTCTCAGAAAGGTCTCTCTCTTGCTCTCACTTTCACTCCTCTCTCTTTCTATGTGCCATGTTGGTGCATGCCTACAAGTGCAGCCATGCAGCAATCCTATAGATTTATAAGGGATCATGAATGTTTTCTTATAATCTAAGCATTATACATCATCATCGATCTCAATATTTTATGTTTTTTTATATCTATGATATTGCTTTTTCTTCAACAAATGTAGAAATTTTATCTACATTTGATTCACAATTTGGTTGCCACATGAAATGAGAGAGCCAAATGAAAACACTACATTGCTTATGTATTTCTTCTTGGGGCTAGTAACTTCTTCTCCTTATGGCTAAACAAAATTGCATGTTATGTTTATCGGGCTGATCTAATTTTAATTGGAGTTGGACTTGGATTTAGGATTTCAAGTTGGATTAAAATCAATCATTCCATTTGATTGATCAAGATCTTTACTTGATCAATAAAGTTAGTTCCAATTTCCATTTAGCTCCTAGTAATTTATTTTTATATGCTAGTTGAATCATAAACGTTTTTATTTTTAGTACTTTTTCTCCATGGTTATCTAGTTAGCTCTTATGAAATCCTTGCCAAATACATAACAGATTTAGTGACGTTTTTTTTTTCAATTTGGGAGTTTTCTAACTTGTATCCTTATTTGCTACATTCTACAGCTGTTCATGCTGAGGAACCCTTTTGCCAAGATTTTAGCGGGCCATCTTGTGAGCCTGGTGGCTGCGAACGCTTTTGTGGACCAAAGTATGAGAATTCCCATTGCTTCGAAACTGGCGTAGCTGGAAAGGTGCGATGCTGCTGTTGTAACGACAAAAGTGCTTGCCCATAAAACAACCTTGTAAGCCTTTCTCCATGAGAAAACAGAATAAAAGAACATTGGAGAAACAACATCTCAGTGGCAAGCACATCTCTCTCTTTTCGGTGTATGCATGAACAATAAAAATGAAATATGAATGCTCTTGAATTTATTTGAAAATAAAGAATGATATAATCATGCAAAAAACTTTTAAAAAATTCTTTTTAAACTAACTTTATTAACATCTAAATAATCTTTTTTAGGAGTTGATGTCAGTCTTATCTAGTTGGTAGGGCCTCTAGCAGGCAACAATTTATTCCAACCTATTAACGACTCTAAAACTATAAGGATTGTTCTTTTGGGGGAAAATATTGAGCAGTCTGTCTATCTTTTCACAGTCAAGTAGACTGATGGATGCATTGTCTTCATTGTAATAAAGAAGCACGGTAATTCGGATACTAATTTAACTCAGTAACTACGCCTACCTCACTAGAAAGTTGGTTCTTGAACTTCAACTTCTGAGGAATATGAGACACCAGTATGTAATCTATTGACCTGTTTGGTTTTTGAAATGGATGTGTCATCAGGAATCTTTTATTACAAACATAACATAGTAGCAACAGCAACAACTACAATAAAAACAACAGTAATTTGGGGGAAAAAAGGGAATGAGAAATCTAGCATGATTGGCCACTTTGTTGCGCTTGGCAGTGCCAAGAAGAGGTAATTTACTGCATATACAGTCATTCTTTTTTGAAAAAAAAATTGCAACAACTACAGCAACAACTACAATAAAAACAACAGTAATTTGGGGGAAAAAAGGGAATGAGAAATCTAGCATGATTGGCCACTTTGTTGCGCTTGGCAGTGCCAAGAAGAGGTAATTTACTGCATATACAGTCATTCTTTTTTGAAAAAAAAATTGCTTTAAGATAAACTCCCTTACAAAAAAAATACATTATTTCTGATTTTTTAGGCGGAGGAAGTATGCCCGAAGCATGTTTAACTCAAAAAAATTCCATCTTGCTACTTCAATTAAACAAAAAACATATCAAAGAGAAGCAATCACTAAATCGCTGAAACGGGTATTTTTGCTGCATCACCCGACACGAATCAATTAAAATGGGGAAACAGAACTCCAAACCCTAACAAGAAGATCGCACATCTTATCGAATTAAATACGGCGATCAATCACACTCACCATCATGTTGGTCGGTTTCGGCGAAGGCCGGGAAGGCGAGCCGTAGAGCCACGGCGAGGAGGAGCGAAAGACAGCAAGCCATCTCAGGAATAGAGGTGGTAGGGCTTGGGGATTTATGCCATAAAAATGGGGCCGGGCGGGAGGAGGAGGACGGAGTTTGGGGTGGGGGGCGGGAGCCCCAGCGAGGATCGGAAGTTTGGTTATTTTTCTCGGAGCGACTCGTTTCCAAGAATAGGGAGGAGGCGGGGAGCGGCCGCGCCATTGGAGGAAGAGCGGAGCAGCGAGGGTGTCGGGTAGCCTCTGGTTCTGTTTTTGTTCGTTCCTGCGGCGACCAGAGCCGAAAAGCCATGCGGTTTTGGTTCTTCAGTCGGGCCGTTCGGAGAAACCATTGGAACAGCGCGTGGAATTGGACCTGAGCCCCCGCCGTTATGACGTTGATCCTGTGGAGATAACAGCACTGATGGCGCCTACGGATGCGATACATGTCTCACACTGTTCCAGTGTTCCAAATCCATAAGTTGTTCTCCGGTGGATCGAATAATTTCTTCGTATTTATTTTTTATATAAATTTATTTGAATATAGATAAAAATTTAAATATTTGACTAATATTTATACTCGTATCCATCAAACAAAAATAGATATAGATATGAATCCCATCCGTGTTCGAATATCTGATATAATTTATAACCCTATTTAATTTTATATAGCAATCATGAACTTTTAAGAAAAAATAAATGACTATATTAATATGCTATTAACTTGATTTATAATTCACTTAGTAATATTTTTGATTCTATGGCCATAAAATTTAGCTATCCGATTTATATCTATATTTATATTCATATTTTCAATATTTGATAGGTATCCGTATCTATTTAAAATAAATATGGATATGAATTTTTGCATCTGATTAGCATCTGTATTCATATCTGTATTCGTCCAATAAAACAAATATGGATATAGATATGCTAGTATTAGATTTGTATCCGAACTGATTTCAGGCCAATGTGCAATATATGAATAGCTGATGATTAAGAACTAAAACTCTCCTCTTCAATCTCTCAAAGTGAGAAAAATCTGGGGTCTTTTTTCATTCTAAATTCTAGAAAATTGAATGGTAATTGTAGCACAATCACCATTTATCAACGTAAGGATTTCTAAATATTTCAGAATTTTTTTAAAACAAGATTATACTGTTCAATTTGGATCAAATGATGCCGAAAACACTAAGATGGCCTTTAAAAAAATAGTTACAACTATAGGTACAGGACCTCACATACTTCCCTACAGTTGTAGATGTAAATAAATTATATAATTACAATTATTGGTATAAGAATCAGGTATAGCCCATTCCTCTGCAACTATGCTTGTATATAAGTTTTATAATTAGAATTACAAGCATGAGAATTAGGTGTAGCCCAATCTCTAATACCATGGAAAAGGTTTAGGTTCTTTCATTACACATAGTCAATATAGAACTAAACTTATATTTGCTCGATTTGAGACTAAATATATGTTTGTCAGGCTATAATTAATCTCGAAATGGCCTAACTGTGATGTACCTTAGTTCACAAAAACTATGCACTAGGTCAACTTTAATATCCTTTATAATGATTCAAGATCTCAACCAAAAGATTAACTAGAAATTATTATTTAGATTTCTCAACTTTCTATAAGTATTCAATATTTTTATTGGCACATAAAACTAAATAAAGTGAAACTAGCCAAGTTTTTTTAATGCATGAGGCACATGTTATCATCCCCAAGTGTGTCGACACTCAAGTTAGGCTCAATTGCAGATGTCCGAACTTGGATTTGGATTTTTTCGAACGAGCTAGTTGTTAATCAAGCTTCTACCTATACATGAGCCTATAGAGTTTAAGCTTGACTTGCTTACAAACTGCATCCTAAACAAATTTATATGCATCTGTCATTGGATTGACACCAAAACTCACAAAAGGATTGGCTTACTTGACGCCTAGCCGCTTGGCTTAAACCTCACAAGTCGAATAAATTGTAATCCAATATCTATGAGTGATGCTATGAAAATATGAAAAAGAGAGGGATCAGCGAGACAACTAATATAACTTACTTTTTTCCCCCATCAGCATGAATTGTGATTTTAATTTATAAGCTTGACTGAAGTTATATTCATATCATAAAAAAAAAGGGTCGATAACACATTATCCATCCCATATTCAAATTACCGGCTCTAACTTTTGAAGTTTAGGCATTAGGGTTTGTTTGGTTGGGACATGTCAGATTACAAAATAATTCAATAATCTCTAAAAATTATTTATTTAAAAAATAATTACAAAGGAAAAAAAAATTACCACATTTGGTTAGTATAATTACTCCAAAAAATAACATTAAAAAATACTATATTTATTTAGAAATAATCTCATATATAAATATTGCCAAATTTGTAATAATATTCTTAAATAAACAATACAAGTAATAACATTTTGTTCTCCATCTATATGTTGCCTATTTATGGCCTACTTACATAAATATAGTCAATCAAAAAATAAAAATTATTAACTATTTCAAATATTAAAATATATTACATAATTTATTAAAAATTTTAATTATGTACATATATATTAAAAAAATACATTTATTATGATAATAAATTTTAGCATATTTTGATATATAAATAAGTATATCAAGTATTAATAAATCCTATGTTACATTTTTTTACACTTAATAAATATTTATTTAATAATTAATATTTATTATTATATTAAATATATTATTATTTATAAATAGTATTAATCGATATATTAATATAAATTATATAATTAATTAATATTAACATAATATAAGTGAGGTTATCTTATTAAGAAATAATATTTTTAGATTATTTTTGCTTGGTAATTTAGTATGAAAAAAATAAATACCATCCTCCCCATAGTATTTATTTTATTTTTTCTCTTAAAAAATAAATATAAGATCCATCACTTATTTCATTATTTTTTTATTTTTTATACCAAATATAATAATTTATTATATAATTTATTTTTTTCCTATTATCTCCAACCAAGCGGGTTGAGAAAGCTTACGTCTCCGGCTGGAAATGGTCCTTCAGCTTGCCGTGGTGGGCCCAAGGCTGTGTCCGCTTCTCCGAGGCATCTATTTTGCGTTACCAACGAGAAAGTTGTGACTCGTGTCTCGCGACGCGCCACTACCAGTCCTCGTGCTAGAAGAAAAGTAAAGCAAAATAAAGCAAGATACGGCCGTGGCCGAGTCTGAACGGAAGAACAAAAAAAAAAAGGAAAAGAAAGCGACAAAACCAGTCGGAGCAATGGGAACGGAAAACCGCGGCCGGGCTCCCAGCGGAAACCCAAACGCCACCGTGTCCTCCCTCCCTCTCTCTCTCTCTCTCTCTCTCTCTCTCTCAATCTCTCGCCGCTGTCTTTAACCTCGTCACTTCCGCGCGCGTCCGTTACGTTATCCCTTCCAACAGTTATTTGCCAGTTGCCACGCAAGCCTCGTTAATCTTGTTAAAATCACCAAACTGCCCCTTCAATCCCAGATGTAGTCACCTCCCCTAGGCTCACCCCAACTCCACTAAAATTTAAATTTTTTAACATGAGTATCCTTCTAAAAATTTAAATTTATATAAATATTTTTTAAAAAATTTATATTTATTTTTTATTCTCATAAAATACTATTTTTATAAAAACTATAATGGTTTTTGTTAATAAAATATTTATTATAATAAAAAATTAAATAAAATTTTAAAATTACTTTTTTATCCTTCATCGCGATCGTATTTTTTTTTTGCACATTTATTCATTAAGAATATTTTAGTCATGTTAATTTAAAACTGCTAATTTTTTAAAAGCATTAAATAAAGTGAGTATATATGCAAAAATAAAATAAAAAAGGAATAAAATAGTAAAACAAGTGTTTTACGATGGTATACATACAAATGACAATTTTAAGAGAATATTCACACAAATTTAAATTTTTAGAAAGATATTTATGTAAACAAAATCTATTTTTAATTTTTTTGGTAAGTCGGCTACTCATACTGTAACAACCCAGGACCTCATCCAAAATGGCTAGCCGGAAGGTTATTATTTGGGTTCCTTGATCCTGTATAAGTACCCAAGATCTACCCAGCGAATAACCGATGTGGGACTAAACACACGCCCGCACCTCTCGAATGATGATCAGCATATGAGGCGACCCAATTGCAGCTCAGTTCGCCTCCTAGAGAACATGTTTGACCTGGACAACATGACACTTCTGCATTATCCGTTGTGTGACACTAAGAAGCGGGTGCTCTGGCACCTCTCGCCTCTCTTCCCGTAATCGCTTAATCAACGCAGTTGAGTTCCTCTCTAGAATGATGCAGTCAACTTCTAGTACATATTTCGCCATGAAGAGTTTCTTCCATACTGCCTGAGCTCCACCCCAAAAGTTAAAATCTGGAAGGAGCGACGACCCTCCGCAACAACCAGCCTGAAACGGTGGTCTCTAGTCACAAATGCAATTCTAGTCTTATCACCACCGGTGGGCAGGCTTCCATCTTATTTTATCTTAAGATGGTCAAGCGATGGAGGCTTCCAAGGAATTGTCCTCTCGTTAATTCATCGTTAGCACAAGCAAGTATGATATCGGATTGGATGGAGTTTGGCTTTGCGGATTGCAAAAGTTTCCGTACGGAGTTTGGCTGCCTTTGCGGGTGGATCATTCCGTTTGTTTTCACGCGGAGGTGAGCGGATCCGGACTGACGCACGCGGATAACCGTAAGGCAGAGCTTTATTACAACGCACGCGGATAGAAGGAAGGGTGCATCTGGTAAAGTGGTAAAATTAGGCTAAATTAGGGGCAACGTAGAAGTATACCACTTCGAGAATATCGGTAACTCGCGTTTTACTCGTGCTCTATTGCCATTCATCGAGGAATAAATCGCGATAAAATGGCGACATGCGTTGCTGCTTAGAAAAAGGAGACCGCGGACCGCGCGGTCCAAGGGCAGTAATTAAATAAGCATAAAAGGTAAATAGGTAATTAATTAGGCTAAAAACTGACAGAATTATAAATAAGGGGGAGGATTAATTAAGGAGGCAGGAGGACGCCAAAGCGAACGGCAGGCGACGACGCCCTTACTTCCTCCGCTTACCGGTCGTCGTCTCTCCTGTCTCCAAAAGGGGGAGAGAAGGAGCTCTTCCAATTCCCTCGCCCGAGGCTCATTCTTCCCTTCTTTACCCGCCGATCTCCGCCCTAGGTGCCGGAATCCCGCCCCAGCCCTCCGCCCCTCTCGTCGCGCTGGAGGAATCCCTCCCGATCGAGGTACGTATCGCCGGAATAGGTGGTTCTTGGGCTCCGATCGGAGAATTTGTTGTTTCTATGGTTTCTTTCCTCGTTTCTAGGTTTAGTCGCTGTCGTTCTTCTCCTTTTTCCGTTTCTTTATCTGCTATCTTCGCTGTGGCGTTTGTTGTGGATGTATTGACGGTTTATCTGAGATTGTTGCTCCCGGATTGACCGTTTTTGGGGGTTGTTTAGGGTTCTTGGTTTGGGAACAGTAAATTGGGAGGGTTTTAAGTGATTTGAATCGCTAATTGACGGAAGGATTGGAGTAGTAGGGATCAATTATTAGGGTTTTATCTCTGCTGATGTAGATGTATAGGTGCCCAGAGGGGGGAAAATGAAAAGAATAGTTGGAATTGTTGATTTCTGTAAAAAGAACACTGACCGCTGATCGGAACTGGTCTAATTCTAGTTTCTTGTGGCTCAGATGCCACGGAGCGTGTGAGGACTGGAGCCGTGAGCATTTGAAAGTTCGGCTGGATTAGAGATGGTGGAAGGCCCGAAATTTACTGGACTCATGATGGGTGGCGGCGGCGGCAACGACAAGGGGAACAACTTCTATGACATGGTGTACTACCGGAAGCTCGGGGAGGACTCCAACATGTCCATAGATAGTGTAAATAGCCTACAGACTACCAATGGTGGAGGATCCATTGCCATGTCGGTGGACAACAGCAGTGTCGGGTCGAGTGACTCTCATACTGGCATCCTCAACCATCCGGGACTCCGCCCCATGCCCTTGGCCAATTATTCTGTGAATTACAGCAGATGCCCTGGCAAGGTGTCTCATGCACTCAGTGACGATGCATTGGCCAAGGCGTTGATGGACCATGATTCCCCAACAGAGACACTCAAGGATTATGAGGAGTGGACCATTGATCTGGGGAAGCTCAACATGGGAATGCCCTTTGCTCAGGGGGCTTTTGGAAAGCTTTACAAGGGCACTTACAATGGAGAAGATGTTGCAATTAAGCTGTTGGAAAGGCCAGAGAATGACCCGGAGAGAGAGAGGTTGATGGAGCAGCAGTACGTGCAGGAGGTCATGATGCTGGCAAACCTGAGGCATCCAAATGTGGTTAGGTTTATTGGTGCATGCAGGAAGCCGATGGTTTGGTGCATCGTGACCGAGTATGCAAAGGGTGGCTCAGTTCGGCAGTTCTTGATGAAGAGGCAGAACAGATCGGTGCCACTGAGGCTGGCTGTCAAACAAGCACTGGATGTTGCTAAGGGAATGTCCTATGTGCATGGACTAGGCTTTATCCACAGGGATCTTAAGTCAGACAACCTTCTAATTTTTACAGACAAATCGATCAAGATTGCTGACTTTGGAGTGGCTCGCATTGAGGTGCAAACTGAGGGAATGACTCCAGAGACTGGAACTTACCGTTGGATGGCTCCGTAAGTAAATAACTTTTGTCCTTATTGTTGTACTGTCATAAGAATCTCTTAAGATGCTTGTATCCTTGACATGTTCTATTTTTCTCCCCAATGTTTAGTTCGAACTTGCCGTGATTTAGCTAGAACTTG
This sequence comes from Phoenix dactylifera, assembly GCF_009389715.1. Classification (NCBI taxonomy): domain Eukaryota; kingdom Viridiplantae; phylum Streptophyta; class Magnoliopsida; order Arecales; family Arecaceae; genus Phoenix; species Phoenix dactylifera. The sequence goes on along the minus strand of NC_052398.1, from coordinate 5,108,766 downwards.
CTTCTACCAAAGTACGACTATTTGTTGCATGCATGACTAAATATAGTGGGATTTTGTTTATTGTAGAGTCTTTAGATTAAATATTTGGTTTCTTCTCTCACTTTTGGTTTGTCTATATGAATATTTGCAACCATGATGACAGTCTTCTCTAATTCTGGAAAACACTGGGATCTTGTAATGTCATGAACATTAGTTTTTGTTTATTTGCCAATATCACTAATGATTCTTGCCCATGTGCATGATCATGCCACCTCATTACAATCTTCTCTATCACCACTATCCTTTCCATGCCTTTTTATTTTCTAACCTTAGTATCATTAATTAACTTAAAGATTTGATGTTACTGCAATTGTGACACATCTTCCTATCATGTACTTGATAGGAGAAATTCTATTAATGTTGTGTTACACAATTTCTCTATAAGAGCATTTTTGGAGTTTGTAGGTCATGCTAGGTGTTGCTCTAGGGTTATAAACTTAGTAGCAGACATTTAATAATAAACATGTGGATAAAGGGTACCTTTAATATGGTTGGGTTTGGAATTCTCCAAGCTGACATGCATATGTTATAGTAATTAGCAACAAATTGCTGATGAAGTCATATCTGATGTTTGTTTGATTACATGATTAACATGTTAATGTTTATTCATTCATATAAGTTCTTAGGTCATAATTTTCCACTTAGTCATTCCAATTTGGATTGAGCTAACCTTAGCAAGCTAGCCAAGCTATTTATGTCAGGATTGCAATTTTTGAGATTTGTATAAATAAACCTTAGATTATTAATCCAAGAATTGGTTTTCCTATGTTCTTTAACTTTTGTTTTGTGTTGTTGCTGATTCTTGGATCTAGTATTGGCTTCTTGCTGTACATGTATATATAAAAAATCATCTGAATGCGATTTCAGTAGAATACTATCTCGGCTTCCACTCTCATCTAGGTTTACAAACCTTGTTGTGAGCTTCTTTGATCAAGTACCAAGGACAATGGATTTGTTAGTTCAAGAACTTGATAATACTTCTTCACAAAGACTTCTAGATGCACCTCTTTTTCCATGCTTATTGTCAGAACATCTATCTGCCACAAAGGTTTTAGGTCCTTGTCTCATAAATTTCAACTAGATGAAATTTGTTACATACTTTCAATGTAGAGTCAGGGGCTTTCTCTACTAGTACAAAATATTCTTTTTCTTCATACTTATTTATTGGCGATCATTTCTCCTTTTCCCACTTAAATTCATATATTTTTGTGCAAAATATCTAGTGGGCCTATAACTTTGAGGACTAAAAATGATTTTAATAGAGTTTTCTAGTTGCTACGCCTAGAGTTTTCTGGTTGCTACGCCTAATATTAATGCTTAAAGTTTTTATAATATTCAAAAGAAGTAATATCGTATCTTCTTGATATAATTTTAGTAAAGCCCACTAAATTATAACATGAAATCAGTAAGTTATCCAATCGTGTAGAAAATCAATCTTTGTCCATCATTTCCTTTCATATAATGATGTCCGCTACCATCATTGATTTAAATTGAATTACTAAGAAAGTATATTTAATTCATGCTTCCCGATGTCATTGGGTATCCATAAAATAGTTACTACTAGTGAATTTGGTTTTAGAATTTGATTCCATATAAGTGGGATTAAATGTTTTGTGCCTTTTTTGCTAAGTGAAAACATAGTGTGGTAATATTTTTTTTCCTTTTCCTTTATTAGGTATTGTAATGGGTTAGATTGCGTTCTGGTTGGGCAGCCTCTATTATCAAGGCTCAACTGGTTTGCTTACCAACAGGCCGCACATCTGTGACCAAACACATATGTGGGTTACTTGACTCAAGTAAGGAGTAGATGAGAGGGGAAAGGATGAAGAGAGGAGAGAAGGGGGACAAACAATGACGAGCTACAACAATTTGACAAGCAACAAGCTTTGGCGAGGTGGCAATGTAGTGGGGGTGACATGTGATAGTGGGGTGCCATGGAGGTCATGGAAGTAGAACTGTCTAGAAGAGATGAGGAAGTAGTCGAGGAGTGTGGGGAGAAGGCGACAAAAAAAAAAAAGGAGTGGGAGGTAGAAAAAGGTGAGGAGAGTAGAAGGGAGATGAGAAGGAACTTGCTCCAGGTGTTGCTTAATGGTGGACATATGAGAACCTCTTTTCACTTCATTTTTTTATGTAATCAATTTGCATATAATATAGACTGTAAAACTTAGATAAAGTCACCATAAACTAGGGACTTATAATTTGTTGCTAATGCATCCAGTAAGAAAAATAAAAGGAGGGTTTTTAAATAAAACACTACCTATTTAGTGAAAAATATATTCTTGTTGCTCAAAATAGAAATAGTTCAGTCTACTTCATCAATAGTTTAGGTGTCGTTTTCTGTTGGTTTTCATGGATCAGTGTATCTTATTCTGCTGGTTTGTGCTGACAGGAAATGGGTATACCATAGGGGCACACGTACCCATGTATTATGTGTGTCTTGATGTGGATTCATATTGTTTTGTGCGAAAACATGCTGCTCTAGCCCATAGGGGCGCACACCAATATTGGCATGCATGGACCCATTTTGTTTGCTAGGAGCCGTAGCATGTCATTGAGAATGTGACTGACACCGCTTGACATGGCACTATACATACCATTTCAACTGTAACTGCCATAGACATGGCTTGCTGTTTTTTAATACTTGCCAGTCTGTACCATATGGTATGCCATGTTATGCGGAGCTATCGATTTAACCTAAAGTACTTGTGCCCGATGCTTAGACATCTGTATTAATATGATTATTTAGCATGGTGGTAATTTAGGTGAAACATAAAGTAGTTCTAGCTTGCCAGCACGGCTCCTCTTTTCTCGAGAATTTGTACTTGTCTTATCAGTGCATGGACAACTATCTCTGCAGTACAGGTTTAGGTGTGATCTCAGTGGGAAAACGGGGGGATCCTACTGCTTGAGTCTTCTTTTTTGTTGCTTTTCTTAGAGGTTTGGAGAAATCAGCGAATTCTATAAGAAGAAATTCTTAGACATCAGAAGGATTATTTGCTTAGACATGTACTTACAACCCAATACACGAACTTGAGTCCATGTAAATGAGGGCATAGTATGATGGTATATATTGTTATGCAATATGCACATGGGTTCATATTTGTCCTTGCTTATTGGAACAAATTGGTACTGGATGATCATAACCCTATTTTCTCAAATTGTCTTCTAGCCTATGATTGGCTTGCATTGTATGGTATCATATTCTTATGTGCTAGCACATAGAAGTAGAGAGAGAGAGAGAGAGAGAGAGAGAGAGAGAGAGAGAGAGAGAGAGAGAGAGAGAGAGAGAGTGTAAAAGAAGCAAAAGATGTGAAAAAAGAAAGATATAAAACAAGTTCCTTGTTGTTTGGCTAGATAATTTTATGACTTTCACTAGGTTCATTTTGGTCATTGCTGATTGACACAAATTACTACAACCAATTGTAACGATAGTTTGCCATTAGGGGGCAAACCTATGCAGGAAACAATGCAGATGCAATAAACAGGAAACTATGGTTAAGAAAATATCTTAATGCCAGAAACGGAATACGATAGTAAAGAAAGCAAAAATATTATGCAAACCACATTGAAAAAAGAGCATAAAAACCATTGAAAAACCATTTGGTAAAGTTGTTTTAAATGGATTTCCACTAATTTCTCAAATTCGGATCAATTTGACAACTAGCTACAACTTAATTTACAAATATCGATAAAAACTCTGATTTTGCTCGTATGTGTTTTCCTCAAAGCAAATAAAATTGGCGATTTATCCCAATGGTTTTATTATAATTATCAAGAAGAATCTTTGATTTAGATATTTCCCCCTTCCCTTTCACTCCTCTCTCTCCTCGTCATAATTTTTTGAATAACTTATCCATCGGGAACCCAATTTATAGAAGTTTTCTTTCTTTCCAAATTCAGATTTCTGAGTAATTTTCCCAAATGAATTGAAGGTTTCCCAATTTAGTTTACTGGGAAAATCCTAATTAATGAGAAATGGGTTCCCTGTAACAATGATTTTAACCCCTACAGTTTGAAAGGATCTTGTCACATGTGATTGTTATGGCATGGTGTGGTATCTTATGGTTATGTACCGGCACATGGAAAGCAGTAAATGAAAAAAGTAAAAGGAGCAAGCAAAACAAGTTCAAAGAAAGATGCAACAAATTCCTTGTTGTTTGGCTGGATAATATTGTGATTTAGACTAAGGTTCGCTGTTTTGGTACCGGATCCTGTTCTGGTGCCACACTAGCATAGAGTCGGTATGGTACGGTACGCGATTTTTTTGACGTACCGAGTGTCGGTACGCCACCGATATCGGCACTGAATCGGTATGATATGGTACGTCCGGTACTGTACAGTTCGGTATGGTACGGCATACTATGATTTAAACCTTAAGACATTTTTGTTACTAAAAAGGATGATTTTTTTAAACACTCGTTACCTCTTAGAGCTTTCACTGACGCTTGCAGTGATTAGAACTTTCCCAATCAAGATTAGATGACAACTATGGTCTCTCATCAAAACTCTTCTTCCCTCGAGATGCATTTGACAAGAGGTGAATGCTCATGAATGTCTTGGGCAATCTTTAAGTATATCCTTAAGGATAACATGTTCATAAGGATAGCTTTCAAGTGAGCAAATCTAATGTCATTTTCTACCTCCCTTATCTTTATCGACTTCAATTGCTGCATTGTCTGTCTTTTTTATCCCAATGAGTTTTGGTGTGGCCTTTCATCCAAGATGCACTTCTTTGAGCCTCCTATTCACTACAGGTGTAGATTAGATCTCATTTTCTTTAATCTTCCTATTCACTACTTGCATATAGGAGATCTTGTTTTCTTGTTGGTATGATCTAGTTTGCTGCTTTATACACCTCAAGCTAACTAGCTATTTTGTCCCAGATCATGTTCCCATGTGTGGGTTAATCCAATCTTGTAACTTTTTGAGTTACACTCAGCATAGATCATATACTAGAACCAAATTCTTGTGGATAAATGCTATGTCATATGTTTGCACTAAATTAAGTTTCTTGATAACAATAGAGAAAGAAGACAAAGGTGACTTGTTAGGGATTATATTAACTTATCCGTACTTTACTTTCTGATATAAATTCTAAATGACAGAACCCATACAACAGTATGTTCTAGAATTACAATCCAAAACCATTATGACTTGCAATGCACTTCTCTAATGGTGTTTTTGTCATGCTACAGTTGCAATAGAAGTGCAATTTATATTATATGGGTACCACTAGGAATGGATTTCAATTTGACTTTGGTTTTTGATTTGTGCCTTAGACTCACAAACAGTTCCCTATATCGAACCTTCTCATATTTCCCCTTCCAAAAGGTTAGGGAAATTTCAAAGAATTACTTTTTAGTTGCCTGGACTTGAACTACAAATTAGGATAGGTCTACCTGCAGAACATTTGGAACCTCTTGGTTTCATGGCATGAGCCTTTGTTGTCGAAAGATGCCGGCTACCAGTTGCTAGTGGGTTGGATAATTTCATCTTTAAATATGTCATGAATTTTAAGATGCCACCTAAGGAAACTTAATAAATATCTTTTGCATCTCTATGGAAAAAGTTTGTTTATCAATAAATATTTTATATACAAAACCTAATGTCTGCTTGGAACAAATAAAACATAAAATCAAAACAATGGCAGATGATAATCAGTTTATGCATTTCATGTAAACAACAAGCCTTATCCCATGCAATCTTTGTTTTCCTACTTCATTGTTGCTCTATTTTTCCATCCAAATGATATTTAGGGATTATCCTATCTCCTGGACATTATCTTCTTGGGTTGTTATATATATGCATTTAAATTTTCTTTTCAAAGTTACATTGTGGTTGTAAAAAAATAGAAGTGGACATTGATAATTGTCATAAATGCTTGCACTGAACTTTAATAAACCCTAATTTTGCAATCATTGTTGCTACATGACAGTGAGCTAAATGGTCTTTCAGTTATTGACCTTAGTTGAATTGTCAATCCATCTTGCGAGCATTTGATGGTCCAATCAAGATGTTAGAAGGAGAGGTTCGGGAGTAGTTATCTTCCAATATATTGTCATTTTTCTGATCATTAAGATCTTAAGAAAGACAATACCAGAGAGCTTGACTTTCTGCTTCATTGCTAGTGCTAGTCCACTGATCTTGATACTGCAAATTATTCCCGTTCCCTAATTTTAAGCTTAGGGTCTCATAAAAAAATGTTTTAATTACAACACAATCTTCTTGGGAGAGCTCTATGTGATATGAAGTGCCAAATGTTTCTATTTTGGATGTGGAATAACTGAACTGATATATGCATGAAATTCATAATTTAAATATAACAGTAACTAAGCTTGACAACCGCACATGATGGTTTTCCTTTTTGGCTACTGACTGGCTTTATACAATTAAGAAATCCTGCACATTTGATGATCCTTCATTTTTCTCACATTCCAAACTTCCAGATTAATACCCATCATCTATCCTTTTCTTGAGGCATTCGATCACTCGTCTATCATTTTGCGATATTCTGCTGAAGATATTTGTTCATTATGGTTGAAGCTTGTTTTCATTGTTATTTATCAATTTTATTTATTTGTGTATCTAAAGATTTTAGAGAAATGAGAGCACCTAGTTAATGAAGATCTGAGGCCCTACAAAGGAGAGACGTTTAAATCTGCATCAAAGGTCTAGAAAGAGAAGGGAAAGAAGAAAACTGGTTGAAAAAAATTGCGGAAAAAGATATGAGTAATCTTGCGGCAACACTGGAAGCTGTATTTATATGAATATTTAGTAAAATAAGAATTCCTTGTTTGTGAGAAAGGGAGGATGACCCACCCAAACTGTAATTACCTACGTTAAGATTTTCGGAGATGCACCGAATCGAACCCCAAACCTCTGGTTGCTAAGCAGAGGAATGTGACCTCTGGGGCCTTCCCTGGTTCATGTAAAATTAAGGATTCTTAAAATTCCAATTTCAGATAATTGGGACAAGGCCAGATGGTTTTGTTTATTTTGATGGGAATAATGGTTTTCTCCCACTAATTGTTAAGTGACGTAACATGTATAAGAGAGCACAAATACAATCGAATTTCAGGTATGGTGCATCTATTATTCATGGATGGCCTATGATGTAATGATCTGGCGGACTGAATAAAGATACTTGAATTATGTCTTGTATTTTCTTAAAGCTTAAAGAGGGATTGAGGTTTTATATAAGTTAAAATACAAGGAAGATAGTTGCACAGATCCTTGCAACTTCCTAGCTGTTTGATTACATATCTCTATCTTCTGCTATCTGAGGCATCTGTTAGAAAAAAAGTAATATCATTTCACAATACTGCTAACATTACAGAAAAAAGAAGAGTTAATAGCTAGGTAAAGGCTTGTGTTTGGTTGAAATCAGTAAATACCTATAATATTTTCACAAAATATTTTGCCAATAAACAAAGCATTTTTTGAAAGGTTTAAGAACATATTCATTTATAGTAAAACCTTGGACAGACCTTTTTTTCTTTTTTACTTTCCCAAAGAAGTAATAGAAAAAACATACTTGCATACGTTCAATGCAAAACACAATGAACCTAACATTCATGGCAGCCTGAAGTGCCTACACGAAAGGATCGTTCATTAGGTTTTAGAAGAACAAGAATACCTGCTTAGGAATTTGTGGAATTTAAATGAGTTTCATAGAGAAAAGAATGTAAATACATAGTGCACACTGGATCATTTTTATTAGGAGACTGAGAAAGTGATATACTCGTGGAATGAATTAGCCGGTAACCATGAATTGAATTTTGATAGGATTTACAGGTAGGGGACAGGAGAAGAAGTAATTTTGTCAAATTCTATTTTTGCATGTTCAGCTTGCAGTATTAAAGATTTTTCTTATAATTATGTGGGCCCTGAGGGTGCCAAGTGGTTGAGTTGCTAAAGCCACTGGGTGTTATATCCTAATGAGCTGGGTTTGATCCCACTATCACCCTGATTTTGGCTTGGTTTCCTCCCATCCTAGTCTCAAAAAATTAAAAGTCTCTGCACCTGTCCTATTAAGTGGTGGAACATTGCCTGGGTAGCCTTTCATGGTCTATGTTGTGGGGTATAGGGAGAAGAAGAATGGTCTTTATAAAAAAGAATTTCTAGCTGATATCTTAAACAAAAGTTGAAATTCATTTTTATGGTGCAATTGTGGCCCAAAATGTTCATAATTTTCAAATATTTCTTATGATTCCTTTATTGAATTGGGAAGGTCCTAGACTTCTAGTCCTTGTGTTAGGGAGATTGTTTGGAACCCTTTTCATACATTTCTTTGTGTTTTAATGTGCAAGATGATAGCTTTCACTCTGTTTGTTTCCTTTTTGGTCTATGCATATCTATACATCAGTGGCCATCTGTACTACATTAGGATCTGTACACGTGTGGCCTCTGCATGTATCACTTTCAAGGAAGTTATGTGTCATAACTGCTTTATTATTCTAACAGTTTAGTGCTGTCGAGCACAAATTATACATTGCTATTTTGCATAAGAACAGACTGGAGAAGATTTTCTGTTCTCATGCATGAGTTCTTTAATTAGAAAGTTCCTGTCAGGAAAGCTGCCAGGTATTGTGATAATTAGATTCATCATCAAATGCCACCTATCTCATGTTCCTTCCTTTCAGGAAAGCTACCAAATTATATTGCTCGTTAGCTTTAGCATCACATGGGTGTAATGATCTGTTATCTCTTCTTCACTGACCTTGTGTGCTCTTTAATTATTTAGAATATGTGATTGTTAGGTTCAGCTTGGATGCAGCAAAATTTCTGCCTTATCTCATTTCCACTATCCCTGCAAACTTTGATCATTTGAGAAAAGTGCTCATACTCTTGTATGCTTATGGTTCCATTTTCTGTCTTTACCTGGTTTGCTTTTTGTTGCTGAAAATTCATTAGCATTGCATTGGTTCCAGAGGAGTCTTTATTCATTGATAACTGAACACCTGTCTTACTGATCAACAAGAGATAATCTTAATAGCTTCTGCTCTGGCCTATCATTTTCATTATTGATCGGTATTATTTAATCCATATGATGGGAATTTAATTCTCATCTTTCCATTTTACCATCTGATTGTCTCATGTCCAGCCACTTGTTTAGATAATAATGCAATTACTTCATGCTTTGTTAGAAGGAGGATGTTATGATATGCTTGATTGTAGCTCATTTGCTTGAATATCTTCCTCTGTGGTATTGCATAACATATTGGTTACCGGATGGTTTACTTCTTTGCTACTGCATGTGCTCTTGCAGCTCATTATGACCCTCTCCCTCCATCTCCCCACCCCCCTACAAAAAAAAACACACACACAAGAATATAGGCATTGGTCCATATGGTTGTGCAATCAAATTTTAGAACTCCTGAAAGAATGTGTAATTAACTGTATGATTGTTCAGTATTGTTCCTTGTATTTCAGGCGTGGGTATTAAGCTTGGCATTAAGCATATGAAGCTTGTTGCCTGCTGTAATTTCCAGGACATGATTTCATTTGAAAAAAAAGGGTTTTCTGATATAGCCATGCATAAGTCAAGACGTATGTAGTCTAGATGGTTGAATGTGTGCTGGTTGAGTCTATAACTTGCTGAATTTAGGCATATTCAGATATCTAATTTGTAAGCTTAGATGGTTGGTTGACTGCGTGCTAGGTAAGTCTATAATCTTGAGCACTGTTGCACCCTCAAGCATGCATTTGACATTTTGCTTAGCTATTAATGTGGTCTTTCAAGATAAAATACAGGGCACAGCATCTGTCTGTTGTTTATTGATCTGTTGGGGCAATTTGTAATTACTTCCGAGGACTAGCTTAACTTGTATTCTCTGTTTTTCTGTCTGCTTATATTATTGATAATTTGATACTCTGTTGTTCAAGCCATAGTTTCTTTCTTTCCATGTTTCTACATTTCCAGTTGCTGCCTAATTGGACTGCTTGAGGGCTTTTTCTCCTGGTCTGCAGGGAAATGATCCAGCACAGGCCCTACAATCAAAAAGTTGATGTCTATAGCTTTGGTATTGTCCTATGGGAGCTTATAACTGGTATGCTTCCCTTCCAGAACATGACAGCTGTTCAGGCGGCATTCGCTGTCGTCAACAAGGGTGTGCGTCCGGTCATACCACAAGATTGTCTCCCTGCGCTTGCTGAGATAATGACCCGCTGCTGGGATGCAAACCCTGATGTGCGCCCCACGTTTGCCGAGGTTGTCACGATGCTAGAGAATGCAGAGATGGAGATTATTAACTCCGTCCGCAAGGCACGCTTCCGTTGCTGCATGTCCCAGCCGATGACCGCCGACTGAAACAGGATGGAAGTTAAAAAGAGTGAGAGAAGTGTATCTACCAACTAGAGAACTGATTGCTGAAGTAGAAAAATTTGTTGCTTATGTGGGTCCTTGTTGCTTTACCTTTACAGAAGGTTACCTTTTAGATTTACTCTAGTTTCTTTCTTGTGGGATGCTCTGCTGTATCAAGTTCCATAGTCAATTTGTCTTTGTTAAACATGGATGATCCCATCTTCTTACAGGCATACATGGAAGAAAGATTTGTTTGATTGGTAGAGCTGCATATTTTGCCTGCTTGTCATGTATGAACTCTCTTTGGCGTGCCCACATGACATGCCTGATACCATCTTCTTGCAATCATAGATGTGATACGAAAGAGGATTGTTATGAATTCATTGGGCAACCAAGTTAAGCAGACTTAAGACTGATTACCAGAGACTGGTGGCTATACGTTGTATGAGATCTGAATGAATAATACGTCGGTTGCTTACCGGGATTTGTGGCCTCTTGCATAGATTATTGCCAGAAAAAGAGTTGGTCTGCCGGGGGGAGAAAAAAAAAAACAGAAGAAAGAGTTTGAGATCGGGACACAGCAAGCATGTGGAGTATCTGATCTCCTGCAGAAGTTATTGCAACATCAAGTTAAAAACAGAAGAGTGATGAATCAAGGCAGAGAAGGAACCAACCTGAGCAGGCATCACGAATAAATCTTTCATATTGAAATGCTGCTTGTGAGTCATTTCAAAATAAAAGGAAAAAAAGCTGTTTAGGAGGTTTTTCCTCCTCCAGCTCCGCTAGAACCATATGATCGGATCCTTGGATTCTTCTACGATTAAGTGCTACTTCTCCAAGAAATGCCTTGGTGAAATTCCTGCGTGTTAGGTAACCGCATCTAGGCCACAAATTTTTCTGCTGCCAATAAGATTCTTTGATTTGCTGTACTTGGAAGCGCTTACCTCTCCAAGAAATGCCTTCTCCTGATTCAGGTGCTTCTAGAAGACGTGTGCATAGGATTGAATGGTGTACCACGAAAGACTTGGCCAGGAATGACACCACATGACCAGAAAGGCGAATTTGATTTCTGCCAGGCTTAGCATTAATCCTTCAGGAAACCCGATCAAACAGTTTGGATTCCCAGATTTTACACCAGATGGTAGACCATATCTTCTGATGACTCAGACCATTCAGAAATTTTATTCAGTATCACATACAACATATAATATAGCACATGCCAAAAAAGGCAACAATCCCTTTTGACAAAGATTATATAATCAAACTACAAACTTTTGGTAATAACTTCCATAAAAGGTAATGGCAACTACTGAATCTGCATCAGAGCTTTGTTAAATAGGTTTGAAGGATCAAAATCTCTACGACTCTCAGATTTGGAAATCTATCAATCATAGGATTACAACTCACCATGAAATTTATGAAATTTCATCGGATGGATATGGTTGGACACTTGGTGATGATGTGTACTCTATCCGGTAACAATACACAAGGAAACTCTGATCAAAATCAAAGTATATCATAACTACACCAAAGGAAGCAGAACCCACTTGGCCAGTAACAGAATAATGCTCGGAATATTTATGCTTGTTCAAGGTGACTGATTCAAATTTCAAAATTGACAGTATGAGACAATACAAAATGTTGGATATGACTAGAAAAGATAGCTTATTCATCTGGCATCCAAACTGGAAACTTTACAAAGGCTTGCATAAAACTCCAGCCCCACTAAAGGCTTGCCCCTAATGCAACAAGGACAATAACACCAAGAGGAACAAAAAAAAAAAAAAAAGAAGGGAGGAGGAGATAAATTACAGCTCTAGATTGGTGAGATCTATCTAGTGTACAAATGCTCGAGCAGCCCCCCTCTTTTTCCTACCAAAAGCCTCATCCATAATTACCACTTCGAGCATAACCATTCGTTGCTGCTTCCAAGCTTCAGATGTCAAACCACAAATAAAGATGCCTTCAGGCAGAAGACAAGCATAAAGCTTTGGCAGGAAACCAGCGGCTGTCACAGTTGCAGTTGCTCACTTACCAAATCTTGAGGCTGAGCAGCAGTCGCATTGGTGGAGCTGTTTCTAACTCCAGGCGGGTTTGCATTTTTACCTTCTTCCAACCGGACAGCTTGAGCAAAGCTCTTTGAAATTTGCTTTATGACATCACCAGAGATGGCTGCTGGGTTCCTTTGCTCATTGCCAACAACTGCTGAAGACGCCACTGTAGAGTTGAATGGCTGCTGCTGCTGCCGAGCCTTCCTCTCCTGCATTGCTTTCTCCCGCTCCTCATAGAAGTCAAAGTCATCAAGAATTGACATGTCAGCCTCATGATTTTTGAGAATGCTTAGCATCTCCAAACCTTGTTCCAGTTTTACCTGAAGATTCAACCCCCAACAATAAACAATGTAAATAAGCCCAGAGAGAAGACAAGGAGAGAGCTCAAATTAATAGCATTAAAAAGGAAAGCTAATAATGAAATGTATCAACTCATGTTTCACATAGTAATGGAAGCTTGCTTAGTTATTAATAAAAGGAGAAATTGTCCAAAAGGAAAGGTTGCACTGCGAGAGCATCATTTTGTTGCGGTGATCTTATGAAACTCAAGTATCAGTTTATAAATGTTTGGTGCTTACTTGGTTCAACCATGATCTAAAAATTATTATTAAAAAAAAAAAAACAAAAGCAGCATTATATAGGAGTTCAAGTGTGCCACCTGTGTCCATCAGCACTGTATCAAACCAAGCCAAAATAATGGCAAGATGGCTTCTAATCAGCAAGGATAGTGTCTAGACCTTATTAATTCAAATTTTACAATGAATAGTAGCCAATATGGTCTATATCCTGAGACTGAAAATCTCTTCAACCTATGTTTGTAGGTGTATGAACAAGTTTGTACACATATGCTTGAATGTTCATGTATGTATACCTACATTCTTTATGCAGCAGATTGGGCGGCATTCTTTGTGCCCAACCATTCGGCCAAGGTCAGTCGTACCACCCCATTCTGCCCGGTACGGGACGCACCATACCATACCGGGAGAAAACTAGCATGAAACATACCTTCAAGTCGATATAAGCCCCATACTGAAGCGTACTGAGGTGCGTATCGGTTTGTACCAAGGCGTACCAAGATAAAAATTAAGAAAAATGATAAGAAAGCTATTTCGGCGAGGTGTACCATACCGTACCGTACCGCTAAGGTACCAATATGGCAACCGGTACCGAGATAGCAGACCTTGTATTCGGCATCGTGACTTGGGATTCTACTGCATCTATCCCTACACCTCTCTGTGATATTTTGTTCTTTGGTTCTTCAGGTTGTAACTACTCTTGGGCTGTGTAATTCTGCCGCTTTACCCAAAAAAATGTGCATACATGTATATGGATAGAGCATATGGGAGAACTCCCATAAATGTAAGTTAGGAGATTTCTATACAAAAAATATAATAGCAAATGGTTTGGTGTAACTATATAACATACTGATACTACTGTATCATTCATATGTTAGTATCTTCTCACTTTAGTGTCCTTTTCCTGGTCTGACCATAGAAATGCTGGCATGACAAAGTGAAATGCAAATATGCAAATCTAACATTTGGACGTCTAGTTTCAAATAACACAAGGGCAAAGGGTAAAGAACATCAGAGTGTAGCCGATAACTTTATTCACATAATTGAGCTAACTACATTCATAACACATATTCTACCAGATTAAAGAAATTACTCTTGAGAAGTAAATCAAGAATGAAACAAGTCCCAAAAAAAGAAACCGGAAGCAAAGAGTTCCAGACTAAGAAGAAATATCTTACCTCCTGGGTGTCTCTGCTATTGGTTACTGGCTTATTGTCATTGTTTTCAAGGATGATATGGCGAAATAGATTGTTCGGCACATCTTTCACAATATGCCACTTGACAGGAAACTGACCACTCCACTTGTCTTGCTGCCAATAGTCCACACTCTTCTCAAAATCTACAGGTCCAATCATCTCAGCTACCCCACAAAACTGTGCACTGGCATTTACCTGGATATGGAATAACAAAACAAAATACATCAGTCCAATTTATAAAAAAAAAACACTTTAAAACAGAGATGTATAACAATGCGATCTTGCAAAATTACACTTTAAGAAAAGACACTGAAATTGAAACAATAAAAGGGACAGAATTCTGGAGTTACCGAGAAAAATAAGAAAACTGGACATGGATTGTCCTTTTCTTTTGCCTCATGATAAGCAGAATCCAACTTCCTGTTCCCATTGGCAGTGCTGGCCCAAACTTCATACTTAATACTCTTATGGACATTGTCCTCACTGTAAGATTTTATTATAAAGAACTTGGCATCCTTGTACTCCGTAACAAAGTCCGGATTATTGTATAACTCACGATTAGCTTTTGTAGTAGAACTGTCATTTTTACCATCCAGTGATGAGTTCTGTTCCACTGCTGGATTCTTTGGTCTAGTAGCCCGTGGCCCTCGGTTTTGCTCACAGAGAAAGTCTGGAGTACCATTGCAACTACACGATGAAGCATTACCTTTTCCTCGCCTCCTGCCTTTGTCAGCTGCACTCAAACTCCGTACATTAACTCCCAAGCTGGGAATGGAACCCCCAAAATTACTGCCCTGATGATACATCCCACCATGAGAGTACCCTCTGTCATAGGAACTAATTGAGGATCCAAAACCATAGAAGGACTTTGGTTGCTGTGGAGCCTGAATGTTGTTGGAAAAAAAAAAGAATACATTGTAAAAGCTAAGTCAGTAATGTGATGACTTAAAAGAATGGCTAAAGAAACTGAAGCTTTAATATAGCAATTTAGTCTTGCAAATTATAAATAGATCTAGCAATAAAGTAAGCTGTTATTTTTCAAAAATAAAAAATTAACTGGCAACCCACTGGTACAAATTTCTAATATTTTTTCATTTTAAGATACCATACCAAAGTAGATCAGTATATAAAATTAAGATATCAAATGATACCTAAATTCAATAATTAATTGCAAGATCAAAGCAATGCCAATGCAGATCTCAGGGCCCAACAGAAAAGATCAAGAGCTGCTGTCAATTAGACACTGCATCTTGAAAAGGAAAGGAAACAAGCATAAAATATGACATCAT
This sequence comes from Phoenix dactylifera, assembly GCF_009389715.1. Classification (NCBI taxonomy): domain Eukaryota; kingdom Viridiplantae; phylum Streptophyta; class Magnoliopsida; order Arecales; family Arecaceae; genus Phoenix; species Phoenix dactylifera. The sequence continues at coordinate 5,093,313 of NC_052398.1, read as the reverse complement.
TTTTTTCCCCTGTTAATGCAACTATATTGCCTGCATAACAGTGTGCCTTGACTAAAAAACTTTCAAAAGATGACAGATAACCCTTTTAGTTAAAGTCATGGAAACCTGCGGGTGGAGGTGTAATGAAACACAACTAAATACTACCATACAAGGAGGCATGCCACATAGAAAATAAAATCTGTATCACAGAAGGATGCGGGGGCATAATTTTACAACATAGTAGATGGACAACGAAACACTAGAATTTCAATCTTGAAATCAAATACAGCTTACCCATTGTCAAAAAGAATAGAACGAGACATCAATATCATGGCTAGAATAAAGTTTAGGAAGTTTCATAGCTTCAACCTCGTCGACGACCAGTTTAATGGAAATACAATAAGTAAATCTAAGAGAACTTACTGTTAGCATAGTTATTCTTCTTTTCTTCTACTTCACTTTATATTACTTTCTTTTTTCCTTGTACATGGCAAAATGCCATTATGTGTTCACAATGATAATCAAATAATCAATCCATCTCTTTTACAAAATATGAAAAAGAAAATCATAGACATGATAATAACACTTGGCATGTTACCATGAGCAGACAATAATTTACACAAACACCCACCTTACAACAATACCCAAATTATGGAATTTTTAGATTTTTGGAGAGGGAACAAAGCAATATATCACATAGCTTCAGATGTTTGCAGTCAGTTGCACAACAGTAGAAAGAGGACATGGAAAAATGCAATACCATTCCAGCTAAAGGCATTGTGCTTTGCCCAAACGATACAAGTGCACCAATTGGTTGAGGTGAAGCTGCTGGTGACAATGGAGTCAAAGAACCCATCCCATCTGGTGATTTCAACCAATCTGACCAAAACCCGTCAGAGCCAAAACCATCAAACTCTTGCCTTAAATCAGAGAAACCAGGATTACCAGAATTTCCAGCAAAGCTACCTGTACCGAAAGAACCATATGAAACGTGGTAACCAGGTCTTGGTCCAAACAGCATGCCATTGGAATTCGAAGTATCGGCAAGAAAAGCTTCTTGGTGGTCAACTGGCATGGTTAACTCAGCTTGCGAAACTGGAGTTGGAGAAGTAATATATGGCATGCTAGGAGGAACTGGTTGCTGGTAGTAAGGGCCCGAGAATGGGAAATGCTGAGGAGTGTAAAGCTGGCCATCTCCACTGGCAGAAGGTATAGGAGTTGTAACCGGAGAATAAGGTCCATAAGGCATCTGAGGACTGTACCCATATCCAGTATGGAACATGAGAGAGGGATTCTCATTGTAGATACCCTTCAGTAGAACAAGACAAACAAGATAATCTTGTAAAACCTAAATAAGGAAAAAAGGTGTGAAAAGACACCAATACTGAAGAATTATACTTACAGTTGGTCCAACTTCCAAGCCATCAACATTTAAAAACCGCGGATATTCTTCAAACTCACTAGTAGCATTTCCATATCCTAAAGAACCACACAGGCTTATGCTCCATGTTAGTTTAAAATTGAAACAATAAGAAAACAAAAAAAAACTTCTTCAAAACATATTTTTAACAACATTTTCAAGTCATTTTGCCTTGCTTGAAAGCAAAAGAACCATGTGAAACTTTTCATGAGTAGAGGAAAAAGCAAAGGAGAGACAGGAAACAAAATTGTGATTCTGATTAAGTATTTAGATTTCAGAAATTGATACCAATATCAGATTGCAAATGTACATTATGCTTCACCATATTCATCACAAATATGAAAAGGTAAAATAGTATGTGCCTCAAAGGCATGCAATGATCCAAGAATGGTCAGTGATGGCGGATCTATTTTCAATAATTTTTAAAACATTGTCCAGGTTATGCAGTACCCTTTATGCCACATATACATGCACTTCATAATCTTATATCTAGACATGTACAAAATCAGATTTAAGAAGAATAAAACTCAACACCAAAATATAACTTCATAAGAATACCAAAAATGTCAGGCTTATTATTGACTGACATCTGCTGTACATGCAAGTAATTTGCACTGGAAAAAATTTCTAACACAAAACCAATAAGGGTTCAATGATGCAAACTAACCTCCATAGAAGAATGTTTGTGCCTGAGGGGCATAGATGTTGGGCGGACAAACAGCAGTGCGGTCTCCACCTGCATCCAGAGAACCCAGCTGGCCTGGGGCATCTTTTGATAGATTCACGGTATTTGAGTCATGAGCAACTTTAGGTGATACCACTTTCTCATGTTTGGCAGAAAGTGGCTGGCAGGAAAAAAACAAAATCAGCATCAGCTCAAACTTTATTAGCATCAATGATATGCCGATAGAGTAATACCTGTTCTTCCGAATCCTCAGCACTAAGTGATTTCTGCTCAGCATCTACCTTTGATGATTCCACTGGCTCAATTGAGTCTAATACAAGAGAAAAATGGACAAGATAAGTTTTCTATTGCTAAATAATAAAATTATGGCATAGAGAGAAATTGTATACATACAAAGACAATTTTATGTTGATATTTAGTTATATGAGGGAGTAGAGTATGTTCTCAACCAAAATGGGGAGGGTCTAAAGGAAATGAAACATAGAAACTGTTTCCAAAGCTTATTAGTGACAAAAGAATAGCTTTCCAGATGGAGAACTCTGTAAACTCTCTCATATATTTTCTGTATCACAAAACTGTTCTGGGAAATTTTTGTATAATTCCCTTCACTTTTTGACCAATGTCAAAAACCTCTTCAATTTCTGCAACAATCACATCAACCCAGTCCAGCAGTGGCCAGTTCTCCACAATATTTCACCACCACTAAACTTCCTCCAGCACAGCCCCCTTAACCACCAACGAAATTGCCGGCATGGAGGCATAACCTAGAAACAATCTTCATCACAAAAAATATCACATGAAGTGACAAAATCAGAGTTCTATAGGTTAACAAAAAAAAATCATAAAGGTCAGTACATAAAAAAAGGCACATCTAGTTATCCTTTTGCATTAACATGCTCACAAGGCATCAACTACGATCCGTTATTCCCTGTCAATACTTTATTAAACCCTTTGACAAGTGGGGTATGTACAATAATCATACAGGGAGAGATTCTTGTTATCATAGTTATTAATCAAATTTGCACTATGTCTCGTGAAACATCTTGAACTTTGCTTATCATAAAAATATGGGTTTTTTTGCATCAACACCCTCCTAAATATTGAATTTTGCATCCTTCCAAAACTGATATTTGTATGTATACTCTTGTAAAACACTTGTTTTGCTATTTTACCCTTTTTTATCTATGTTTTTGCATATGTACCCACACCATCTAACACCGTTAAAAAATTAACGGTTTTAAATTAAAATGACTAAAATACTCTTAATGGGTAGATGTGAAAAAAGAAACATTTATAAGACGATCGCTATGGAGGATAAAAAAAATAATTTCAAAATTCTATTTTATTTTTAATTAAAATAAAAATGGTTTTTCTTAACGGTGTTAGAAGAACCGTTATATTAGGAGTATTTGTACAAAAACAGTGTTTTATGAGGGTGCAGAAATAAATATAAATTTTAAGACGGTATTCGCACAAAATTGAATTTTTAGAAGGGTATTCATGCAAAAAAGCTATATATATATATATATATATATATATATATATATATATATATATATATATATATATATATATATATATAAGCATATTTCTCTTTTTGCCAACTGAGCAAAATCATAACAAAAAATAAGCACTCATCTCAGTACCTGCGACCATTAGAAATATTGATGACAAGCATAACACCATAGGACACAATTAACCTTATAAGAAAAGAATGCCTCAGTAATGGAAGGCACGCACAGTATCCCATTAGATTAAGCAGGTAATCCAGATCTGAGAACAAACCCAACTGTTTCTGTGATAAATTCAGTTCGGATCATCAGTCAGATCTCTCTCTTCTGAAACTTCAAATCTCTCCGCTCAGAAACTTCAAATCACTGGCCTTGGCATTAAGAATTCATACTGCACTCCTTGGAGGTCAAACTTCTTATTAAAATATTGGGTGAAAACTAGAAGCCAGATAACATTGACAGCATTGTAGAACTTCAGCTATTCTGGTGACCGTGGACCTATTTGCATAAAAAGTGGAAAAAATATACACAGCCTACATTGAATAAATCTATACGGGCATATCTTACTTGGAAGTCACGGCATCACCAAATTCATACTGCAGTTTTGGATCAAACCAAGTCATACGGTAGTCGCAATCTATTACAACATACAAAATAATGACAATTTCATGATACCTCACACATGAAGGGGCTAATTAGATATTACTTCATCAATAGTAGGATATACCTACGGGGAGATCTAAGAAAATTTCCCGTCAAAAACACCTGCCAGATGACGAATCCAGATAAGCATGGTAACAATTTATCCAATTCCTTCCCCAAGATCAAACAATCCAAAAAGGAACGACGCACACCAAACGAATCAAACCAAGATCGACTAATCCTCTTCTCGAATAAAAATAGAAATAAACCCCGTTTCTTTTCCAAGAATTGACCAAGCCCAGATCGCAAAAATCGAATCAAAGCCCATAAAAAGACTCCTTCCGATCCAAACGAGACAAACCAATCAAGAAAATATATATGCCAAGAAGCATGACTCGAAACTCACATATATACTTCCAGAACAGTGAATCAGAGAAATACGAATGAGAAAAACACTTGTCATACCAATTCGATCCGGCCCTTGATGAGTCGCCCCCGCCATCTGGACCTAGATCTCGAGTACCCGCCTCCAAAGGATCGCAATCCGTAGTGGATTTGGCTCTTCTACGGCTCTTCTACTCCCTCCTCCCCTCCACTTCTGCTTCAATCCCCCTCGCGTGATCTCCTCGGAGGGCGATTCGGCGAGGGTTTTAGGAGCCTTTTTCCTCCTTTCCTTCTACAGAGAGAGATGCGAGGAGAGAGAAAAGGGAAACGAAGCAAGTGGGGCCTTTATTTATAAATAACCGGGGTCGGACCGGGGTAAAATGAAATAATAATAATAATAATAATATAAGCTCTTTGTTTCGTCCATGAGCGGGGAAAAGAGGGGAGGGTAAACTGGTTTGGCGCGGCTGGGATACCGATGCGGACATTTGAAGAGACTTCGAATTCGACTAGAAAGTGACTCGACGGTGGAGCGTGTGGAGCTTCGGTCGACTGTGAGGTTTAAGTGTTTAACCCAGTCCGGATCTTCCGTGACCGCGCGGTGATTGGCCAGGGAGGTCCATGGGGCCCGCGAGGTGTTGGCCATGTAAGACGCACGCTGATTTTTTTTTTTCCAAGACCGGTGGGCGGGCCCACCGAGGCGATGAAAGTGGCGTTTTGACGTGGAAACCGTGGGGAGCGTGGTGTAATCGTGGGTGGAATTAGTTTCCGTGTAAAGTGTGTGAGAGATCTGAGTCAAATTTCAGTGTTGGGATATTTTTTTTTTTTGTACATGTTGGGATAAAATTATTCATTTTATTCGGATTGGTACTACAAGGAGGAATTGGTCAGGAGGCAGGGGGATTTTGAATTTGGAATGGGGACCTCAGGCACACCAGCTTGGCCACGTCAGCTCTGCCTTGGGGAAGGTGCTGAGGTGGATGCTACCGGATAAGAGTCGGTTGAGGAGAAATCCTTGTCGTTAGTGAAATTGAATAGTTCAATAATTTTTATATATGCCCTTATAAATATAATCTATTACATATTTATCCTAACCCTCAGATTGCAGAGATACTCGTTTCATTAAATTTTAAACTAATGGGATTAATAAATCACTATTTTAAGCAAAAAAAAACTTTATTATCTTTTTTATATCAGTATTTATAAAAAAAACTTATTCAAAAATTAATATTTTTCAATATAAATTAAATGTTAAATTTTTCAAGAGTATTATCTTAGATAAAATCAAAAAAAGGTTGAGAGAGAGAGAGAGAGTATGTATCTTCGATTTATTTGATTTCCATTGATTGCAATGCTCAATTATAGCATAGCACTTAAGAGGAGCAAAAGTGCTGGGCGAACCTGCACCTTCTCTTCCTCTCGTACTTCATGCCCATGGTTCTACGATATGTCACAAATTGCTCCTCAAATCTTAAATCATCTAAAAAATTCCCAATCCTAGTTATGCATTTAGGTTGATTATAATCCCAATCTTTAGTCAAATTATGCGGAGAGAGTTTTAGGGTCATTACAGGTAACATGAGAGACCTAGGAACATGAACATGAAGCATTGTCTTCTAATTGTATCCTTCTGTAAGCATCCATGTAGAGCGATGAATTTGTAGGATTTATCAGTTATTTCTTAATGATTTAGTTTATTTTGTCCACTTCCGTTCTTTCTTCTTTTCTCCTCGAAACTACTCACCATGCATCACATGAAACAGCGTCGAACAATTTATACAGCAACAACAATAACCGGAGCCAGCAGAAGCTCTGAACAATTTATACAGCAGAATTGCTGCCATCAGAGCTAACACTGATTGAGGCAGCTCGAGAAGGTAACGGTCCGAGCTTCCATTGCCTTCACTGCAGCAAATATGTAATCGCCTGAACCTATCAGAATCCGTAATGTTCAGAGGTACATGCAGATCATAGTCGTCATAAGGTATAGGGTGGACTACAATGACAGACTTCTTGTGAACGGATCGCTGCTCTAAAGTCATGACACATGGAGGAAAAATTCTGGTCGTCGAGTGATTTAAGCCTCATTAAAATAGGCATAACTAAAACACAGGATACAGGAAATGGGCATCTCGTGAGGATACCTGGTTGTAAGCAAGCCACAGAGTAATAAAGCCTGGCCCATTTCCATGCCAAAGTTTGTAAATAACCAATCCAGGTATGCATACTTTCTCTTATGGTGTCTGGTAAGTCTTGGCTCAAGCACAACATTATACAAAACTCGGCCTTCAATAAAATTGTGTAATTTTGTTTTTCTGCGTATGACATTCTGTGCTCATGTTTTCCCAGTATTCTGGGTGCATGCAGAGAAAGATGGGGATCTCATATCACAAAATCAGACAAGAATGATGGGGAATGATCAAGATGGATAATCAGTATTTTTCTTTTTCCCCATTCCTTTACCATTCCCACTCTATATACGGTGATTTAGTGTGGTTTCATAAAATAGGCAGCACAGACTCTGAATCAATAGTTCCCATCGAAACTTAGCAGAAGTGATTAAGCTAGAGTTTCAGAGAACATTCGGGCGACGACCGGATCTCTAGTCCATAATGAAGCACCAAGTATACCATCAATCGACAGGATCTCAGGAATCCTTACCATCCTCATTGCCAAGCTAGGCCGTGATAAAAACCGCTGCCCAAGGTTTTGAGTGTTGTTGCACAAAGATCAGGTTTCATCTGTAAAAGAGCCCAACCAGCCAACCAACACGATGCAATGGTGTTGCAGGAAAGGCCTGTTATTTATGATATCATACAAAAGGTAAACACAAGTCTGAGAAGTACTTCCCTTCCAGAGGGCCGCACCATTTTAGTCCTGCAAAAGAGTTTCCCCTGACCCAAATCTATATAAAGGTTCATGGTCTGACAATAGACATCGATACCGATTGTACACCCTTGAATACACTGCTCGGATCATGCATGATACACAATCAGAAACAATCCATGAAGCTCTCCTTTGGGATTCAGCTTCCATTAAAGCAATGTGCGGCTCCAGCCTCAGGAGTTCTGATGCAAAAGAATGCAGGTCTGCCATTTGAACAAAGTCATTTATCAGCCAGGAAAAGATAAGGATTCGCCGAGTACAGAGTTGACATCCACAGGTCACTGGCAAGGACAAACAAGCATAAAGGAATTATGGATATTCACAAGGAAAAATCAAGCAGGGAAACGAAAACATACCTCAGTTTCTACTCTCCAGAATGCAGTTCATGTGATTTTGGACACTAATGAATCTGACTAGAGTCAAAAAACGTAGTCTCATAAGGAGCTTTAAGCAGCTGAAATTCCTGGAACTGGCTACCATTGCTATGTGTAGGAAATTGAAGCACTCGCCCTTGCTGAGTTAGGCCATGTTCATCTTGCCAATACTCCGGGGTTGAGTTCACTGCATGAATTGCAGGCTGAGCTGCACTGGTGTGGTTAGCATGCACAAGCTGGACAAGAGAAGATGATGTTCCAGGGTCAGCTGAACCCCAAGCATTGGTTGACAGAAGAGAGAGAGCACGCCGAAGATCCGGTGCTCCATCTAAGTTTGAAGCAGTTAATGATGCTTCCGGACCTGCAACAATAACAGGCATCTACCAGTAAAGTAAAATGTTTTAATTATTACCATAAATACTACAGCAAAAATAACTACTACTTGCATTTCCCCAAACTGATTTTGGCTATGACCAGAAAAGCAAAAAGCTTTATGACATCAATCTGCTAAGGTATGGAGATTTCATGTATACCACCATCCATATCCATCCATGATACAGAATGATGACCTTATGGTAGATTTGACAAAATGGCAGGAAACTATCGGTTAACTAATTTGCCTAAAGGCATGCTGCAGCAGACTTTCAAAGGTGCAGATATCTCTTCCAAGGAAGTGCAGCTAGCCAATTCCTAACTTGACATCAGTAAGCATTTCTCATCTACATAAATAATATTAACAGATTATGTTTAGAGGTAAAAAACCAGCAAATATTGGTAGAAATATTTTCTTAGCTAGTGTCTGGCTAGCCTGTACTGCAAATAACTTCAAAGGCTTACATTATTATAACACAACAGGTCAGTAACACTCACTCGGTCACTCCTTGATTTATAAATAAATGAAAAAAAAAATTCACAAACAAACTTATGATTCCAAAGGGTGAAAAATCTGCAAGGGATCTAACTGATCATGAAACAAATAGGCAATCATGTTTTATAATTGCAGGAAATATTTTAGGTCTAGGGCCGTAATTTAATGATGATGTTTTTTCTCAGGCAGAATAGAAAACTATTCAGAACTCAGGAGAGTGCAGAAAAAAAAAACTTGCCTCAAAGTGAGGTGAGACATGAAGGGAATCAGAGACTGTTCAAGCTTCCCTAACATGATCGTGATTAGTTTTTCAAAACTAATGCTATGCAGCAAAAACGAGAATTGCGCATTTTATTTGTCGAGAACTTTAAGCTTACTTCCCAGGGAAACTCAAAAGGAAAGCCAGGTCCATTCAGCATAGTCAGGCATGTGAGGGCGGGCCACTGGGTGGTTTTACCAGTAGCCTACAAAGCTTATTGCCAAAACCAACTAGAGTTAACACCAGTTACAGCCATAACATTTCTGACACCAAAAATGAAATTTAAATCATAGCAAGAATGCACACAATTTTACAAAATATGGTTATTAAAGAGTCTTCTTTAACACCATTTATCTTGTCAGACGTGAAATGCTTCCAGTGTAACTTGCCTTGCATTAAATATGTTGGAAAAGGTGGTTATTGATATCTTTTTCACTCATGTTCATACGGATGCTCATAAAATGATTAACCAAAATGCTAGAGAGAGAGAGAGAGAGAGAGAGAGATTTCTCAAAAAAAAAAAAAAACACTAAAGAGAGAGAAGAAACTAGACTAGCATGTAAGAGTTATTTTAATATCACATATTTTCCCCCTTTTGGAACCATCATTACCCTAAACTTTGCATTTTTTTAATAATATCTAAAATTTGCAAATCAATAAATGAAAGTGTATGAGCATGTTGAGATAATCACATAATAAAATAACAAAACAAAATTCAATTCAGGTATTTTAAAATAAAGAGTAATATTCAGAAACTATTGGGTGGAGAAGCAAAATCATGGAACCTCTCAAATAAAAGAATAGCATCGAAACATTACCTTGATTGAGGACTTCGGCGGTGATGCCCTTCATAGGCAAGAGCCTGTCTACTTCATGGCAGAGCGTTGAAAAGGCATTTGATCGCTGGGAATTAGGCAGATGGAGCTGTCCATCAATGCTCCCTACTTTTGCCGACTTCATCCAAGACCCTTTCATTTGCGCAACTTTAAAGTCACATGAGCCTTCCCACATGGAAGTTACTGTGGGCCTCATTTGACCAAACTGAGCTTGATTCCAGAGAAAATTTTGCTGATCATCTGGAGAGTCCACCAAAAAGATCAAAAGAATGAAAACTGCAAGACTATCATTGCATAAAACTTTTGGTCCTCTATGGGACAAATATAACAATAACCATCTCGTCTTTTCCCAACTATTTGGGGTCAGCAAATGAAAGGGTCAACCAGTAACAATTTGTTTACAGGTTGATATAGAGAACAAAATTTACAACACTGTGCATGATCAAAATCAAGCTCTGGAGTGCAAAATAGGCAAGTTGTCAACAAATGTGCTTAGGCAACTGGGCAGACCTGCTAGTCAAGCAGGCATCTAGCAACTAAAATCTCATAAACCAGTCACTTATATAGATTTAATAACGGTCAACTTGCTACAAAAGCTTAGACTCTATGAGGAACACCAAAAACAAGGCTGTGAACTCTCTGCTGCCACCAGCTAAGAAGACACAGTATGCCCGTTAGAAACATTCCAATTAAAGGGGCACACAGAGAATGTCTCTAATATTCCATCACCATGCAGAACAGTGGGAGATGTAGAAGGATATAGACACAGGAAAATGATGATGAACTTTTGCCTCCACCTAGAAGAAAGAACCAATGCCAACATTGCAATTTCCACAAACATATAGAAAGAATTCTTATAACAATTGATAATTTATTTGATAATGGACCTAATCTTAGACAAGTGGCTGGGATCACACCTCTGGCTGCGGTTAGGCTTTCAATATGGGCCAAAAAGATGTGATGACATGGATAGCACAACTAAAGTGGGGATATAGCAGCAAAGGCACATGTTGTTTCACTTATTTGCCTTCACAGTATTTTAGAAAATTTTGATTATATTGTTACTTAATTTGGCTGCCCTATTTGCTAATTAGCTTGAGAGAGGAATTTTGGCACAAGAACTAGAGGGTTGAAGGTGAAATTGGTCATAAATTTGCCCAATCCTATTCTGGAGCCTTATTGATTTAAGTTCATGCTGTAGAGTTGATACATCCTAATGAGGTAACACTTGGCTGCTGTTATAGCACCACTAGAGCTAATTTGGGGGATATCATGCTGGGGAGTTGTTATACTGAGAACATTAAAATGACCTATAGAGGAAATTTACAGGTTTAAGAGTGGGATGCAGTAAAAACTAGTTTTCTCTCATTTACATAGGCCTTCATTAGAAGGTGATTGAGCCCTTATTTCTTTTCAAGTTTAATAATATAAATCCATGACTTGTACATAGGGCAAAGCCTCATAATGGATGGTATTCTAAGAACAACATCCATGCAACATATGTTATGAAGCTTTCAAGTTTCCCCTGTTTGCATTCTATCTGGGGACACCAATGAATACTCACCAGATGTGCATGGCCACTTAACGGAAAGTCGACATTAAGTGTTGTAATTATTAAATTTTGGGTCTCAATACTTAAGTATCGGGAGAGTCAATTAGCTAGCCTTATCTCTAGCACAAAATTAAACTGGTAGTTTTAATTATGTAATATATTACAAGAGTTCCATTCTAATTCGGATGGGTTTTGAAGATTTGACTTGACATGAAGGTTGCAATGGGTCCTCGTTGGCACCTTAGTTCTCAAAGAATTCAGGTTGTTTTAAGATTTGCTTGAGTGGCTCTATACGTAGGAGTTAGCTCATCCGCAGATTTATGATGACATGACAGATGAATTCTAATTTACCATCCATTTATAATTTAATTCTGCTAAGGAGGTCAGTACTCCCCACAAAAAAAAACCCGGTATTTACTTCTTCCTCATTATCCAGGCATATCACCTATAAAGATGTAGGACCGAGTATCCCTCCTAATTCAGAATGAAGTTTTTTCTTGTCTGCATTTATAACTTCGTTGAGAGAGGAGCAGCAGAAGCGATTGATTCAACATCCCAATCTCCAGTGATTAGGGTCGAAATTCATTCTGAAGGCGATAAATCACATCTAAATCACATCCCAAAACCTAGGACATTGAGTGTCAGTTGAAGAGTTCTCGATTTCAGCCCTTACCCCTTCTCTACATGCTCTAAATTGTTGCAAATCCCTTTTCTCATGGAAGTTTCAGCCTACATTTTTTTTACCTTGAATTTTTAATTCTTTGATGGTGAATACTTCCAGACATTTCCATGTCATATTAATACTGTCAAAGTAAGGCATGAAGATAAGTATAAGGTGATGAGCAGTGCATGAAATGATGGATGTGATGATGACCCCTAACATGTGTTGTCCTTCACCATAAGCACTACCAAAATTGTCTAGTAAAGAGATAAAATCGTTCTTTCTTTTTCTCTCTGTCTTAGTTTTTTGTCTCTTCCTCCAGTTCTCACAAAAAATTAAGAGTTGATGAAGATTCTATGCAAAATTTTCATGGGCCCTGCAATGATTCACATAATTATCATAATGCGTGATATGTATTTTAGCTTATCATAGATCCATTATGATAGAAGTGCAAATGCAAGTCCCAAGCCTGGATGTAAAAGACGTAAAGCCAATGTTCGGTTGACAGACAGTTGCAGTAAGCATGTCCAATTATAATGCTCCAAGATATTTGCCAATGCTAGGGCAGCATAAAAGAAACATCACAGATAACCCTAAATAGGATGCATGTTGAATAAAGACTCATAAAGATAACACCAACTACCTGGTACAAGGCTTGATGGTCATGGTTATTATTATTAAAACCATGATGACCATGAAACACCTAATGGAGAGGGTTCTGAAGGATTATGACAGTCATGTTCCTGATCAACCTGTTCTATCAACTTGTCCATTCATGAAGGACGCAAAATCCTCTCATGAATATTGAATCTGTGCTATCATTAACATCTAATGAATGGTGAAAGTTGCAATCCATCCAAACAAATGCCTAACGGGATGGGGTCATTGACTTAATTGCTCGTACAACATGCAAGATCAATAAAGCAATAAGTCATGAAAACACAAGGGCCATTTTATTGCAAAAATATGTGGTGTGACCATTCAGTTTAAGATGTATTTGTCCCCTTTATATATCTCTATATATATGTATATATGAATGATGTTTCAATTCTAGGATCCATATTTGCAAGTTAAGCCCAGATTTCTGCCACCTCCTTAGAGACATAACTTGATTGATATATGTTCTTCTGATGTGTTAAACCACTCATTGAGTCGCTATGGCTGTGGCTTATCACTTTTCATCTGGGTGCATCACACAAGAATGTACTCTAACAGCTTAAATATGTGATAAGTGAGGACTACATGTCAGGATAACAGAAAAGACCTCAAAGATTTATAGGTTTTCTTAGGAATTGAGAATGTGCCGATCCAAAGTGGACACAAGCTTTCCCACCCACACCCATGCAGCAAACAGCCCCACCACACTGATTTTTTCTTTCAGAATACAGCTGTCAAACACATGAGCTGTCCATGAGCAGTTTGCTTTCAGCTCAAAATTTTAGCTTGATATTTGCTCGCTCAATTTGCAAAGAAGCTGAGCATGAGTCAGAAATTTGAGCTTGAAATGCAAATGAGAAGAACAAAACTCTGCCCAGCTGATCGTGTTCAGTATGATATAGCTCAAAATATAAATAAATAAAAATAAATATTACTAAAAACTATCTTTATATTTATTATTGGATAAGGATCTAATCTCTAATTCTGGTGATCAGCACCACCAAGGCACCAATCTTGTGGGGTGCCTCTTCTCTACAAAAGCATCCTCTTTCCACCGTAAGATTAAATAACACAGGGGTACAGGAGGCTAGAGAATAAAGATATAGAGGAGGTTATATTATTTTTCCTGTATGATCACCATGCAGAGCTTCTGGTTTCATGTCTGTTTTGAGTCCTTGGGAGGCAAGCTCAAGCTAGTCCAGTTTTACATGACCCAAGCTTGGGCTATAGCCCTTGCAGCTGTTTAGCACATTGATCCAAACTCAAGCTGGCCTGAGCTCACTCATGTTCAGCTCATTTGCACCCCGATTTCAGAGACTATCTATTCATGACGCATTCTTTTTTTTCAAGTCATTTGCTTTTATTTTGGATATTGCCACTAGAAAATTCCCCATAATCTACCTACAAACGTTGCATATCTATACTACATAATGAAGGGAATGCCCGTCTTTCCCTAGTTCTCTTAGTCCATGCAGCCAGGAATATCCTCTTCTTTTTCTCTGTCCATTTTTTACCATCAGTTCTTCTTGCTGAGCCAAATTTAACTTTTTCATATATGGCGGTAAACAACAAATGCCCTCACATTTTTTTCGTCTTCTACTAAGTTTACCATTGCCTACCTTCCTTGATCACAGTTTTGAGAGGGAGAAACGATCTATCCATTGCCAATAAAGTGAAAGAAAAGAAAGTTTGTTAGGGAAAATCTTCTTTTCCATTCTTTGATGGTAAAGGAAACCCAAGAAGAGAAAATCAAAGAGAATATATAGGATCAAATTTTTTTCTGAGATGTCTAAAATTTTCTTCTCCAAAAGATAGTGATTTTTAGAGAAAATGAAACTTAGGCAAGTGACTCAATCAGATCTTAGCCACTTTCTCAACAATTTTTTTGCAATTTTCTTACTTCAACCAACCATCAGAAAATATTCAATTTTCTTTCCTTTCCTTTCCTTTTGTTTTCTTTTCTCCCATTGGTTTATATTTTTTCTTGACCTTTCACTATAAATTATATGTAAAAAAATAGTTGAAAAGATCACTTTTCTCTTAAGATTCATATATGTTTTTATATGACCCAACAACAAAATGCTTAGAATGTTCAAAAAGCTCAAAGATTCTATATTTGATAATGTGAATAACTCCTGTAATGCACGACCATAAATAAGATTTCCTTTCATAAACTCTAAAAATAATTTAAAAAGCAAATCAGGCATAAAGCAGGTAAATGATGGAAAGTTTGCCTTTTGAATTTGACCATCACCAATTGAAACTCCATGACTAGGGTTGTTTTCGGATCTCTCTGTTTTAGCTAAAGCTTTTAAAAAAAAGACGGATGTTTTTTTCCAGAGAAAGATTAGGTTATTTTTCGCATGATGTAATTTAATATACAACCACATTTTATTTAGACTAGCAGAAAGGATTAAATAATATGATAACAGCAGTTTTATGTAGAAAATAACACCATAATGCATATATAAAAAATAAACAGAGCAAAAAGGTGCATGTTAAGGTATATATGAGCCATATAACACAAGCAAAAACTTTGAAAAGTAGGCCTTGTAAGCTGAATCATGTTGATGTAATTGTCAATAATCATATATGCTTTTCCAAGAAAAGCCAATTTAATTCTCCAATTAATTGAACCATTCTGATACATTTGTAAATAATTGTATATGGTTCTCCAAGAAAGGCCTATTTAATTCTCTGATGAAAGAAAAGAAAAGAAAATGGTGAACCCTTATAGTAGCTTAAGCGTATCTTGATAGGAAGATAAGTATCATAATGGTTAAGCACAACTATCTAAATCAAGCAATTCTCTCAGGAGAATCCAGATCCCAATACTTTCAGGATACCTAGCTCACATGAGAAATGTTTACGAAAGTATGGCATACATTTGATTGATCAAAAGGCTCACTAGGATCGAACATTTACAAAGGGAATCAACAAAAAGCATAAGAAATTGAAATTACCATAAAACGGTGAAGAAAGCCTCGTGGAATTAAATGAGATTGTGTCTGGCTGTGGCTTACGACGACGTGCATTGTGATCAGAAAGACGCCTACGACAGCTTCGTTTCTTCTGATCAAACTGGGACAAATCATGGAACCTTAAACAACATCAACAAGGATACTGTCATATACAATTACGAAACCAAATGACATGATAACTAATATAATACACAAGAACATGCATCAGTTGAACAAAGTGTATCCGTAAGACATCAGCAGCAAAAAAACTAGCACTCTCACTAGGCTGTTGCTGACCAGGTACATGCCTTCACAGGTGAGTCGACGGGAATGGGTGTTTCCCACAATATAAAATAGGTTAAGTTGATTAGACACAAAGTCTCTACAGGAGAGTCACCTGCTACATTGTTGGCAAAACCGCCGCTCCTGACCAGCAACGATTACCCTAGGGGATTTGGAATGGGTCTCACAGACTCTGTGCTTGCGGTGATAATCTTTAGCTCCGCTGAGATCAACATTACAACCTTCGACTTGGCAGCAAGTACTCTGCACAGTCTGCTGAGTCACCCTAGGCTTCTTAACCAAACTAGCAGGCAGCACCACTGAGACTGAAGAAGAAGAAGATGGTGGGTTATTAAAATTGCTCCCTGCACAGACATCTTCAAAGTAAGTCCTCTTTCCAAGCTTCAGACCAATCAATGCCTCCTGAGACCTGGCTGCCGTCACCACTGCTGCAGATAATCCACCATCCGGCACTCTCATGGAATCTTTGTTCACTGCCTCAAAGTTGAACTCTGATATTTTTACCCCTGTTTTTGATGAAGAATCAATAGAGGCCGAGATGGAGCTCTTAGACGACGAACCATTTCCCAAATCAGAGCCAGAGCAGGCACCGCCTCCACTGCCGCCGCCGCCGCCGCCAGATGAATAAAGCGACCCATTTTCAATAACTCCAGCGCCTTTGACTTCAATCTTCCAGTCGGTCTGCTGCTCCTGCTTGGAATTCCCACTAAACAGCGCCAGATTATCCCACTCCCAAAGTGAGGAAGTCTTAGTATTCCACTCCATCCCAAAAAAGAACCCTTATTTTCGGATGAAGCACTTCACCTACCCTTCACCTCCACAACCACCGTCCAACAAGCAGCACCAGATCTCAAGATCACAAACGAATTCATATAAGAAGACCCCGAGCAACTTGCAGCCTATTGGCTTGTAAGCCGGTCGCAGCTTGACGAAGGATTCCGACCGACACACCGAAGCACCTAAGCAGATCAAGCAGGCAAATCACATAGACATCGAAGCCGACCCCAAATCTTACATGAATGAATAAAAAACCTGGTAAAAAAACTTTCCTTTACCTCAAGATTGGCAGCAAAACACCACCAGCAGCCGCTTCTTCCCCTCCCCAATCCAAGCCAAGAAACTCGAAAGACTAAATAGTCGATGGAACTTCAAAAGTCTTGGAGATGGGAGGGTAGCAGATGAAACCAACCTAGATCACGTGCGCATCTTCTCCATTCCCAATGATACGAGAAGAGACAGCTAGGGACGGAGACGGCGAGATTCGAAAGGGATATCCCATCGCAAGGCCACAGAGCCCATGAATCTCTCCAACCCAAAGCTCTCTCTTTCTCTCTCTCCAGTCTCCTCCTCCTCCTCCTCCTCCTCCCGTCTGCTAACAGGGAACCAAGAAACTAATCGCAGGAGATCAAGCTACTCGTTCCGATAAAATCATCTCTCATCCACAAGCCTCTCTTCTCTCTTTCTTTTATATATATATATATATATATTTTAACCATCGAGGGATTTTACTGTTTACCGGGCAAACCCTAACCCTACCCGTTGTTGGGTTTGTTATCCCATGCAACTAAATCTGCACGCAGATCAAAATAGGATGCTCGAGTAAACTCTAATCTACAGTCCGGCGCGGCGCCACGTACAGTTATTCCAGATCGGCGATCAATCATAGGAAACCGCCTGTTCTATTCTTCGTTTCTTTCTTTTGCATCGCAACCAAACACATGGATTTCTGACACAAAAAACAGTGTAAAACAGGAGACTGATGGATAGCTCCCTACCAACCGCCCCCCATCCCCCCCACAAAACCTTTTCTTTCGTTCAGATAAAACTTTAGCGAATACTTCATCAATAGTTTCTTTGCAATCAAAACTCATGCCAAATTGGAGTGAGATTAAGAAGATAACAAAGGGGGAAAAGAAGAGACAGGAGAATCTTGACCCAGAGGAAAGTGGGCGGGGGTTCTATCTCCATGTATATAAAAAAAAAAGAGGAATGAGAGAAAGGACAGAAAAGGCGGCGATTTTTACCGTGGTCTTTTGCCTTTTTGGAGTTCCCCAGATCCGGAAAGAATGGCCCTCGAGTACGGCCGCTTTACCGCCGCTTTACCCAATCTTTTTCCGCCGGAACGGCAAAAATAAAAATAAAAAGCCGTCTCCGCGACTCGACTCAGAACCCTCTTTTGATCGGAGAAAGGCACACGACAAAGGAGCAGCCGGGAATATCGGACGCGGCCGACACATCCGACGGCCAAGATCGAACGGCCAGCGCACGATGTCGAGGGCGGAAGGGGAAGAGAACGGGTGGTTCTATATACACCCCCCCTATTGCTCAGGACACCCCCCAAAAATTAAAAAAAAATTAAATACTCTCTACACCCCCCCATTTGCTAAGGACACCCTAAAAAATTAAAAATTCCTAAATTACCCCCCACCCTCCCCACCCCCTCACCTAAATTGCTCTCTACACCCCCCAACCCCCCCCACCCCGCTCTTCCCCTCCAAAACACCCGCTGGCTTCTCCCTTCCGCCCAAAAAACCTCGCCTCAAGCACCTCGCCGGCGGCCAAACCCCCTCCGTCTCCCTTTGAACTGTTCCGCCCAAAGCACCTCGCCAACGCCCAAAATCCCCCCGTTCCCCCTTCTCCCTCTCGTCGCCGGCATTCTGTTCGGCTGCACAGAGACGGACAGAACCCTTCTGTTCGGCCCTTCTGTTCGGCACTGTGCAGCCGAACAGAAGAGTTCGGTTGAGGGTTGCCGAACAGAAGGCTTCTGTTCGGCACTGTTCAGCCGAACAGAAGCCTTTTGTTCGGCGATCCAGTGCCGAATGGAGCACGAACCGTGAAAAAAAAAAAATTCGAAACAAGGTGGAACACGTACCTTTGCGGCCGATTCTTCGTCCCAAATCACTAGTTGCTTGTCCATGCTTCGAATGGGGCTTAAACTCCTTCAAAGATCGCCTAAACGATGTAAATGGATCGAGGGGTTTAAGGGGGGTTTGAGGGGTGTTTTTTTTTTTCCTTTTCAAAACGAAACGGAGGAGGAGGAAGGGGGGTGTACTGAGAAAATTTCAAGGGCAATATGGTAATTACACTAAAGGTTAGTTTGGGTATTTTTTTTTGGTTTTTGGGGGGTGTCCTTAGCAATAGGGGGGGTGTATATAGAACCACCCGAAGAGAACGGGGTGGTTCTATATACACCCCCCCTATTGCTCAGGACACCCCCGAAAAATTAAAAAAAAATTAAATACTCTCTACACCCCCCCATTTGCTAAGGACACCCCTAAAAAATTAAAAATTCCTAAATTACCCCCCACCCTCCCCACCCCCTCACCTAAATTGCTCTCTACACCCCCCAAACCCCCCCCACCCCGCTCTTCCCCTCCAAAACACCTCGCCAACGCCCAAAACCCCCCCGTTCCCCCTTCTCCCTCTCGTCGCCGGCATTCTCCCGATCTCCGACCACCTCGCCGGCTTCTCCCGGAACCACCTCGCCGGCTTCTCCCGAAATTTTTTTTTTTCACGGTTCGTGCTCCGTTCGGCACTGGATCGCCGAACAAAAGGCTTCTGTTCGGCTGAACAGTGCCGGACAGAAGCCTTCTGTTCGGCACTGTGCAGCCGAACAGATCTGTTCGGTTGAGGGTTGCCGAACAGAAGGCTTCTGTTCGGCACTGTTCAGCCGAACAGAAGGCTTCTGTTCGGCACTGTTCAGCCGAACAGAAGCCTTTTGTTCGGCGATCCAGTGCCGAACGGAGCACGAACCGTGAAAAAAAAAAAATTCGAAACAAGGTGGAACACGTACCTTTGCGGCCGATTCTTCGTCCCAAATCACTAGTTGCTTGTCCATGCTTCGAATGAGGCTTAAATCTCCTTCAAAGATCGCCTAAACGATGTAAATGGATCGAGGGGTTTAAGGGGGGTTTGAGGGGGGGTTTTTTTTTTCTTTTCAAAACGAAACGGAGGAGGAGGAAGGGGGGGTGTATGAGAAAATTTCAAGGGCAATATGGTAATTACACTAAAGGTTAGTTTGGGTATTTTTTTTTTGGTTTTTGGGGGGTGTCCTGAGCAATAGGGGGGTGTATATAGAACTACCCAAGAGAACGGGGGTTGATGGGTGGTTCTATATACACCCCCCCTATTGCTCAGGACACCCCCCAAAAATTAAAAAAAATTAAATACTCTCTACACCCCCCCCATTTGCTAAGGACACCCCTAAAAAATTAAAAATTCCTAAATTACCCCCCACCCTCCCCACCCCCTCACCTAAATTGCTCTCTACACCCCCCAAACCCCCCCCCACCCCGCTCTTCCCCTCCAAAACACCTCGCCAACGCCCAAAACCCCCCCGTTCCCCCTTCTCCCTCTCGTCGCCGGCATTCTCCCGATCTCCGACCACCTCGCCGGCTTCTCCCGGAACCACCTCGCCGGCTTCTCCCGAAATTTTTTTTTTTCACGGTTCGTGCTCCGTTCGGCACTGGATCGCCGAACAAAAGGCTTCTGTTCGGCTGAACAGTGCCGGACAGAAGCCTTCTGTTCGGCACTGTGCAGCCGAACAGATCTGTTCGGTTGAGGGTTGCCGAACAGAAGGCTTCTGTTCGGCACTGTTCAGCCGAACAGAAGCCTTTTGTTCGGCGATCCAGTGCCGAACGGAGCACGAACCGTGAAAAAAAAAAATTCGAAACAAGGTGGAACACGTACCTTTGCGGCCGATTCTTCGTCCCAAATCACTAGTTGCTTGTCCATGCTTCGAATGGGGCTTAAATCCCTTCAAAGATCGCCTAAACGATGTAAATGGATCGAGGGGTTTAAGGGGGGTTTGAGGGGGGGTTTTTTTTTTCTTTTCAAAACGAAACGGAGGAGGAGGAAGGGGGGGTGTATGAGAAAATTTCAAGGGCAATATGGTAATTACACTAAAGGTTAGTTTGGGTATTTTTTTTTTGGTTTTTGGGGGGTGTCCTGAGCAATAGGGGGGTGTATATAGAACTACCCAAGAGAACGGGGGTTGATGGGTGGTTCTATATACACCCCCCTATTGCTCAGGACACCCCCCAAAAATTAAAAAAAATTAAATACTCTCTACACCCCCCCATTTGCTAAGGACACCCCTAAAAAATTAAAAATTCCTAAATTACCCCCCACCCTCCCCACCCCCTCACCTAAATTGCTCTCTACACCCCCCAAACCCCCCCCCCACCCCGCTCTTCCCCTCCAAAACACCTCGCCAACGCCCAAAACCCCCCCGTTCCCCCTTCTCCCTCTCGTCGCCGGCATTCTCCCGATCTCCGACCACCTCGCCGGCTTCTCCCGAAATTTTTTTTTTTCACGGTTCGTGCTCCGTTCGGCACTGGATCGCCGAACAAAAGGCTTCTGTTCGGCTGAACAGTGCCGGACAGAAGCCTTCTGTTCGGCACTGTGCAGCCGAACAGATCTGTTCGGTTGAGGGTTGCCGAACAGAAGGCTTCTGTTCGGCACTGTTCAGCCGAACAGAAGCCTTTTATTCGGCGATCCAGTGCCGAACGGAGCACGAACCGTGAAAAAAAAAAAATTCGAAACAAGGTGGAACACGTACCTTTGCGGCCGATTCTTCGTCCCAAATCACTAGTTGCTTGTCCATGCTTCGAATGGGGCTTAAATCTCCTTCAAAGATCGCCTAAACGATGTAAATGGATCGAGGGGTTTAAGGGGGGTTTGAGGGGTGTTTTTTTTTTTCTTTTCAAAACGAAACGGAGGAGGAGGAAGGGGGGGTGTATGAGAAAATTTCAAGGGCAATATGGTAATTACACTAAAGGTTAGTTTGGGTATTTTTTTTTTGGTTTTTGGGGGGTGTCCTTAGCAATGGGGGGGTGTATATAGAACTTCCCGGGGTTGATTCGTCCGGTGCTCGATTTTCGACCTGGGTGTGGGACTGAATTGCGAGACTGCCACTACCTTCGTCCGTAGGGACGGGCGGGCGTGCGTGCGTGCGTGCGTGCGTGCCGGGGACCGCTGCTTTTACGTTAGATGAACTCGCCTGTGATTCGTATTTGTGCGGTACAGGAATGCTCGAATGCTGTGCCGCCCCCAACGTTCCCTGACTCTCTAAATGAATTCGGAATTGACATTGTAACTTCTTTTTTCGGACCACCACAGACAAATAATTAAGTTATCTTTCCATATAGCTCATCATTCTAAAATTTTCTTAAAAAAAGTTATGCTTTTTTTTTTGCCAACTCTTTTTTCTGATTTTATTGACTGTACCAACTATGTCGTGTGTGAGGCACCATTATACTAAAAAAGACCAAAAAATGGATCCGTCTCCTAACTAAGGATTTATATAATCTATAGAACTCCCTACCAAACACCGGAAGTGATTAAATGTTAGGTTGTTAGGCCATTATTAAGTAGATATAATAAAATTTTCTTATAAACCTTAAAGCATTTTTTCTGCTTTCAAAGCAGCTAGTAAGGAACAATAGATGAGACACATATTTTTTATATAAAATGCGGAAACATTGGATAGTATAAGGCTGCTAGCAAATTGTACCAGCAAACATTAAAAACATATTGACAGATATGATATTGCTGCAAAGTAAGAGGATTTCGTGAGAAAAATACATCTTCTTTTTCATACTACAAATTGAGTATTATTTTTTTAATAAATTTCATATATTTTTTGAAATTTGAATAAAAAATTATCTCTACCTCTTCCAAATTTGAGGGGTTTTTTTTTTTGCCTTAACATCTTGGCAAGTAGAATATTTGTATTGGTTTTTACTACCTTTTGCAAAAGCGCTGAACAAGATTTACATAAATTTGTAAAGGATAAAGTTCAAAAACACATCTAGTAACTAGTTCATAAAATTAGTCTATAAGAAACATATGAAACTAATAATTATTATTATAATTTATTATAGCACAAAAAATAAGTAGAGCATGAAGCCACAAACTTGCACAAGATTCATGTATTTTTTTTTCACCATACTAACTATATTCTAAAATCAGCTACTCATAACTCTGCGCAAATTTCATTTTAAATTTGTGCATCCTAAATCAATGTTGTTGGGTTGGTAAAGCTAGTGTGAAAGGGTCAGGAGCAACTGTGCTCTATTCACTGGAACTTGTACCAAGTCCACAAAAAGTAAAGAAGAAAAAAAAAGATAGCAAATCTACAAATTGAAAAAAGTTAAAAAATTTTTACAAAATTCTCTCAAGTGATATAAAGTCGACATCAATCATTTGTCCAAATGAGAGTTTGTGAAAATTATAATTGGGAGGCAGGCTTCGACCACAGAGAGGAGAGTTCTAGTCAAACCGACGAGAAACGCTAATGTAATAAAAAAATATCGTACCATACGTATGTTTTTTTTTTTCTCCTTTCTTTGACAACTCGTACCATGTTAGATACCGGTTGGAGGTAAAAGCTGCAACAAACCAGTCGCGCAATTTTTTGCGTAAGATTTGTACACACCTACTAAATTTGGAGTCATGTCGTGGCAAATATATTATCCCAAGAAACCTACTCCGTAGCACATGACTTGAATTAAGTACTCCATAGCTGTATAGGCCAAGCGCGCATGTGACTTCGAAACTACAGTAAAAAGTCGGCAACGAAGATAGTAATCAAATGGTTCAACTCCTAAGACTACAGTTTTAGGCAAGTGGGCAACGCGCAAGAAATATTATCTTAGCTAAGTTCTTGGCCCGAGGTGTCTTTATTTTCAGAAGACGTCTTATCTCTACCAAACAAAAGTAGGGTAATCCTTTATCTAGATTACAACACCAAGGCATGTGGTGTCTATGATTAGTGACAGCGATCAGGAGGGGATTTCCTGGAGGTTCTTCTTGCCTTTTTGCCGTCCATGTATGGCCGGTGCTTTATGCTTTGAAGGGGACATTTGCGAGAGTGATGAGAGAGAGATAGGTCGTCCAAACCTGCAATAGGTGGTGATTATAAATTTCAGATTGTTTTTTTTTTTGCTGAAACGGATGTATTATACCTAACGGATACAAATACATCCAAAAAAATCAAAAAATACAAGATCCGGAGTGCTCTAGATAGGTCCTCCTTTCTTAGCCTGAGAATCTTTCCAAAATAATTAGCCACATAAGAGACTATCGAGTTTGCTGCTCTGTTGATCTCTTGGTACATATGCTTAGCCTGAACGACCAACCCTCCCCACACCATAGCCCGAATATTCCTGAATAGCAGATGGTTATCACCTACACCATCCACACTCTACTAGTTTCAACTGATAACCATCGCCGAATCGCCCTCCAGTATTATAGCGCATATAGGCAAGCTATTGAGATCTCTTTCACCGGCCTGTCTTTGCCAAATCACATCTGTTCTTCCAACGGCGTGGTCTTTTGAGGGTGACTTCTGAACTTCCCCAAATAATTGGCCTCAATTGGATGTAGTACGTTGAATAATGACAATTATTAAAATAATGGCACGTTTGGCCAGAGGTAGTTGGACTCTAAAAAAGGAAATGGAAATAAATAACTTCTATTTCAACCCCTTGGTCGGAAAAAGTCCACAATCCTCCAAAATGCAATCACTACTCTTTTTCAGTATTCAAATTTCATTCTGACTTTGATTCGGTCAAAAACCAAATGCATTAAAAAATATCGCGAACCAAATGTACCCTAAAAACCCATGCAAGAGATTACAACTGCATGATATTCACTTCAATGAGATCCTTGGACTTTTCCCAGTCACGGATTGACACCAGTGAAGTTCATGTTGCACTCATATCACTTCAAGATACTGACCCAAACGACACAGATCTGGCGGATCTGCTGATCTCGTTTGTGGTGAAAAAAGGCTCTTCTTCTGATTAACGTGGGAAAAAATTTGGGATCCTCTGGGTTTAAAAGGTCAACAATGTTGAAATGAGTTTTTAGGACAAAATGTCTTCCAAGAGGGCTGGAGTAACACTTCGAAAAGAACTTTTCGTTAGATTTGAAGAACAGAACTTGAGAGCACCTACTGACGCTGCCTTTAGAGCTCAGTCCAGCGCAGCATGTATAATATTTGGCAAATCCACCTTCAAGATGCAACCTGCACTCACCAATCAACCAAAAAGGGAATAGGTTTTACTGTGCTGAAAAATTAAGAATTGTAAGATATAGGCAAACCTAAATCCACCCTTTGTCGAGGAAACTCTTTCGAGACCGACATAATTTGCAAGAGAGGCATTTGTATTTTACAATGATTGGATATGGGTTCACTTTGTTAATGTTGCAAAACCAGAAAATGCATTTTGATCCGATCAGCCTGTTGAAGCTGGCTCTTGGTGATCTATTGAGCATGCTTATGTATATGCATACATGCACATGCACATGCACATACGAAAAGGACCATGTTAAGTTTTGACTGGCAGTAAAATATAAAAGAATTGGTAACAAAAGTGAGATAAGATGCTCTTTGACAGAAAGAAAACAGACTTTATTGACATTTACTCTAAATTATGGGTAGGCAAGGATGAACTTTATAAGCCTGTATTAGAAAGAACAAATGATGTTTACACACAAGGAAATTATTTATTAATAATTAACTGAAAAAACATGAAATTAATAATATATGCTTCTAAAAACAGTCATGACCATGTTCCACTTTAAGCTAAGTTATTCCAGAAAATAACCCATAGAGAATTGATCGAGGGCGATGAAGGCATCAGGTTGTTTGATCTGGACTAGTTTGACTTCTCAGTTGCATGAATTTTTGTATATATTAGTCTTGCAAAAGCTATGCATTAGAAAGTAGAAGCACTAAGGAAAGATGATCATACAATTGAAGAATGATCCCAGTCTGATAATTCCCAAGATGACAGGAAGAAAAAGGGGTCCATGAAAAGCTTCACTAGTGACGCTGCATTTCCCGGAAGATATTTGAAACGTTTGGAGATAGTTTTGGAAGGATTTTGAATAACTGCAAAACAGAGAAAAACTGCCACATTAGTAATATTATAAATAAGACTGGTACTGATCATGATATTGCACATAGCACTAGAATATCAGAAAGCGACTCCCTAGAACAAGATCAAGGAATTTTAAGGTATCATGTCTTTGACTAAAGAGACTCATTGGATCATGTAGCAATCTTAAATCTTAACCAAAGGGAATCCTGTTAAGAAAGTACAAATGTCCAGCTAGATTTCATTGAGGATAAATTATTGATAACATTCTTATAACATGAAAAAAGAAAAGAAAAAAAAATCCATGAATGTGTTGATTATTTCATCAGTTCTGGCGCTCAATCATATATTACAGAACATTTCTAAGGCACTCTCGAGTGACTACCTGCTTCCCCACTCTCACACCTAAATCCATTCTTGACACTGCTGCAAGCTACAAAATGTTTGTTTTCTATATTAATTGATGATTATGGTATCACATTTCTTGGTTGCAATAGGGATATGCAACAAAAAACTTCATTTTGCTGCTTCTTTAACTTCTAATGGAGGCATGGATCAAGTTGTGGCACAAATGGAAAAGCCAGGAAAAGAATATCAGAGTTGAAGAACACAAATGTATGCAGACATACTTTTGATTTATAAGAACTGTCCAGTAAAGTTGGACAACTTCATATTTCATGACAATTAATGAATAAGATAAGGTTTAATATTTGGTTTGGTTGAAAATAAACTGGAGAGAGTAGGTCAATTTTTAGGGCCAATATGTGAATTCCTTTGATCAACTTAAGATTAGGCAATACTCTCATAATCAACATGGACGAGAGGTCTGATGAATGCCTAGCATGGTGGAAGAGAGTAATAATTCTGGGAAAAGTTTCTCTAGAGAATTCAATTCTTCCAACTTTCTGATGCATGTCTTAGTAATCAGGGCTCTGAAATTAGTATTAGATAATCATAAAGCATTTAAAAAGCTTCCTTGTTGAGGAGTGGCATGTAAAAGTTTAATCACTATATAACTTAAAAGAAAAGAAAGGTAAGTCTTAAAGGATTTGAAGAGACATATAATTCTTATGGGTAAACACTTGAATGCTGGTGGAAAAAGAACATAAGTTCGAGGCCTTCTGCAAAAAAGTTTATTAACAAAGTTTCTATTAGGGAAAAGATGAGAAAAATGGTAGAGGATGTCTAATGTCTATGCAGTTAGAAAGGATATTGCTGAAATTGATGCTTGTGTTGGGGGACAGCATGAATATAAGGTTGGGAGTAAGGCCAGAATATGATTCTTGATAGAATAGTGATAGAGAATTCGTGATATGAGACAAGGGCACATTCTATGGCTTGCCCTAATCTGTATACAGTAAGCTTTGACTTTGATGCTTAATAAAAGAGTGATCCACAGATCATTGGGTGAAAGACGATGAAGGGTTGACAAATTATTAAGAGGAATAAAGATTATAAGAAAATTAAGGTGAAAATTCAATTGAATCGCACAAAGAACAGAAGGATGAATAATAAGGAACTCAATGCATCGAATAAGTATACAGAGCCCACTTGTTCCCTTCAGATGTTCAAGATTTCGAAGGATTGCTTTGTTGGGACAAGTCTTGACAAGGGGCTCAGCTTTGACAACAGGTGCTTGGTTTTTTATAAAAAATGTTCTGCATCCCATTCTTCGTTACATGTACACCTAAACATCCAATGTCAGTGCCTTAGGCAAGTCCATGTCTTCAAGTTGAGAAGGTGCAAGTTTGGATGCTATCCAAGTTTTACTATATGGAGAATCACCCTAATGTGACATGGTAAAGAATTTGAAGGACCAAAATTGTATGTTTCTACATTGCTCACTTCAGCATCTTGCAAAATGAGGGGAAACCATTGTATGTTGTCTCCTATCAGTGTAGTCTTTATCTCCCTTTGATGGATTTTATTTTCTTATGCTGCACCAAGTTACCCATAGGACTAACCTTATGTTATGTATAATAATTGCCTTTCCAGTAATTTCATTTCTATTAGAGAAAAGTGTGAAAAATCTAAATACTAAGACCTACCCAAAGCTTCACACATGCATCAACGACAACTGGAACAGAGCAGATAAAGATGGTTATGGCAGCCTGGTCGACTTCAAGCCCATAATGCTCAAGAATTATTTCAATCAAAGCCTGCCATCCAGACTCAGAATGATACCTGCACTTTAATCAAATGTTTTTTTGGTCAGTAAACCAATGGGAGAATCTCAAATACATGACGTATTAACTATGAGATTCCTATTATCAATTAGCATGGTTTGCACCAAGAAATTTGCATAAATAGTTCATACCTATATAGCAAAATGTGTAAATAGGCTGTAATATTTGAACATGATAACCAACTTAATCGACACTAGAGTAGGAAATCCCCAAGTAGCCGATCAATTTGCATAAATGGAAGAAAATTTCTATAAGTAATAAATTTATTTAATAGGAAACAAAAAAAAAAATCAGCTAACAAATAATTTCTGATTTATCTCATCTATGGGATGAAATTCCATTTTTTTAAAGGACAGAAGACTCATCATCAGAGAAGAGCAATGTTTCTTGGTGCATGAGTCTCATCATTTCTAAGCATACAAAAAAAAGATAATAACAAAACAAGTGCATTATCATATTTTCCAACCATATAGAGAATGAAACTTAAGCGGTTAAGCCAGTATCAACAATGATCCAGATATCTTACCCCAAAAAAATATCCGTAAGTAGAATAATAAGAAATGCCTTCCCAGTGTCTGAGATATTATTTAATAACTTATATCCTGTAAACTTCAGCAAAGCAACCTGAACATATCAAAAGAAGTCAACACAAGATATGCATATAAGATAATTACTTGTAAACTCTTGCATTGCAACATAATATAAGGCATACAAAGATGCAGTCAAGGAGAGCATCAACTCTATTGGCATAAGGCACTGGAAACTGGAGAAATTATTTTTTACAGTTTATAGTCAATTTAAGTACCCAGTTATAAGAGTACTGGAACCTAGAGAAATTATCTTTTATGATTATTGTTAATCTGCACACCCAGTTATAAGAGCATGGAAGTAAAGCAAAGGTATCCTACATACCAGTAACTAATGACCAATTACTGAACCAAGGTGGGGTTAGCTTGCTGTGACCTCAACTCTATAGATATTGGCCACATATGGTTGACAATCAGGGTGTCAAGCATAATTCAGATCAAAAGTTTTAGACCCAACCACCATCTTTACATAAATGCCGATTTCATCTGTTTAAAACTGTTTGAAAAGGTGGCAAGCATCCTGTTGTGACCAGTGTCCAGCTAGGCATTCTGTTTTTCATTCCAATAATTTTGCACGTATAAATGAATTCTATACCCTATCAGGTTCTCAACTGGTACTATGTATTTTGATTGTCTCCAGAAATTTGAGTTCATGAAGTTTAAATAATTCAGATATCCATTATAAAATCTTATTTTGGGTCCATTCTAATTTAAGGAGTTATGATCAAAATTAAATTGCGTTCCGGTATCTTAATATATTAATATATGAGGAGTTATTAGAGTTGATGAGCATGGTTACTAGTTATCTTCATTTTACAACGAATTCCACCATTCCTCTTATCTGCTATAATCTACATTCCGTATGTCTACACATGATGTGAGACTCACCCCACGTTATTCAGTATTAGATCCAGAAAAATTAATGAGCATGAACAAGGTTCGTCGTCTCGGTACCGGACCCCGTACCGGTGCCACATTAGCACAGTGACGGTACGGTACGAAATTTTTTTGGGGTACTGTATATTGATACGCCATCCGTACCGAATATCGGTATCAAATCAGTATGGCACGGTATGCTCCGTACCGCCCAGTTTGGGCCGGTACGCCCCGTACCATCCATTTCGGGCCGATACGACGTAGCATGAGCATGAACCAACAAAATAGCAAGCACAAATCTTGGACTTGATATGATGTGGATGAGCATGTTTGCATAGGCATGTGCACACACAGAGAGGGGGAAGAATTGACAAGCAAAGAGCTAACAAAAGTATGTGAACAAAGTGGGAATTGCAAATTCTCCAATCATATAGTGATCTAGTAATTATACAAAATGTTAAACAAAGAGTTAACAAAAGTATGTGAACCTAAGGTAGATTGAGTCAAATAATGAAGCATAAGGATAAACCCATCACTGGTTTTGCATCCACATGTAAACTGGTGAAACCCTAAAACCAATAAGAAAACATTTGTTAAGCAATATCTTCCTATACCATGAGATTGTATTCAATATTTAAAGCAAGAAGAAGAAAGAATCATTTATGGACAATAAGGATTTAAATACAATGAATGCAATTTATCGATGTAGTAAAAGACACAAATTCTCTGAAAGCAAATAAGTAATAAATTAGTAAGATATTAGATAGAAAACTCACTTTTTTCTTATTAAAGTAGATAAGAATAAATGATGCAATCCCATACACCATATCAGACCAGATATTCGCAAATGCTTTCCGGTTCTCCAATCTCCATTCATCTCGTAATTCTAACCTGATAAAGCAGCACGAAAGAAGAACCAAGATTATAATAGATTCAAAAAGTTTTGGTTTGTAACTACAACACTCAAAGTCTCATAACATCTTCTAAGTCATTTTAAATATTTTAGAAGAATCAGTGATGGGGTGAATTATGGAAGCTACACAAAAACTAAAGTAAACTGTAATAGTTCATAGACTTTATAATGGTTTTGACATAGTGACACAGTGGACTAGGTGACATAATAAAGACATGAATAACTATGGGCAGCTCAGGTTTGGAAATTTATAGCCAGGTCAACACCTGCTCATAGTTTACACGGTCATGACTTAAGTCCTGTTGTGCAGGCAAAGATATACAATAACAAAGTTGGGTCCATGTCAACCTCGCATGCACAAACTTACGCACGTAGACTAGTACCTTCTCAATTTTCCCTTTAAGTCAAGGTCATACAATGAGTTTGCCGTGAATAGAAGAATCATAAGATGTATAAGACTGCCTATAGATTATTTTTGAGAAAAAGTTGAGCCAAGCTCAGTGGAGTTTCTACTACCTATGGATTATATATCTTATGGCTCGTATGATGAAAAATGGAAATATTTTCTTTTGCTAATGAGTGGGTTTATTTGCGTCTGCGATGTTGTCATTCACGTTAAATGTTCATATTTCCTTCATATGACCAAGGAAACTCCAAATCTTTCACTTTGGAACACTACAATTCCAACTTCTATGCAGTTAAAGATAATAGCAAAAAGGTCCATACAAACAACAGGAATGACCTTTCGATGAAAAGTCATCCGACGTATATGTAATTCTTTTTAACAACAATATGAGGACATAAAAGTAAGGGATCAAATATGTACTCATGCACACACAGATATATGTTAAAATTATGGTAGACAATCAGCCAAAAAAGATCCATCTTACGCCTTGTGCCGCAACTCCAACCAGACTTCCTCCTCAGAAAGTGGAGGAGATTTACCAATCTCGACTTCTAAGTGGAACCTTGCTTTCTCTACTTTTAGAGTCTTTATGATCTCAAGTTTTTGATGTCTTCGTACATCAAGCAACTCAGCAGCTAGCGGTACAGTTTTCACATATCTGTTGTACATAAAAAGATCAGCATATGAAAACTTACAATGAGAGCAATGGTCACATCTACATCATTGCAATGCACCAAATGCAATCAAAGAATTGCAGCATTAAAGAAAAAGGAGAAGTTCATCGATCACACTATCATTATAAGTTGACCATGCTTATAGAAATTCAAGTACTCTTTGGAAGGAAAAACAGATACCAATGGCAGTCAATTAGTAGCGAAATGCAATTTATATTCTCTCACCAGTAACACATGGACAAGAATTTCTCATCCTTTTGTTTTCCCTAAAAGAGAGCAACAATTTTCTTTTTTTTTTTGGTGAAACAGATAACATTGATCGAGTACAGAAACACAAAAAGATCAAGGAGAAGCTGGCTTTACATCTAAGTTGCTATAAATAACAGTTGTACCACCGCTGGACACATACTCACAAACATGTGATGGGAAAATAACTATAACAGAGAGATGTTAAAAGAAGTGACCCTGCCATTATGGAGGCAGCACACATGGGTGGATAACGGAGTGCATTAGGAGGCGAGAACAGAGAGACATGCATAAAGCCTTCTGAAATTTCCTAGACATCAGCCTGCAAGATATATCACTACCAATAATTTTTGGATTTAAATTCCCTCATTTAGTCTTTTTTTTTATTTTTTAGCAAGCCATTCTAAATAGAATTAGAGATACTTGGAATGTTCCTTCGAAACCTCATATATTGGGGAGAACTTCCATCAACCGAGAAAAGAGGGCCTCATCCGTTTCCAATATTTTGTAGAAATTTCTTTATGGAATGTAATCATAAGATCAATGGGCAAGAGCGAAGATGTAGGTTCTTGATAAATCAATATGAGGTAAAGATATTTGGATATGACTGATGCTAAGCTTGTATAGTAGGTTCATTTGAAGATCATTTTATTTAAATATTTTAAAAATAGTAGGTTCTCTGTTTATTGGCCTTTAGTTCTCCTTTGAGAAATTCAGTATTTTTCTGCTGCTTTTTTCTTCAAAAATAAGAAAAACTAATGCATCATCTCTTATTATCAAAATACAGAAACTTATCATTTTAACCTTATTTTGACTATTTATATTAGAATAATAGAATCTGCGAATATCTCAATGCTTTTACTCGTGCACAATATATCAGCCCTGTGCTCTACTTTCCTAAAAGAAAACTCGTAAAATCATTCGAGTCCTGTATGATTGTTAGATAACCATGCAAATGTCTATCAGATCATTTCCTAGGGAAGCAATGCTCATGAATAAACACCACCGCCCAGCATCTCTACATTGGCGATTTTAAAGGGGGACCTCAAGAGATACATGAAAAGCAGAAAATTCTCAGGGTGATATGGTTTTGTTTGATGTCCTTCACGCATCATGTAAGGTCCAGATTTGCTATTGCCATTTCAATCTGTTGGAAAGCACCATACAAGCATTGCACCTTGAAATGTCATCATTATGCGTTCTTTCTAACATCACTTCAGGAATGGTAATGTTGATTCTGTCAAAATTTTAAAGAATTTTGACTTTTAAGTGTTTCGGAGATAAAATACTAAACAAGACCATGAAAACTGATGATATCATAAAATTTAGATTTTGTAGTTAATGTTTTTTTATAACAAATTCATTGTTTCTTAATGATATACAAGGCTGTGAAGATTCAAAAAGAACATGAGGTTATGGTATAAGTAGGTATATTTAAATCACAAGAACAATTATAGGATTACCTGTCCAAAAATGGCATGAGAACATACTCATGCGCCAGAAAGTCTAATGCCCATGGAATGATGATCAACAAAGCGATAAACTTTGCCTGAAAATAGTTTCAATCAGTGAACAACTACCAACAATTGAATGGGCATATGAGTAATATCTTCACAGTGCATGATAAACAGACAGAAGAATTAGTCCAAGAACAACACAAATGGCAATTTGATAAAAAAAAAAAAAAAAACTAAGAGTCTGGGAAGCTGGCAATTGTTGTCATCTGACCACAAATCCACAATAAGCATACAGATAAAAGGAATCATGTTATAAATAAAGCATTAAGTGCCTGATCAGGCATTGTCTGTGCTCGAGTTGTGGTCTGTTTCTTATTTTTGTGGGTATTCTATAGGTTTTAATTCAACAAAGAAGTGACATTGAGGGAATTATTTTGCCTTTCTTACTGTGGTCTGCATTAGCTTAGGAATTTTCATATTAAACTTTAGGATTGTTTTATTTTTTAGGAGTGGTTTAGAAGTTTTGTTTTGAATAGGATTAGTGAGTACGAGTATTACATTAGGTATAGTAAGGTCAGGAATGTCTAAAATCATCAAAATATGTTTCAAAACAGTCTTGATATATTTTAATTTTGGGTTCCATATAAATCTGAATATTACAATTTTTAAAATTTTTGTCGCACAAAGAACTTACCTAAGCTAAAAGGTTGAGAAAAGGTTCGAAGTCTGGAAAGAAGATGGTCGCTTCTTCATGTGATATGCAGAAAATTTACCAGATTGCTGGTTCCTTTTCTCTTTAGGTATAGTGTCATATAATAAGCACGAGGCTTGCAACCCTAAATGTGAGGCCAAGATCACAGAGAGCTGAGGCCACTAGATATCCTCTTCTTTTGCTTTTTTCGTTGTTGTATTTTTTTCAGTTTTTCATTGTTGTATTTTTTTCAGTTCGTTTAGGTTTTCTTACTCTTTTTCCTTCCTAAACTCTAAAATTAGTTTGCTGCAATTAAATCTAGGAGCCCTACAAATCTTTTTTCCTGGAATAATAGTCCTCAGGTCCCCATCTAAATCCTAGATTAAAACCCTAGACATCCATGAACTGGATTCTTTGGAGAAATTAGCTCCCTTAATTGACTTCTTTCAATATTCAGATCCGAACCTGAAATCCTAGCAAACCAAGGGTTCAGTTATAAACATCTGAAAGATGCTTATGCTATGCTATCCCACATCACTTTCCTTATTAGGTTTCTCTCTTCTCCACATCTTGATATTTTCATTCATGTTACTACACTCTAAGCACAGTTGCATGCAGTTCTCACACTGTTCACAATGATGGTGCGGAGGCAACAATGAAACACCTCCAGTTAAGCTATAGCTAAGCCTAATAGATATCTAGGAACCTATCACTGTAGGCAGGCTTCAAGATCAGCTACCAATATGACAGGCCTTATATTAACCAGCAAACCATATTGTTTTCTTTTTGAATTATTCACCCATTTGCACTTTCAAGGACCTTTTGGCAACCTTCCTCACACTGAAGGCCCCTAGCAAGCTTCTCAGGTATGTAGAATTTTGAGTAAGTATACCTAGATATCTAATAGCCCACACAGGTCATTAATGCAGATACATGGCCCTTTCATATAGTAGCTCGCACATATATGGTAAAACCCAAGTGTAGGTAGACATGTTTATCTACCTTTACATTGAAGTGGAGTGCAAACATGCACAGTGAATCTAAAAGTGTCAGTGTCAGCTTTTCACATCTGGCTCATACTCGTGCATGCAGTGCCAAAGACCAGGCATCTGCAAACACGAAACTTGACCAACAAAGCAAATGCACCTCTTTATAATGGTCTGCGTAACCTAAAATTGGCGCCATTTCAAGTTCCAAGAAAAAAAAAACAAAAAGAAATATTCTACCCATATGTTCAAGTAAGAAAGTAATTTGCTGTTTAAATTTCAGCCAATGAGAATACGAATGACTGCAATGGTTACATGCATGTAGAATTCTGGATCATATGCAACAAATCAACAAAACCAGTTGAGTGGATGAGGCTACCAATATGTGCTTGAGTTAAGCAAAAAGCTAATTAGGCTTGGAAAGACATTATATGCCCAATGCTGCCAAAAAACTAATACACCCTTTCAAAGTAAAAGCAAAGTTCATTAATTCACATGTTAACATGATAAAGTAACATCCCCCTATTTAAAGATGAATCTTTTGTAACAACCATGCTAATATGTAGAATGGTAGATCAAGAATAACAAATCAAGCGAAGTCTACGAAGTGGATAGAGAGGTTTTTTGGATGCCCGAATAAGATATGTGCGGATATATCAACAGGAAATGAACTTGAGAATGGTATGAAAGGTTTTATATATAATTATCTAGTTAGAGTCGTGAGTCTAAAACCACATTGGTTATAGAAATTCACAACCATTCAAAAGATGATATACAATGTCTCAAAGTTCTTATGATTGCACAATCAAAAATCCCTCTGATTCTACCTACTTAATCTTTAACATATCTCCTCTCCACTTGAAAAAGGTGGTCAAGATAGTACAGCACCCCTGTGCAGGGTATCATACAAACATGGTAGTTGGTTATCAAAATAGAGGATATCTGTTTAATCTAAGCAAACTGTTAATAAACTCAGTGCAGGTGTCATAGTACAGATGGTTTATCTATGTACCGAGCTTGTTGAAGCATATTGGAAAACCCTGTCCTCAAACAACAACTTGTCATCACTTTCACTGACTGAATCTTTAATGGCCTTAACAAGACCATTCTCTCGCATTGTCTCATTTGGATCATCAGATACCTCACTCGATGTCTCTGCTGCTTCATCCCATTCTTGATACCAAGACGAAGTATTTACATTGGATGACCCATTTCCCCCAAGCCAATCATCCCATGCCCGACCCTCTGCATTTCTTGCATCTTCTTGTGCTTCACGGAGCTCAGATATTGCCTCAGCTCTCCTCTTCCAAGCTTCAAACTTTTCATCCTCCGACATCTCTTCTGCCACATCATCTCCATCAGTGCCAAAATCATCACCAAGCACATCCTCCGTGCTCCAGTCAAACCAGCTGCCATCGCCAACATCATCGGAAAAGAACTTCTGCCACCAGGTTCTCTTCCTGGTGTGTTTATATTTCGCACAAGGAACCAAACGAAAAGCACGCTTTCTCTCAGGAGCAAATGCAAACATGTTAGAGGCAAAAGATCGCCTCCACCAAAGTCTGACCTTCCTGAAAGGGATAACACTCCCGTGGTACAAAACCATTGAAGTGCTCATTAAGATCATCAACGAAACGCCGCATTTTTCAGTCTTTCCAGAGTCTTTAGAGTACTCGCATGCCAGAATTCGGCACCGGTCCTAATCTCCAATGCAAACCTCCAAAGAGCGCAGTTATCTGCAATCCAAAACCCATGGGAAAAGCGAATTGCTACCTCAACAAAAAAATAATAATAATAATCTTGAACACTGATCCCATCAAGAAGCCATTAAAGAGGAAGCGGAAATCCTGTCCCTCCGGGAGAGAGTAATGTGGGGATTCCGGACCTCCATGAAACCCTGATAAAACCCTGGAAACAAGGAAATGGGCGAGAAGATGGATAAAAGGCGAAGAGAGTCTGGGTTTTGGGTTCTCTTACCTCATCTGAGATTCCTTTCTTCTTTGATATCTCGCGCTCTCTCGGCCTCGATGAGTTCCAGGCGTAACAAAGGCACGTGGGGAGAGCAGGAGGGGAGGGTAGATAACGTAACGGCTCTAAAAGCCATTGAAAGCTCTCGAGCGCCGCCTGGGCCTGGGGTTCTTGTGGTGGAATCGGCTTCATCGTGTAGGTCGGTCGGTCTTTGTCCGTCTACTTGCGCGACTACCGTAGCGGTCGAGGACAGCATGTTCACGCAGGCTGCGGATAAAACCGGATAAGAATAAAGCCCGATTTTTTCCAGTTCGCCGGGTTGAATTAGGTGCTGTAGCAAGGTCCGGAAAAATAGGCATCACACCCCCTACCGATTCTCTTTTTCTTTTTCGTTTTCTTTTTCTTTTTCTTTCTCTCTTTCCTCTTTTTTTTTCTTTTTCTTTTTCTTTTTTTTTTTTTTTTTTTTTTTTGGCAACAGCAACTTACACGCGCCGGACATGGGGTCACCATAACGATTCTAGCAGCACAAATTGGTACAGACTCTACCACACCTATATGAAAAAAAATGAAAAAAATAAAAAAAAATGAGAGAAGGAGAGAGACTGGCGAAGGGTCGGCAGAGGCCGCAAAAAACAGGCGGGTCAATTTCACTTAAAATCACGAAATTTTTTGAGCCGGCTAAACCCCTATTTTGAATTTCACAATTTTTTTTGACTCACGGTTGAACTCCTATTCATTCCAAATAGGAGAACCGGTCGCGGCCTCCTACTTAAAATCACTCTCTTCCTCTCTCCCCTGCTTGCTGTTTCTTTCCTTCTCCTTCTCTAGCTTTGGTAACGGATCTCATTTTCGCTGGTTCATTTGCTTGCTTTATTTGATGCTAAGGAATGGAACCTGACCTAGTCCGTGGTAAATAGAGATGGAGCAAAAGCAAGGGAGCTGATAAAGATGAATACATGCGAAAAGCAAAAGACGAGCCCTTACTATATTATACCGGAGCTTCTCGCTTCGCTTTGAGCCCTTATTGTACTGGTGAGCCACTGGTACAGCTCGGAACGATCGGAACTATCCGGTTGGAGATGGTTCCGCTAACCTTATGTTGTAGCCTCGAATAAATCACTTGCTTGCTATACAGGATGCAATACTTCAAGAACTAGACTATCTTGTTTTTTGTTTTCCTTGGGAAGGGCCATGTTGTTCTTTTTATATATATTTTTAGTTTTTGGTAATTAGTTTTTTTTTGTTTTTTAACATGCACGGGTGAAGAAGGATTTAATGGGTACATCACATGCGCTCATATTCCATCTTTGCATATCGTTTTAGTTTAAGGATTATTATTAGTTTGAAAAAAGTTGCCTGATCATATTATTATCAATATTTTTACATAGAGTTTTAGTCTAAAACATCGATTGTCGCATTATTGAAAGTCTAAGTAAAATTATAAAAGCAAATGGTTATGTTATAATACTTTTTTTGTGTCTTAGTGGAAATGATTTTAGATTCATGGCTTTTTTTTTTGAAATATCTGTAATCAAGCCTTCAAAATAATTCTCATCCTTATAAATGATTAAGAAATTATGAAAGTCGCGTGAAAGAATAAAGGAGTGTATATAAAAGACAAGGACAAAAAATATGCAGAATATCGACTACTTGATAAGGCTCGCGTACAAGTGCCTTACTGGAAAAAAAAAATAGAAAAATATAATTTTTTTCTTTTTCCAAAAGTCAAGTATCTAGAGCTATTCCTAGCTTTTCTGTAATAACTTTCTTAAAGATATATCTATATGGAAGAAGTTATAGATTTTTTTTCATCTATGCTTAACTTATTAGTTAGCTCAATGCAAGACCGCCCTCGATAATCATCGTTATTCCTTTAGCATGACTTGCATGTTTTTTTTTATAATGAATTACACCTATTAAATTCCAACGATACCTAGTATTGTTGTTACAGTTGCTTAATTTACTATTGGGCTAGAATATTGGTTGGTACGGTGGAGCTTTTCAGGTCAGGCATGTCTTTAGAGAGACCAACAGTACTGCAAATTGGATGGCCGCTTATATGGTTAGTTATTCTGGAAGTACCTTGTGGGCCGGTGAAAGTGAGTTACTTCGGGCACTCCGCGATATTTTGTTTTCTAATTTTATTGGATGTATTCGTACACATATTATATAAGTAATATGCTAAGCAAAAAAAAATCATTGGTTGATTGTTATTTAATAAATAATTCACAATAGGTATCTCGCCAATCAATAAAGTAAATACATGCTCTCTTTTTTTTCATGGACTGATAACTTCTAACATTTGAACATAAAGCCAAGTACCTGCAAAAGATACCAAGGAAAAAATTACATACTGAAGCAAAAATAAATTATCGGTTTGCCATTTAATGTTAATAGGGACCAAAAAAATTTACAATCAAATATAAAGATTGATTGTTTTTATGCCATCCGTTTTTCACATAAAATCAAGCAACACACAATAAACTACGTGCAATATCTTCATGGAAGATTGAAATGAAAATTTTGCAATATTTGGACTAAACTCCTAAACACCAACCATTATTAATCTAGGATCCTAAAAGGCACCTACGCTTTCACCAAAAAAGAGGAAAAAAAAGAGGCACCTACTCTAAATTTCCATTTCGATATTTCCACAGACAAAAATTACAATAATTCATAATATTTAAATAAAAAACTGATAATAGATGGTATAATAATTTTTTGAGTATTCGGAGGTCCATCGGCGGTCCCTGAAGTAAATCCTTTATGCATCTGAATGTGAGCGAGGGAGCAGCAATAATGAGAAAAATCCTTTTTAAAAGATGATTTTTCTTACATGGGCTGCTACGACGCGAAGGTCTCGGCTCTTCCTCTGCGACTCCCAACCCCGCTTCAGCTCCATACCTCTCCGATTGGCATCCCGTTGAAGACTTCCAGAAACCCTAATAAATATCCGCTGCGAAACCCTGGGCCATCCTCCTCCTCCTCCTCGTGCCCTGTCCAGCCTTCAAAACGAGCAAATTCTGGCGTGAACCGCGGAAAGTTCTGGGTATTTTGATCATCGCATCCCAACCCGCAAACTCTCTCTTTCTGCCTGGCCCAAGAGCTAACCATCCTAGTATTTTTCTTTTTCGTAATCGCTTATTTGGTTTGCATTTATTTCCCTTTTTTATTCCTTGAAAAAGTTTGATGGTCAGGCATAAAATTTTCGTAGGTAGGAGGCGTGGCATTTCGAGATTCGGCAAGTTTCCTGCTGTAAGCGTATTTTCTCAACTGCCGGTTCGAATTTCTATTTGCAATCTGCTTCACCTTCTTTGGTGTTTTTTATTTTTATTTTTTTTGTTTTCACTCGCAACAAAAGAAAGCAAGAACTGGCAGATGTTAACTGTATAGTTTGGTTCCGTGTCCTGAGTCACCATCTTGGAATCGAGTTTAATGCTGCTGTACGAGTCTTATCCTACTACATATACCACTTGAATTAGGGAGTGCCATATGGATGCTTGTTTTAAGAATTTCATGACATAGATATTGTTCTTGCTGTGTAAATTGGAGTGTTAGTTTATAGGAAGTTAAATCTACTTGTTTTGTTTGATTTTGCTTGGACTTGATTGAAAATTTTGGTTGTTATACTGATGAATGAGAATGTTAGTTTTTTTTATCTCCGAATGTCTTGAAAAGTTGAAGGGAACATTAATTTTCATGTGAACAGAATCGTAGCTAACCTCTGGTAGCACAGTATCTTTGAAAATGGGCAGGCCGCTGATGAAATATAAGTCCAGCTCTTTTCCCATTTTGATACTTTCAATATTTAATAATGCTTTGGTTATGGAGTAATGTGTATTGCTGTTGTTTTTTATTTATTTAGAAATTTGAGATCTAGTTGTAATCTCATTACAAGATAGAAGATAAACTCAGAACTCTCAGGAGAATATGTGCATTTGTTGAGTAATGCTAGTTGATCTCGATGAGATCTTGATATAGCAGTCTATTACATTTCAACCTGTCCTTGCAGGCAACACCATGCAGTGATACAGCCAAACTAATTGATCAACATGCTATATCAGTATATCTGAAGAATCTTGGGATACACAAATGGATGATCCTTCCATTCGAGAAAATGGAAGCACCTTCTCGTTGTGCCAACAGGATTGGATTGAGTATACCTTTGCCTTTAATTCCTAACTTAACTCTGTTAATGAATGGTGGTGCTTTTGTTGCAGCAAGGATCTGCAGAGCTTGCTTGTATTTATTCTTGTTTTGTTGACAAGTTAATTGGCATGCAGAGCACAGGATCTGCTCAAGGGAAAACTGATTGTTGAAGATGATTTCACATGGATAATACCATCACATGACTCAAGTTCACTAGAAGGTTTCAAAACTGAGAAGCTAAAGTATATTGGTGGGGTTGATATCAGCTTCTTAAAAGAGGACCCTTCTACAGCATGTGCTGCTCTCATAATTCTGGATGCTGATACTTTGAATGTTGTCCATGAAGAGTTTGATGTTACCAAACTGCAAATTCCTTATGTTCCTGGTTTTCTTGCTTTTAGAGAGGTATGAGTTTAAAGTTTCTTTCTTAAAGTATTTCATTTTTTCAAGGTAGCTTTATTTATTATATTCAATTATGTGTTGCTCCCAAAATGACCAAATTTTTATCTTAACAAGTCTTTTTTATTTTTTTTCATCATGCTTATGAATAGCCGACAAGACTTGGGTTGGATGGCCGGCACACCTCTCCTCAGAGTTTGCATTGGAGAGAGGCTCCAAGTTCAGATCCTCATGGATTTAGAATTTTCATAAAGCAATACTCCCATCATCATTCTCAAAAATTCATACTTATGCATTAACGATCAATGTAACCAGATTTTCCTCTGTTCTGTAGGAAAAGTATTGACGATGTATAAATCGCCTCGAAAATTATGTTGCTTGTTCTTGGATCAATAATGTTTTGTGATGTAGTTTCTATTGCACATAGATCAACGTGATGCACATGCCTAAATCCAGTTATAGAATGATATGAATGGCCTGTCTAAGCAACTCTACCACCTCTTGTTGTTTTAGAACTTGCAAATTTGCAATACTTTATGTATTTTGACATGCACATCAATTTTACTATATAAGATTTTCTCCTGCAGTCTCAAGGACATGAGGTGATCATAGAATGCCTTAGTAGCACCTCTTCAGGTTATCCACTTTACCAAGTTCTAAATGTCTTAATTCATTGGCCGACATGATTATTTATAGATATGACAGCAAAAACTGTCATTGCAAGGCACTCCTGTCCCATAAGCATCATATGCTTCTCACTTTTATTAGCAATCCTACTATATTGAATTGCACATATTACGGTTTAGTTCTTTCCAGGCTCTTATCTTCCAAAGACTTCCTTTAGAATGCCATCAGTCAAGTCATCCAAAGAAATGCTAAGAAATAATGGCTTGATTTTGACCCTTGGTCGGGGTTCATCACAAATGGAAACTCATTAGTCAGCCCACAACTATTTCATATATGCTATCTCATGCATTTATTTATGTATTTTATGTGTATCATAAACTTCTCTAAATCAAAAACGTGATGCATAATGTTTTCTTATCTATAAATCTATCCTTAACCCAAGGATGAAACTTGTCTAAATAGGCAACCTCTTTAGTTACAATTCTGTATAGCTGTTTTTTCATTTATTCTTCAAGTGTTCAGTTCCCCACCGATGGAAGCATAACCTCTTTCCCACAATTGCATTTTCTATTAGTTGATGATGCATCTAGATCCTTTTCCTGCATATTACCACTTATCAGAATTTGTTGATTCGATAGGGGCTGGTCCAGTTGATGGTTGCTAGAATTGCTATACCTCCACGCATTAATATTGGTGGTGCCTCGTAACTATGGTTGGTTAGTGGCTCAAGTGTGCGGGGATCAAGTAGATGATGGTGTTTTTTCTGTGAGGTTGTGGATGCTTTGGCCATGGGCCAAATTATTTATAAGGTGGCTCTAAATGAGAAACCCACTGCATTTGGGTTGTGGGCTCAACCTCACTCGCTACTAGGCGGAGGTGTTTATGATTCTGTCCAAGTTGTACACCCTTAAGGCATTATCTCCAAACAACATTTTATCAATTTTAAAAAGGTCAAGTGTTTAATGAGTCCCACTTTTACATTCCATGCTGAATTTTTAATGATTGAAGTTACCAATACCACAAGAGAGAGTGAATATTAACAATTTTAATTTTACTTGAAGTATCAGTGATTTCAATCATTGTGGAGTATAATATTTGTTGAGAATTTGATTCTTTTTATATCTTCAGCAAGTTGCTCAAGGGTGGACATATGGCAATACCTTGTTCATTTTCTTTTAACGTATGGAATGAGAACTGAATACTTTTCCTGAACTTAGTGAAGGCATATATCGTACTGAATGAAATTAGAAAAGAATCTATCAAGCCTTGTGAGCCAAAGAAGGTTCCTGACATGTTTTACTGAGTTTTTTAATTTATAAATGTGACTAGTTTCATTATTTGTTTTTGTTTGATCGGACATCCATATAAGCTATATGGCTAGTGCTGGGATTAATATCATGACTTTGTCATATTATTGTAGGCTCCAATTCTTCTAGGACTCTTGGATAAACTGAAGCATAATGCTCATCCTTTCTACCCTCAGGTGAAATTCTGACTTTTTCTGGTTTACTAACCTCAGCTGTAATAGTGATGGATGGATTAATTATCTGGCTGTTTTGTATATGCACATATGTATGATGTCTTGAGCCAAAACTTTGTTTTGACAAAGCAAGGGTTTATAAAACTAGAATAAAAGGAAAGAGCAGGTGCAGAGACTCAATGGAGTTGACTAACTTGTGTCGGTAGATGGAATCTCTCTATTGACTCAATGGAGCAGGTGCTTATGTATCGACATATCAAATGAGTAATCATTACCTAAATCCATTGAATCTATTAATCATATTATGTATGAAAAATTTAATAGTTATTTGCAAAAAATGAAAAAAGAGATCCTTCCATCGCGATATAATCAAGAATGAGATAAGGAATGAATACCTTGTTTTAGTATTTTTGTTTTAATATCCATGCATGGCATTTTGCATACAAATAATCAAGGTTCGCGGTACCGATGGTACCGACGTACCGGTCGGCTCCGGTAATGGTACGGTACCGGTGCCGAACCGATACCGTACCGATGGGTCACATTCAGCCTGGTTTCGACCCTATCGTCGTTTTTTTTTTGGGGAGTTCTTTCACTTTTGGATATTTTTTTGATGTTTTTATGTTTAGGTTTAAGGTTAAAAGTAGATGATGCAACTTATTACTTCCAAATGATTGAGATGAAGAACATAAAATATT
Organism: Phoenix dactylifera; assembly: GCF_009389715.1. NCBI lineage: Eukaryota > Viridiplantae > Streptophyta > Magnoliopsida > Arecales > Arecaceae > Phoenix > Phoenix dactylifera. Next base: position 5,049,106 of record NC_052398.1, on the reverse strand, counting down.
TTCAAATTAAGATACAATCAATTACATACATTTAAAGCACTCTCGAATATCTAAAATCGGGTTGAGTGGCACTTTGAAAAGTGCCCCAGTGTGGCACTTTGAAAAGTGCCAGCCTCTGGCCAGCGCTGTGGCATTTTCAAAGTGCCACAGCGCTGGCACTATTTTTCAGAAGCGAACCGGTGGGAACCAGCTCGGTTCGCACCGGTTCGAGCTCATACTGGTGGAACCGAGCGGTTCGCACCGGTTCACACATGTACCGGTGCGAACCGAGCCGGTTCGCACCGGTACGAGGCTCAAACCAAACGGTTCCGATCCATATTGGGTCGGAACCGTTTTATACCCCTGTACCGGACCGGTGCGGCTCGGTACCGGTCCGGTACGGGCTGAACCGACCGGTACAGGTCGGTTCAGCAGACCTTGCAAATAATATTCTTGCTTATTTTGATGATCCAAATTCATGAATAATTATAAATTTCAATACATGAATACAAAATAAAAATATAAGGAAAAATATAAGATCAAATTTCATTAGGAAATCAATCTAGACAATGGTTTGAAACAGGTATCTCCTTTAGAAGGAAAAAAATACTGAATTTATTCACATCTGGTTGTTTGCATGCATGCATGTACGCATATGTGCGTGTATGTATCCTTGTCGGCAGGTGTGGCTCATGCTTGCATGTGTTGGAAGGGGGTGGATGCATACATGCGATTATGCATATTTGTTATACAACTATTACATAGCATGTGATATTCATGCACTCATATGTGCGGCTACTTAATTTCGTCTTTCTTTAACAACTATTTCTGATTCAGAAATAATAAGTACGGTCTAATACTTTAGACTCAACTGAAGTTTTAAGTTACAACTGTACCAAATAATGTTACTGTAATATATCATGTTTTTAGTAATGCTTTACTGCTTTAGACATTGATTTGGAAACTCAGTTGTACAGCCAACCCATTAGATACTGCTTGTGAAGGTTTGGCTTTACAGGACTGCTATTTTATATCAAACTTTTGTGCCCCAATTAGACAACTACTTCATAAGCAAGTCAGACTTGTTTGGATGAAGTTCTCTTATTGGATTAATGGACCATCATTTTGACAGTTGCAACAATATCTTTTTACATCTAATCATAAGTCAGCTATAACCATTTAATTACTAAAATCCGGAGATTTTATTTTCGTGTAAATTGGTGGCCATTTGTTAAGCATGACCAGGTAGCTAGTGAAAAATTTTACTTAATGGCATTTCGTTCTGAAATTTTATCCATTTTCATCTTTCTGGAACAGTATACTCACTTACCACATCTTAGGATCATAATTGCAATTTTAGGTTTCTTTATGCTAGTGACTGCCAGATTTAGTTTTGACACAAAAGGTGCCTAACTCAACAATGTTGGATCTGTATCATTGTTGACAGTTATTGATGGTTGATGGCAATGGGTTGCTTCATCCTCGAGGTGAGTTTTATATATGGTTTTTTTCCAACTGTCCTCTGATTCATCCTTGTACCATCACATTGCACACCGACACCTAGTAATGCTAAACTATTTAGCAACTTAGAGAAAAGGTCATCCAAGATAGTACAATGTTTTGCTGATGACAAATGATGATGTGCCTTGCTCATGTTCGACATTACATGATTATTGCTATGCATTTGGAAGCACTTGTATGAACCATCTTGCCTTTTTTTTTTCCTGCTAACCCTTAATAGAAAACCTTATTTGATAACTGCATTTCTGTATTAGTCTTGTTCATATCTTGGAGCTCGACTATCCCTATGTTGATGCAGGGCGAATTTCAAGTGCTGATCAAAACAAATAAATACTTTAGAAAAATGCAGTATCGGGGCATATCAATTAGGAATTCGCTTTTTTATTTTTTCTCCTTTGCAGTAATCAATTTAGGACTTTATTATCTTTGTTGCATCATATTTACACAAAGAAAAATCCTAACTTGTAAGCATCTATCAGGTTTTGGTTTGGCTTGCCATCTTGGTGTCCTTGCTAATCTTCCTACCATTGGGATAGGAAAAAATGTAAGTAGATTCTACTTGTCATTCACAATACTTACATAGTAAGATCATGGATGATATAGAGCAAGTATGTTACCTTTTATCCACTAAATGTATTATTTTGGTGATAATAAGAGTTTAAGAGTTTTAAGTATGTAAAGGAATGTGACTTTCTGTGGGCTTAAAATGTTATAAGATAAAACAAGGAAAGTTTATCGTACGGGAGAAAAAATTTGAAGTTATAAAGTGTATCTATAATAAAGCTACCTTTTATTGGGATGAATTAGCTAGACTTTCCTAATGAGTACACATTATGTATACAATCGCTTATTGGATGTATGTCCATATTATCATGGCTTATGATGTAACAAAACATAGATACTTATAGCTGTGCTTAAAAAAAAAAAGACAACACAAATGGATGGAACTTTTGGTTACAAGCATAATGACATTCTCATTTTAGGGGTTTTCATCACGGGAGAGCATCTCATATTAGAACTACTTTTCTTTTCGTTCTTTCTCTCTGTTTTTTAAAGAAAACTACGCAGGTGGATTTTCTTAAAAACAAGTCAAGAACTCTCCCTGCAGTTGTTTTTTCATATTATGTTCAAGTATCATTTTTTTTTTTTGATAATAAGTGTGAGTCTAACAAAACGTGTGCAAGGAATATTCTTTTTTCATCATAGAATTTGATAATATCAGAATATCATAAGCAATTCTTTTTTTCAAAAATCTTCTTGAACAGTGAATGGGTCTAGTTAGCATTAATTATGTTACAAGCCTTTCTTTGTTCTAATAATCAGCCGCACCCCTTGTAGTGCTGCAGGTGAGTCAGGTAGGATTGAACCCAATCTGGATCAGTTGGGGACAAATACTAATCTGGATCTCCTGTTGCTTTTGGTGCCCAGAAGTAGATCTATTCTCAAACAAATCAGGCTTGGATAGGCTAAACTATGGCTGACCCCTGTTGCCCCAAGAAAATAGTACATATTTGTCTAGTTTGACCCATAAATTGTAGACTGATCCTGAATTCACTGAATATATGGGCCAAGTAATGGTCCATTTCCTATATCAGAAACTGATTCAAGCTGGCTTTGCTCTGGCCAGGCCCAGACCCTACCTGATCCATTTGAATCATTAGCCCCTTGGCATGTTGTGGAATTTTTCTTTTGGCAATAATGGACTTTCCTTATGATAAATCCTTAATATTTTCCATTTTTGTGCGCCAGTTGCATCATGTGGATGGCCTTACTCAGTCTTGTGTGAGGCAATGTCTAGAAGCAAGAGAAAACTGTGACAAGGATCTGATCCCATTAATCGGGAGGTCGGGGAATATATGGGGAGTGGTAAGAGCATCTAAGATCTGTCAGTATAGCATGTGTAGATATTATCTTGATCTTCAAGTACTTTTGCCTTCCATTTCTGTTATACAGCTCTTCTGTGTTATACTGTTATGTACTCATCATTAAAACAAGGTTTTGAGTTTCGATCGAAACCAATCATTTCAGCCGAAACCTCTCAATTTCGGCCGAGACTAACCAAAATTGACTCCCAGTTTCGGGCTTCGGTCAGCCTCGGCCCAGTTTCAGCCGAAACACACTGAAATGATCATAGATTAGTTTACAAATCTTTTGTAGTGTTTAACATTATAGTGGGATCATTTTTTTTAGTTGTTTTAGTACATAGGCTATTAAGTATGAATTTTCAATGATTTTCTTTTTTCTTTCATGAGTTGAAAAAGGCGATAGGCAGTAAACATAATCCTTGATAAGTCATACCTTTGAAAAGGCCCTTATTTAGCTAGTATAGTACTTTATAAGAATAAAGAACAAGTAACTACAAGATGTTTCCATATCCAAATCATATTTTTTACATAAAATAAAGACAATGATATTATTGCATGCATTTGATTAAATAGTCACTTAGCCTCAAAAATATGAGAGGAATACCGACATTTAATATACTTGTTAATTCTTCTAAAAATGAAGAAATTTTTTAAAATGCAAAACTGAATAAAAAGCTTCTGAAGTAACATGTTTGAATAATGTCAATAAGTAAATAAAATACACCCATGATACAAAATAGTAGCATATTTCAATGAATTTCACTTCTACATAATGTCATCTTCAGCTCAAAACTGTCAAAACTACACAAATAAAGAGCCCATATAACAAAAAAAATACTTTAAAATGTTGTGCAATGATTTTTTGGGGCTTACTTTCCCTTATTTGATTTTTTCCTTGAATTTTTTGACCGAAAGCTTTGATAGGTGGTACGAACTTCCAAAATCGCCAAGACTGCTGAAACAGAACTCCACAAACCCAACTGAAACCAAAACCAAGTTCTCAAACCTTGCATGAAAATAGAAGGCTCTTAGAGCTGTTGTTTCCTAAATTAAATTTATTTGTTCTAGGCATTTCTGTATCATCACCTAAAAATATCGAATATTGCATGTATTTCCTAGAACATTTAATATCAAAAAATATCCACATATGGATAAAAAAAAATTCATAGATCGACTTGTTACGTATCAAGCAGTTACATAACACCTGTCGGCAGTCTCAAACTTTTGAAGCTTAAACCATGCACGACAAGTCAGAAAAGCCAACCGTAGGATAATATTGGTAGTAAGATTTATTACATCAGTGTATTAGGTAAAATATGGCATTCACTGTTGAGATCCAACCAGTATGATGCTTAAGCTGTGATTACTCCATCATATACTACATATATTTTTATCTTGTGATTATTGGGGCTTATACCTATGCTGAATTTTTGTCTTCCCTCACCTGAACTAATGTCCTTTTCAGGCAATGCGATCCAGTCCTGGTTCATCAAAACCCATTTATATATCAACCGGCCATCGGATATCCCTTAACTCTGCCATCAGGATTGTGAAATTGTCTTGCAAATTTCGTGTTCCCGAGCCAATCCGGCAGGTATGTTTTGCTTTCTTTTTCTGAAAATTTGTGTCCATATTGGCTTCTCTCAGCATATTCTTCAAAATGCTGCCAGTAAAAAGCTAAACTTTGTGATTTGGGTGTACAATGTAGGACAAATGCATGCCTATGTAGTGATAGTAGCAAACTGTAGGAGGGCCTTGTAATTTGTCCGCAAGCACTGCAAATCCTAACTGCAAGATCTGGTGCAATAAGCTTTTTCCCGATAATTGTGAAAAAGATTGAGCTTTATTTTAACCTCAGGCAAATTCTTTGTGTAGGCTGATATAAAATCAAAGGTATTCCTTCAGAAGTTTAAAGGATCAGCACACTTAATGAAATAAATAGGTATGCCAATCTTATTTTTACATCCTTACCTTTTCTCTGTTTGTAAATTACAATTAACGATATTAAGAATACATATGGCAATGAAATCATGTGATTTGATCTGCTTTAACGGAAGATACTGGCAATTCTGTTCCCTAACATTTTGGTCCCTGTTTATGTGCTAAACCATAGATTGCATGTCCGTTTGTTTCTACAGTTTCATACTTTGATATTATGATTTCCAAGTGTTTTCTTTCCTGATAAAGAGCAAAGAAACAAGCAATGTTCTGAATACAAATATTTCCTGTTGCTGCTGGGAAACACAATTTCCTTCAAATCAGCTTCATCCAATAAAAACTGTTTTTTGAGTTATATGGGTATGATTTTTCCATAACTGGGATATGTTGAGAAAATATTTTCCTCTATACACTCTCTTCAGGGTTGTAGCTGGTTCTGTTTCTGGTGGCATAGCTATCTTTAATAATTATCCAATTTGCTAGCACTTTCTGGTGATTTCTCTTTGCATCGTTGGAGTTACTTATCATTTCATGTTTGCTCATGTATTTGTCCTAACATGCCATCAACTTTGGAGCAAATGCTGGATAAAACGCAATGTGTTAGTAGGATTTTAGGCCAAACGTATGTTTATAAATGATACACGCTAAAAATAGGACCCTGAACTGTATGGTGCATATGTAAACTCATCCAACTAATATGATGAGTTTCTTGTATTGTCATATAGTAAGAAACTATGAAAAGATGATTCCACGTGATAACAAGGAAAATGTCTAGGTTGTAGTGTATAACCTGCCATTGCTTTTTATGTTGTCCAATCTTCAAGAAGTTCTACGGCTGCTTATCTAAATGCGACAATTAACTGATACACAGATTCACTCAAAAAAAATCACTTAAAAAGAATCCTGTCCTTTCCAACTCGAGGTTCTATCAGATATTACATTGATTTCCCTGTTCTAACCCTTCACATGGGACATCCAATATCTCTATGATATGTGTTGCTGCATATTGATGTCTGCTAATCAGGAATATTGATTCATTTATAGCTGTAATAGCATCGGTACAAGTGCAGCATGCAAGATCTAACCAACTGTATAGTAAATTTATAGATTGATGCTTTTAACATGCTCAAGGTGCAAAAGAAGCCAAAATGGCCACGGAGTTTGGGGCAGTTGGTGAAACACTCTAAACTTGTAGTTGAACTACCAACAAGCATCCGCTGGACTTCCACCCTAAGAGCAAACTTTTCTAGATGGAATAGGAATATTCATTGTATGGCTTATTTGTTAGTCTCACAGAAAATGCTGTTGGATGCCTGCTAAAAGCATTGCTTGGAGCATATCTGCATGTTTCCATTTTTTTCTACGGATGAAGATGATGCATTTAATGGTGGAGCATATTAAAGTGCATTTACCAGAGGCTCAGGTTTTATAATTATATTGCCTACATAATAGTTCCATACTGTCAAAAGGTAAAAAAAATGACATTAGTCACATTAGAACCACCAGCTTCTATATGCGAAACTGCATAGATGATAATGCAGTCCAAGATATCTTACTATAGAATGCCCTGACATTTAGCTTCTGTTATGGCCTCATGGCTGTTGAGAAACTGTCTAGTGTCTCTCCTTTCACTGTTTACGCATTTTAACATGATGATGGTGTCATCCTATTATCTTTGATTGCTTTGTGGATTGCAAGCAATTGTTTAGAATTCCATGGTGGTATTTCTTTGGAAGAGTTTAAGTGATACCTAAAATGTATCATTTTGCTTAGTGAACTTACAGGATGATCGTTATATATCCGATATTTCTTAGCATAATAAATTGGGATTCAACCATATTAAATTGTCTTCGGGAGTCCAAAATTCAAGAAACTAAGCTGTGTTCCAGCTAGCAATCATTTACCCTCTGATGTCCCATTGTGGTATCTAAAAGATAATACCAATATTATATTGTTTTCTTATCTGCTGCTGAAGCTACAGGGTCACTTTGCCATCCATATATGTTTGGAATTACCTTGCTGTCTGTCCATCATCACCTATTTGAAACTTTTGTCCTTGTGAGTACCAAATTTTAAACTCAGAATTAAGCTCTCTCATAAATATTGAATTCTATGTATGATTATGCTTTATTTTTCAGCTTAGTGATACAAACTATTTTCTTTCATAGCCTTTCATCCTCCATTATTTATTCCATCATCTTGTCGCACTCAGTGGCATTTTGAATGTCATACATTCTCTTCCTTCATTTCCAGTTTAAAGAATAAAGAATGTGAATGTAAAAAGTGTGCCTGATTACAAGAACGTGCTAAAATAGTGGTTCGGTTGAATACAGGTCATGCTCCTGGTGTGAGGAAAGGAAGAGCTTGAAGGAAACATCCATCTTTGGTGAAATACTTCTGTCTAGCATTAGATGGGTCAAGATCATGGTTCTCAGTCCAGACATTATTTATAGAAGAATGATTTAGTGATATATCAGGATTCTAAATAAAGCTGGATGAGTGCTTAAGAGGGGCAGTCAGGTGGTGTGAGTTAAAGTTGAAAAGTTTCAGCCATGAGAGCACATCTGCTGTTGCTGCTGCTATTTATGATGATGCTAGCAACCGTACCTGTCTCTAGCTCTTCACAGGGGGCATTGCAGTTATGGTTAGCATCAGCACCTCAAGTATCTTTTGACACCGACCTGCCTCAAGATGGAGGGGCTTGGATGCAAGAATATATCTGGGAAGATGTTTTATTGGCCCAGAAGGAAGATTATGGATTCATGGTTCTGGTGCCAGTTAAGTATCATGGTGCACTAGCTGCTTCTATTTCCGGTGCCTGACGTTGCTTGTTCTCTCAATATTCTTTTTCTGAATATTCATGCATCATGATTAAAAGTAACCGTATCTTCTATCAGTTTGTCCACATATCATGATATTTCTGATATAATGTATTGAAAGCTACATATCCACTAAATAAAAAGGTTGTGAGAAGTTAAATACAGTGTTCATGCCTTTGCTGATGCCATTTCTGAGAGCCTTGGTGTCGGTAACCATGGCAACCTACTTCAGGACAGACAACTAAAAAGCTGAAGAAAGTGAATCAATATGCAACATCTCGATATATAATTATCATAGGACTTGTTTGATTTGTTGGAAAAAATTTTCTCACTTATTTTTTTTCCTGAAAAGTTGATACCTGAATATATAATGCCACATGTTTAGTTCACCATGAGAAATGCGAAAGTGACACATTTCAAAGTGGCTTATATTTGGTTGAGCATCTTCTTTTCTAAAAAAAATATGTAAAATATTTGTTATACCCTTGATTGAAAAAAATATTTTACCTCATTTTGTCAAAAAACTTAAGTGCTCTTTTGAAAAAAAAAATATTCTAATTTTTAGCCCGTGAGAATTAGATTTTTCTGAGTCTTACATAATTTTTTTCATAAAATATAAAAATTTTATTTTTATTTCTCTCTCTTATAAGATATTTTTTTTATATTTTTGTTGACTATATTTTCTCCCATCCTCTTCTCGGAAACTAGACGAGTAGATAATGTTAATAGTGTGCAACTTTATGTGCAGGGAGGCGCAGTGTAACCACCGTGAATCAATTGTATTATCACAATAACTATTGGTTAAAACTGCAGCTCAATCTTCAATTACCGAAACAAAGCAAGAGAGTTACAAAAGCTGTTACACTTCGATTTGGTATGAGCATGGCTGTAGATACCCAAATCAAATGGCCAACTATTTGTTTTGGAAAAAAGAAACGCGAGCAATGGAGCAGGATTTTTCGCATATGGTTCGTAAAATTAAGACATTATTGGATGGATATGGAAGTGCTTCATACTTTATAGGCAATCATAAGACATACAAACTCGCACTGAAGTCCTGAGTGGTGCTTTATATGATTAAATTTGTTTAAATCGTAAAATCCTCATCAGATCTCATCTGAGAGATCCGGGTTGGAGTCCAGGCAATGGAACTTTTCAAAAAAATTTGGCGTTGGTTGAAGAAATAGAAAAGATTATATTATTCTGACTATCTACCGGTCACCTGCAAGAATTTAGTTCACCTTAAAACAATTTTAATCCTATCTGAAAAAGAGTGCCAACTGCATGCTTGCTGCGTTGTTTTATCAGTGCTGGATTTTTAATTGGTTCATTCACCATGAAACATATATTTGGTGAAGAAAAGTAGTAATTATGTGCCGTGATGCACATTGGATTCAAAATAATAATAATAATAATTAATTCGCACTGCTCAAAAAAACTTCCCACTTACACAAGAATACTTTTATGGGTATTCTGTCATAGGAGTTCTTCAGAGGAGATGATGACTTTGGAGTGCATAATATGATTACACATTGCTTCTCCAATGTAGCGATTCTAATATTGCAAGGTAGGATCTTTCTTATAAATAACCATCTTTTTTTTTCTTTTCTTTTTTTAAAGAAAAAAAAGATAGTGATTAATCCAATATACTATTTCATTTACTATTCTCTGTGCACTCATCTTCCATGTTAGTTCTCATATGAAGCAATAAGGGTTATTAGCTTGAATCAGCAGCACTAACTAGGCCTCTCCAATGGATATAAACTACGAATCTGATTAACTAAAATAGCAAGGCATAGATGCTGAATTTTTCTCCTTCTTTTGATGAAAATAACCAGGTTCACCGGCAGTTGGTGGAGGAGATAAAAACTTTGGAAACATGGATACAAAACAATGGAGCAATATAATAAATACAGTATAGAAATGTCGAGATATGATCACAGTAATACCAACAGGAACGGAAGAAGCGCAAAGAACACCAAACCATATCCCTGTCCCCTGACTGCGGCTAATCTCCAGGATGCTGCAGAATCAGGCTCAATCATGATCTCAAACTTACATTTGGAAGTAGATGGATCTCTATCAGTGGTAGTAGCTATGCCTTGGAAGTTGCAGGCCCTGTCATCCTGATCATTCATCTGGTAGTAGCTGTTGAATGCATAGGAAATATTCCCTCGTGCATCAAGATCGCCACATGATGTGTTATACCCAAGGCTTGTGCAGTCAGCTTTCCCACAAGCATAGCTCGCAGCCGGTGCAACTCTCGAATCATCAAGGTTGACTGAAGGCTTGAACACACACCACTTCTTGTCCAAATACTTGACATTCTTAGCTCCAACTAATGTTCCAGATTTAGATGTCTGGATATTAAGCTGGTATTTCGGCTGCCCGTCGTAGTAAAAGATGCCCCAATGCCTCTCAAAATTCCCTGGCAGGATGCTCTTTTGATCTTCATCTATGAAACTAAACATATATGCATCGATAGGTCCTTGTCTCATCGGTGTGCCCTGCCCCGATGCGATGCGCTTCATGAAACCCTGATTAAATCGTTGAGCATACTGAATATTTGCATACATATTCCCATCAGTTGGCCAACCAATCTCACCAACAATGACAGCAAGATTTCCAAAGCCATTCTTCTGCAGGGCCCATAAGAGAGTGTCATGGTTTGCATCGAATACATTAGTGTATGTGATCGAACCATCGACGACGGGGGATGCAGGTGTTCCATCAAAGAAGGCAAAGTCTATAGGAAAGTTGGGATCATTGTAGAGACTGATGAAGGGGTAAATGTTGACAGTGAGGGGAGCAGCATTATCACTGAGGTATTTGACGATAGAAACCATGAGGTCAAGGATGTCCGAGCGGAAATTGCCATCAGAAGGTTTGCCAGTTGATGATTCATAGACATCAGCATTAAGGGGCACGGTGACTTTGACCTGGCTGCTCAGCCCAGCTTGTGTGAGAGCACCTTGGATGTTTTGGAGGGCTGGAAAGGTAGTATGGAGAAAACTCCCATTATAAGTCTGCAAGAATGGCTCATTTCCAACAGCAACATACCTATTCACAGAGAAACAATGATACTTGGAGTGAGAGAAGCAATGCGATCGTACGATAGCTACAAGTGAATATTAGTCCATTACCCGTGAACCGAAGGCTAAAAGCACGAAAACTGTTCTGGTCATTGCAAGTCATGTTACTTGAATAGAAGATGAGTAATGTTGGATTAGTCCATTACATGCAGGTTAGTTATTCATGTATTTAATATCAACATTTCAAATGGTTTGAGTGAATATATAGCTATATAAGAATTCTCTTTCCTGAAGGTAAGGTTCTAGGTTTTTGTTTATATGTATACACTGATGAAAAGAGATTTCTTTTTTTTTTTTTTTCTGTTTCTCTCCCAAAGCAAATATCAAGTTACAAAAGCCTTGAGGAAAGTTACCAAGAATACAAAATGAATGGAGAAGGGAATTACATGGTACAAATAGAAATTCCAGCAGTATGAAATGTCACAGAAAAACTCTAACCTTGAATCCCAATTAGAGACAAGTGACAACAATTACACCGAGCAATGTTTTCTAGTCTTAGCGAAGGTGCTGCCGGCAAAAAGTCATCAAAATAACTAAGGTGCAGAAGGTATATATGTTCTGCTTTATTATCTTTTGGTTTTGACAATAGGTCTGCTGATAAAACAGCGAAAGAAAAATAAATAAGAAACAGCCAATCTTGCAGAATTCAATAGGTCCAGAGAAAGAGCACCACTCCTGGCCAGAAATCAGTTAAGCAACGAGTCCCTGGAAATATATGAATAAATTCAAAACTACACAAGCCTGGCAATTCACTTGCCTCATCCTTGAAATCATGTAGTTACACAAGGTTGAGACCATCCGGGTCCATGTAAAACCTTGTCTATATGATGCTTTTCTAGGATTATGCTGGTTCTATTGATAGGCGCTTTTATGCATCTCACTCTAGATCTTTTTAAAGAGACATATATCAAAGGGTAAATGAATTAAACAAAATGTTAACTTGGTATCTCAAAATTAAGAAATTGATTTACCTATCCACACAACTGAAACTTATGTGCACCCTTATCATTTAGAATCCTTGATGAAGTCAATTATTGATATTAAAATTACAAAATACAAAATGCTTTAAAACTAAATGGTGTTGGTCAAAGAATATATATATTCAAGGCTAGCCATATTCAGGTTACGAGATTGATGGTTACCACTATCGTATCTCATAGTTCCAACAATATCCTTAATTGTTGGAGCCTTGGAGGCACTGATTTCCTCAGTCCTTGTGGTGTAGATCGGCTGTTGCCAGAATAATTGACAAAGAATGGCAAAATGAAGAGATAGTGAAGAATTTACAACGAAAACTGCAGTTTTGGGACAATAGATTATATTATGCCTTGAGGACTCGATGAGTATTCAAATGTTTGCAGAAAACAATCGAGTCATTCAAATTAGAGTGGAACGGATTAAGTAGGAACGTGCTCCAATGCTATCAGTGTGTTCCATTATAAATGTTTGCTTAAAGAGACATGCGAACAGGAATCTCAATGTCACATTATATGTTATGAAGATATGGCAAAAATACACGAGCTAAGGTATTTCTATCTAGATTCATTCTCAGCAAATTCGTGATATTAAAACCTCCTAAAATTAACTTGCACATCATATTGGAAAAACTTAAACCTGATTTCAATAACCATAAACTGAAGGACTTTACTGCTATATTTATGCGAAGTTAGGGTGAAAAAACGCACAGCATGAACCAGGCTAGCTTAAACAAGTTGATTTTTTTTTAAAAAAAGTACAGAGACTTAAAAACAGAAATCTAAAATAGTGCACATATTACTAATTTTGTTGAGTAAACATCATTCACTAGTATTATATGTCCTAATTGAAAATTTTTTGAACGATGTTTTTGTCTCCTAGAATCACTGCCATCTCTAGCATAACACTGCTTTGCATTTTTTTTGGAACAAATTTGATCTAAGATAAGTTCCATTTAATAAAAACATCATGCAAAACAAGGGAAAACAACTCTGCTAGCTTTTTTTTTATTTGGGTTACAAGAACTTGCCTTGCTGAAAGACAATAAATAGATCAAATTTAGACACAAGAACAATGATGACTATGATGGGCTTATTATGTCTCTGGTACATTCCTCATTACAAAGAAGAAACCATGAAGAGACAGACATGTATACTGTCAGATACTGCATGTAGACATAAGGAATATGTGCATACAAATTAAACTGAAAAATGAATCACTGGTTGGACAATGTTTTTAACATGACCTGGAAATTGCAAAGGGGTGTATGCTTATTGTTAAAGTTGATATTATTTTAAAGAAACATTTCCATGATCTACAACAGTTTCTGCGTCCCTTCCCTTTATACAAATGCATAGTAAAAGGGAGGCAGATTTACTCTATTCAATACCTATATTTTTTGTCTTTATTTGTTTATTTATTTGCTTATTTATTTCGATGCAACAGTCATTGCATTACTGCCAGATAAAGAACAGAACATCCTTTACAAACATATCTTGTTTCCTTTTCTAGAGGAGCTGAAAGCAACTGCTGAGCTAGTGATGAATTGAATTTTGAGAAATGGGGAAAAGCAACTCCAGAATCAACAGCATTTAGCTCAAAAATCCTATAACTCAATGATTTGATTCATCACACACACACCCACACAAAAGATTTTGAGTACTAAAGAGACAAGGCTTCACAGTTTCCTGCATCCATCTGCCCATCATAATATCAAATAGCCACCAAGAACTTATCCAAAGATGCATACAAACTGAAAAGAAATGGAACAAGTATGGCTAAAACGAAGCCATGAGAGAATCATGGAAAATTATTGCCTTTCCAATCATAATAAGCCAAAATAGTTAGATGATGATCTTTATAGTTCATCTAACTATCCTATCCTATTAAGCTTCTGCCGAGCTTCCTGGCTATGTATTTGAATTGATATTTGCCATTCAAGTGTCCACAGTAGAGTTATACCGAATTAGACGCTCGTAAAACAAAAGGAACGAATTAGACAAGCTCAAAAAAGCATTGAGAGGACAGAAAGACAACCTGATATCCACTCCATCCTTGATATAACTGGAGACATTCTTGGACACCCAATTCTCGGCCGCCTTCGTACTCCCCAGGTCGGCCAGCATCTCGTTTGGAATTCCGACCATCACCTGGATCCCAGTGTTGCTGAGGGCACTCATGGTACCATCCTCTGGATCAAACAACTTCACCTTCTGAAACCCGTTGTCCCGGAGCATCTGAACCACCGTGCCCGGCGGCAGGGGGTGGCTCGCCTGCGTCCCCCAGTTCGCTCCAATCCCACTCACAAAACCCACCAAACAGAGCCAAGAAACCAGCTTCAGACACCCACACGGCCACCCCATCATCCCCGCCACCACCAGAATTCTACTCCCAACCTCCCCAAAATCTTTCCAAACAAGTGGAAATTAGAGAACAAGCTGAGAGAGCAGGGGTTCGTAGTGGAATTCCTTGCGGCAGCCTTCGCAACTCCAGCGGAACTCGGCAGAATGGACACCACGAAAACGACACGAAGCTCCCCAAGCGTGTATATGGCCACAAGGACCCGTACGCAGTCGTTTGTTTTGCACCATCTCGACTGTTCGCTGAATAAATTTTATATATTTATAAATAAAAAAAGTTAAATGTTATTTGTAAAATTATAACATAAAATTTATTAAGACGGGTTACGAAAGATCCGAGATATTTATGATTAAATTTAAATAGATAACAATACATACCGGCGTATGTCTAATTTTATATTAATTATTTATTAAATAAATTTAAAATATTTATATATAAAATTTAAAAAATTAAATAATATTTTTTAACTAGTTATTTTTGGATAAGGCATGCATTGCTATGTTGACCGCTCGTGGCGGCAACAAGGCTGATGTGTTCCACACAAGAAACTTAAATTATATAATGATGACGGCATGAAATATTTAAGAACACGTACATATCCCAGAATCAAGGACCCCGTGGCCTTCTATTAATAAGGCAACAAGGCTGATGTGTTGTTCTATTAATAAGGCACCAAGGCTGATGTGTTCTGCACAATAAACTTAAAATATATAATCATGACAGGGTCAAATATTTAACAATGCAGATGCAAAACCCCATCCGATTTAGGTGGTATGGAAGAAACTATAATCATGAATTTTGTTGGGTATCCGTAGGATATAAGCCGCCGTTAAAAAAAAAAAAAAAAAAAGAGGAAGAAGAAGAAGAGCGAGAGATACTGTAGAGACTTTCTAGAGCCGAGAACAAAGTGAAAAGGTTATGGAAAAAGAAAGAAATGCGCCAGGGAAAGGGATGAAAGGAAGATAGTAAGTGTTTATGTGATTAAGCAACCAACCAACTAAACGAGAGAATCTATTTTATAGCTTTTTCTGGATTTCCACTAGAAGAGAGGCAGAGACGGCCAAGGTTTTTAATGAGCAGGAGAGATGGGCTTTAAGCCTGAGGAGGTGCCAATGGATAGAGCCAATCCGCAAAGGAGCACCGGCCTATCACTGCGTATGGCTTTGCTGATGTCTTTGTCGGTCTCTTTTCGGGTGCTCATCCTTCTCATTCCGTCGCCCGCGGCGAAGTCTCTGGAGTTTGGGCCAGCCAGGATAACGGCCGCGTTACGGAGTCGGTGAGGTGGCGGCAAAAGCGTTGGGCCTCCCAGTCAGAACGGCGCGGTCGGCGAGCAGGTGATGTGACGTGAACATTTGTCGGGTCCGTTGACGTGTCCGCGTTATCCGTCACGCGTAATGGTGCAGCGAAACTTGATGTCGGCAGCTGATTGCGGCACCTCTGAGTCATCCATTGTAAGAACATAGCTCATAGCAGTATAGAAGAATGTTTCCTATGTAAGCCAAGTACTGAAGGCCCAGTACATCATCTTAGAAGAAGACTTAGTAGAGATGATAGAGTAAATTCTATAGGAAGAGTCGAAGATCTTCGACCATTCACTTCTAGAAAACATCAGATAGTTACAGCAGGAGTGTGCTATTTTCCAAATTGGCCATATATTTCGAGAGGCTGAGTCGCCTCCTTTGCTACTCATTATTTTCAAAAAAAAATTTGGACCCGTTGTGTACTTGCCCCTCCACCGTTGTATAATATTTTGTCTCAACTCTGTAGACAATGCTCATGCGAAATTAGTATGAGTGATTGGTTTATCCGAAGAAAAAAAACTTGATGTAGGCCACGTGGCATAGCATGAGAGTCCGAATCATCCTAGTTTTTAGATCATAATGGACGGCCGAGTTGCAATCACAATTCACAGCTGCCTGTGTTTTATAGAATGGTCGTGATACATCCAGTATCGTATATTGTGGGCCTGTATATAGGGACAGGCAGGATGGCGGAAGAGGTCGTCAAGTCAGACGTGCTTCACAGTATTTAATCTTCACATTAAAAATTAAAATATTTTATTAAAATCAAATTAAAATGAAAAATATTATTTCACATGTATGGAAATGAATTGGATTCGGGTGATGAGATGGGTACAAAATATTATTTATTATAAGATTGTGATGCAACGCTTTGATTTTAATATTAAAAAATAAAATAATTACTAGAATAAAATTTATATAAAAATTTTATTGCACACCAAATACTTTAGAATATCAAAATTGAACTGAAAAGCTCTCCCTCAATTCTAATGATAATATTTCATCATCATATTTGAATACTGAATTTTTTCTTCAATGTTTTTAAAAATACAATAGTTTTTAGAGGCCAAAGAGGTGCCAAACCAGTAAGCTAATTGGCATTTTGGTATTTGATATATGTTCTTATCTAATTTTAAATTTTAAATAATAATATTTATAAATAATAAATATATATTATTTATTATATATATACTAAATATGTTATTTAAGATTTTAGATAAAATAAGATAATTTTTTTTCTTTATTAACGGTATAATAAATATTTTATACAACTTTAAATTTTTTAGAAAAAATATTTTAATAAAAAAATTTCGCAAACCAAACTGGTCTTTTATTGTGTTAGCTGGGATTGCCTTTTTCAAAAAAAAAAAAAGCCTCAATAACTCAAAAATATTCCAAAAAAAAGTCCTGTGCTGTATCTTTTGCTCCTTTGAATTGGTAGCAGGGGACGAGCCACTAAATGGAGCAAAGTGAAAAAAAAAAAACTTCTTTTTTCTTTTTTAAGTATTTCTCAGTTAACGTAGCATTGCTCATCAATCTTTATAAATATTTATTCTTCACTTGGATCTGTAGAGGTTCAGCCATTGGGTGTGCCACCTATGCTGGTGGCATTACTTGCTTACTTGCATAAACTAAATTACTTTGCCAAATTATAATTATCATTGATTCCTTTTTTTTTTCACGGCTGAATCATCTTTATTCCAATAAACCATTTCAAAGGAGGCCTCTCTTTTCCAAATTATATGTAAGATTAGTATTAGTATAAATAAAACTAAGTGCATGGATTAATTAATGCCTATCGTGGAAAAATCATGGCATCTAGTGTCAGTTTGACTAATACCAATGAAGATATTCCAGCAGCATATGTTCAAGTAAATGATAGAGGAACTTTGATCTAACAACGTCAGGTTGGGTCCCCAACACTGGGAAATTGGGTGATGCACGGCTCTCTTTCTGAATTCTAAGAGTCAATGCTATGGACTCGTGCCGTTCACCCCCCAAAAAAAATCTTACTGTAATTTTTTTCAAAAAAACTGATGCCTAGACACATAATGCTTGGAAAAGTAATTTTTACGAGTTTGATTGATCATAAAAAGTCACATTTTAGAGTGGCTTGTGTTTAGTCGAATATTTACTATTTTGAAAAAATTATGTAAAATATCTGTTTTGTTCTTAATAAAGACAAAAATTTTATTCCATTCCACCTAAAGGCTTCAGGGTACTTTTAAAAGAAAAAAAACTCTAATTCTCAGCAATGAAAATCGGACTTTTTTTTATATCCTGCATAATTTATTTTGCTATGAAATATGAAAATCTTATTTTCATAAAAAAAACAAATTTTCTATTCTTTTTATAGCTACAGCTAAATATGAGATTTTTTTATTTTTTTATTGACTGCATTTTTTTTAACGAAATAAACGAGACTTATATATGGAGAAATTAATTATTTTATCAGATGGAAGCAGTCAATTAGTGGGGACTGGGACACAACCGCCCTTATGTCATCCCAAGAGGATAAGTTATTTTCATTATACATATAAAAGTCCATGCGTAGGCCCATCTTTTAAGATTCATTGGGATAACACTACTTTAAGACTAGAACCCTAACCTCTTGCTTGAAAAGAAAAGGACGAACAATAGAGCTAATGCTCGGGTACGTACAAGCTGACTTGGGGTCAAACATTGGCCAATTTCTAGTAGATCATCCATGTTTGATTGTTGACAAGTAAATCATGCAGCATATGAAGATCCCGGATATCAGCCTTCATAACAAGAGGTTATCATTTGATGGCTCGAAGATTGAGAAAGTTGTAGGAGTATGGATTATCATCAAATGCCCTACTAGACAAAAATGCCTTTTTTTGGGATAAATTAGATGAATTAAATTAAACGGGAAAAGATACATCCATACGAATTTGAAAAGAAAATATTAGAAAATCGGATAGGAAGATTCGTCTAGTAATCCGATAGAGTAGATCATGTATGGTTTGCCATGTACGATGCCATCCAATCAACAGCACTATTAGCTTCTGTTGCTGGAAATTGGACCCGGGGGCCGCCGTGAAGCCGTGGAAGGAGGAGCTCCGCCACTGCAGGAGGCGGACGGCGGTGCGCCGGCTGGCTGCGTCCTCTGCCGCGGGGGGGTGTGCAAGTCCTGCAAGGAAAGCCGGTGGCCGGGCTCCCCGGCGCCGGCCCTCCGATGCCTAAGTCAGAGGGGGCAAGTATGTGGAGAAAGCAGGGAAGAGAGTATGTGGAGAAGACAGCAAGAACATTCGAATAAGATAAAGAAGGCGAAGAGGATGACGTCCTCAATTGTGTCTGTGCTTTCCCGGCGGGTTCAGTCCCGGGGATCTGTCTCCGTTTTTTTTGTTCCCCCCCTGGTTCTCTCAGGTTCCCTTTTATAGGAGGGGATTACGTTACCTGGGAGGTAACCGGGGGATTTGTCCCTGCTTGTAATAATTGGGCACGATTTGGCCCATTTATGGCGTAGTGGAAAACGGGGCCGAATCAGACCGGAACCAGGGAGTTGTCACGGTCGATCGGACCTGTTGGAGTGGTTGAACCGCCGGCCGTAGCGGGCCTGGGGTCTGTGGATGGTAAGTGCATTTATTACCGAATGAACCAGCGGTCAGGTAGAGCCATACGCTCTGATGGTTCAGTGATCCGGAGATTGTCTTGGGCCGTGTTCATTAAATGCCTGAATGCATCGGAGACTTGAGGGAGTCTCATGCATTAATGGCGGGTCGTGCCGAACGCCTGCGGAGATCTTATGCCTTGATGGCTTGGAGATAGTGGCAGGTCGCAAGCCGTAGGAGTTGTCAAGTCCCTTGAACTTTAGGCGGGGGTTGAACATTTGGTTAAGGCATCGGCTCGGCAAGGGTGCCGAGCCGAGCTGGTCGCCCAATGGGGCGCCCTGTGGCGGGGCTGCTTCGAGTACTCCTGGTCGGCGCCCTTTAGGCGAGCACCTTCTAGCAGAGCGCCTCGGCGCTGTCTCTGGTCGGCACTTTCTAACCGAGCAGCTTATTTTGGTTGGGCACCTCTTGGCGCGCACTCTGGTCGGCGCCTTCTAGTCGAGCGCCTTCCTGGTCGGCATCCTTTGGCCGAGCAGCTTTCTGGTCGGCGATCTTTGGCCGAGCAGCTCTCCGTTCGGCACTCTTTCGCCGAGCAACTTTCCGGCTGGTGCTCTTCGGCCGAGCGCCTCCGTGAATGTATGGCTTGGGGTTCTTCCCCCAACACTACCCCCCGACTTCCGAGCTCCAGTTGGCCATCAGCTGGAGCGCGGGAAGTAGCTTTAATTGGGTCATTACGAATTCCGAAAATTTTGATTTACTGCGCGTTTTGAGTTTATCGAACGCTTCGAGGTGCCTTTAATAGGCGGTGTCTCTTCTTTCCCGAAGAGCTCCATTGCTCGGTCCTTCAACCAGTGGTATAGCAACGCTTGTGCTTGGTAAGGATTTGGGCTCGGAAAGTCTTTCCGAGCTCAGTCCAGAATTCGACCGAGCCCTAAGGCGGTCTCTAGGACTTAAAATTTTTGCGTAATTAGTGAACTTCGACCCTCGCATTGCCGGGGCGGACCAGATTCGTTTCCAACGAATGGGTCGAATGCTCGTCAACTCGTGACGGGAATTCACCGGACTTAGTGTAATGATATGCTGGTGTCATGAGCACTCCTTCGCCGAGGCGATTGAAGACGCTCCTCTGCTCGACGTCCGTTCTTTGAGGACATCGGCAGAGAAAAATCCAAGACAATGTAGAAGCATTAAATGAATGGGTACCTTGTACCATATGCGTCCTTGCGCCGAGGCGACTGAAGACGCTTCTCTGCTCGGACTCCGTTCTTCGAGGACGTCGGCAGAGAAATCCAGAGGCAGAATAGATAATGTAAAAAACATTAAATAAATGGGTACCTTGTACCGTGTGCGTCCTTGCGCCGAGGCGACTGAAGACGCTTCTCTGCTCGGACTCCGTTCTTCGAGGACGTCGGCAGAGAAATCCAGTAATGGGTAATGTAAAGACATTAAATAAATAGGTACCTTGTACCGTATGCGTCCTTGCGCCGAGGCGACTGAAGACGCTTCTCTGCTCGGACTCCGTTCTTCGAGGACGTCGGCAGAGAAATCCAGAAGAGGAAGGAACGAGCCGAGCTCGTTGGTTGAAGCTGGTAAAGAATGAGCCGAGCTTGTTTGGCCAATAAAGACAACATCCCAACGTATCGGGGCATCCCGATGAACCGGGGCATCTCGATGTCTCGAGGCATCCCGGCCGAGGTCGGGGTAGGAGCACGAGCCGAGCTCGTCCAGTCAGAGAGGACCGCTACTCAATAGTCGATGGAGCACGAGCCGAGCTCGTCCGGTCAGAGAGGACCGCTACTCAATAGTCGATGGAGCACGAGCCGAGCTCGTCCGGTCAGAGAGGACCGCTACTCAATACTCAATGGTCGATGGAGCACGAGCCGAGCTCGTCCGGTCAGAGAGGACCGCTACTCAATAGTCGATGGAGCACGAGCCGAGCTCGTCCGGTCAGAGAGGACTGCTACTCAATAGTCGATGGAGCACGAGCCGAGCTCGTCCGGTCAGAGAGGACCGCTACTCAATAGTCCATGGAGCACGAGCCGAGCTCGTCCGGTCAGAGAGGACCGCTACTCAATGGTCGATGGAGCACGAGCCGAGCTCGTCCGGTCAGAGAGGACCGCTACTCAATAGTCAATGGAGCACGAGCCGAGCTCGTCCGGTCAGAGAGGACCGCTACTCAATGGTCGATGGAGCACGAGCCGAGCTCGTCCGGTCAGAGAGGACCGCTACTCAATAGTCGATGGAGCACGAGCCGAGCTCGTCCGGTCAGAGAGGACCGCTACTCAATAGTCAATGGAGCACGAGCCGAGCTCGTCCGGTCAGAGAGGACCGCTACTCAATGGTCGATGGAGCACGAGCCGAGCTCGTCCGGTCAGAGAGGACCGCTACTCAATAGTCGATGGAGCACGAGCCGAGCTCGTCCGATCAGAGAGGACCGCTACTCAATAGTCAATGGAGCACGAGCCGAGCTCGTCCGGTCAGAGAGGACCGCTACTCAATGGTCGATGGAGCACGAGCCGAGCTCGTCCGGTCAGAGAGGACCGCTACTCAATAGTCGATGGAGCACGAGCCGAGCTCGTCCGGTCAGAGAGGACCGCTACTAATGTCTCGACGCCTCGAGCTTCCCGGTAACCGGGGCATCCCGACGTCTCGGGGCATCCTGACCGTGGCCAGGGTGGGAGAATGAGCCGAGCTCGTTGATGGAGAGCGCACCATAAACTCATGGACATCTTTAGGGAGTTCACGCAGGTACTCCATCATCCCGAGGTATCAGGGCATCCCAACCGTGGTTAGGGAAGAAGAATAAACCTGATGCCATGAGTTAATCAAGAAAATTGGTGAGCTCGGAATAAGTTCGCAAACCATCAGTTTATCGTGAAATGAAATTCATAGAGTGAAATTCATAGAATGAAATTTAATGGTTGGATAATGAGGGACCCCTTAGGGTTCTACTGGTGGTACACGCGGAGATTTTCAGAGCTCCAGCTCCGCGGAATGGGAGCCCTATCTAGAGACTCCAATTGATAATCTCCGGGTCGGCGAATGCGCGTGACTCGGTATGGTCCCTCCCAATTTGGGGCCAGCTTCCCTCGCTCAGTTGGTCGGGAGGTTTCAGCTCTTCTTAGGACAAGGTCCCCTGGTCTGAAAGATTTGACCTTGACCCTGGCGTTGTAGTACTGAGCTGTCTTTTGTTGGTATCTCGCCATACGCACTCGGGCGACCTCCCTTGTTTCCTCGATCAGGTCGAGGTTGCCTCTGAGCTGCGAAGAGTTGGAGCTAGTATCGTGGTGCTCGACTCTTGGAGAGGGGAGCCCAATCTCTAGTGGAATGACGGCCTCCGTCCCATATGTCAGGTTGAAGGGAGTCTCGCCGGTGGGGACGCGGAACGTAGTCCGGTAAGCCCACAGGACATTGTATAGGTCTTCGACCCATTGTCCTTTGGATTTGTCGAGCCTGGTTTTGAGGCCCTGCAAAATAGTACGATTTGTTACCTCGGTTTCTCCATTTGTCTGAGGATGCGCGACCGAGGTGAAGCGGTGGTCAATGCCAAGCTCGGAGCAGAACTCTCTGAAATGGATGTTGTCGAACTGGCGACCGTTGTCAGAGATAAGGATGCGGGGGAGCCCAAATCTGCAAATGATGGACTTCCAAACGAAATCCCGCATCTTCTGCTCGGTGATCCGGGCGAGGGGCTCAGCTTCCACCCACTTAGTGAAGTAGTCGATGGAGACGACCAGGAACTTCCTTTGCCCGGTGGCCAGAGGAAATGGCCCGAGGATGTCAATTCCCCACTGGGCAAAAGGCCAAGGGGAGCTGATAGAAGTCAAAGGAGCCGAGGGCCGGCGCTGAACATTGGCGTTCCTTTGGCACCGGTCGCATCTTTGGACGAAATCCATAGCATCCTTCTGGAGTGTCGGCCAATAATATCCTTGGCGCAAAATTTTGTGGGCCAGCGCTCGCCCTCCTAGATGGTTTCCACAAATTCCTTCGTGGACTTCGCGCAGGGCATAATTAGCTTCTGTTGGGCGAAGGCATCTGAGAAGGGGAGAGGTGAAGGATTTTCGATAGAGCTTTCCCTCGTATAGTATGTATCGGGTGGCGAGGCGCTTAATTCAGCGAGCCTCTCGTACATCAGCAGGGAGGGTTTCGTCTTGCAGATAGCTGATGAGTCCATCCATCCAGCTTGGCTCGAGCTCGGTGCAGAGGGTCTGCTCGGGCTCGTCTGTGCTGGACTTTTGGAGATATTCCAGGACTGCCTCTTTGGGAAGCTCGCTCATGCGAGAGGACGCCAGCTTTGATAGCTGGTCGGCCCTGAGATTCTCCGACCTGGCAATATATTGAATGTGGAAAGAGTCCAAGGTCGAGGCGAGATTCCGTACCTTCTGGAGATACTTCTGCATGGTCGGGTCTCTGGCTTCAAAGTCGCCCACAATTTGGTTGACGACGAGCTGAGAATCACTGAAGGCCTTCAAGTCCTTCACTCCTAGCTCTTTGGCTAGCTTAAGCCCGGCGACGAGCGCTTCATACTCCGCCATGTTATTGGAAGCAGGAAACTCGAGGCGCAGGGCCTGCTCGGCGACCACCCCCTCCGGGCTGGTGAGAATAAATCCTGCTCCACTACCCCTCGAGTTTGAAGAGCCATCGACATGTAGAGCCCATGTAAAACTCGGGGTCCGCTCCAGCGGTGGCTCGGGTTCAGGCTCGACCTCATCTGGTATGGTGCACTCGGCTATAAAGTCTGCGAGTGCTTGTGCTTTGATCGCCTGTCTGGGCCGGTATTCAATGTCGAATTCCCCGAGCTCAATGGCCCATTTAGTGATCCGACCCGCACGATCTGATCTCTGCAGGATCTGCTTGATCGGCTGGTCAGTCAGCACAGTCACTGTGTGAGCTTGGAAGTAGGGTCGGAGCCTCCGAGCTGAGATGACCAAAGCATAGGCGGTCTTCTCAATCGGGGTGGACTCTTCGGGCGGGGCGGATTCTTAGCTCGTCGTGGAGACGGGCTTCTGGGTCGGTCGCGCTCCTCGCGGCGTCTTTTCTTGGAGTTCTGCTCGGTTCCACTCCGCCTAACTGCCACGGCCTCTTCTGCCTTGGCATACTTCCGCGCCCGAGCGAACATTTCGGTGAGGTCCGTGGGGAAATTCTTCTTGATCGAGAAGAGGAATCTGTAGGACCGGGCTCCAGTCTTCAATGCTGACATGGCGATTGACTGGTCAAGCTCCCGAACCTCCCATGTTGCGGCGGTGAACCGGTCCAAGTACTCCTTGAAGGATTCTCCCTCCTTTTGTTTGATGTCAAGGAGGGAGTCAGATGTCCGCCGCTGGGGCTGGCTGGCGGCAAAGTTGCCAGCAAATTGTCTGCCGAGCTGCTCAAAGGAAGAGACAGTACTCGGCTTCAGCCCGGTAAACCAAAGCCGGGCTGGCCCTCGGAGTGTTGCCGGGAAAGCTTTGCACATCATGGCCTCCGAGGCTCCTTGTAGGGCCATTAAGACCCGGTAACTCTCCAGGTGGTCCAGGGGATCAGCCTTGCCGTTGTAGGGCTCCACCTGGGGCATCTTGAACCGTGGTGGGACCGGTTCATCTTCGATCTCCGGAGAGAAGGGCGACTTCGTATTGAACTCGAAGTCGCCGTTATGTCCCGATTTTCTCCCGTGGAGTGCCTGGATTTGGTGCTCCAGCTTTTCGACCTTCTTGTCGAGTTCATCATTCTGGAGGATCGCTACAGCGGTTCCTCCGGGTGCAGGTTGCCCTGGAACCGACTCGGCTTCTGAAGGCTGTGGCCAGCCTCCGTGATCTCTGACTGGGTGCTCTCTCCAGAGGGAGGCCTGGACTTGAGAGTCCTGACCTCGAAGAGGAAGCCCGCTTGTAGGGGGCTCCAGTTGAACTGGAGCCGGGGGAGGCGGTGCTGCTGGAATGCCCCTGGGTTGCAAGCTTTGGACGGCGGTAGCCAACGCCTGCACTTGCTGTACCAGGGCATCAAATTGTTCCGGTTGAACTTGAGGTGCTGGCTCAACCGGGGGTGGTGAGTTCCGAACGGAACATTCTGAGCTTGGTGGAGGACGTCGAGAGGCGTTGGAAGCCCCTTTGCTTCTTAGCTTCATGGTAGCGAACTCGGGCCCTTCCTCTAGCGCCAACTGTTGCTGGAAATTGGACCCGGGGGCCGCCGTGAAGCCGTGGAAGGAGGAGCTCCGCCGCTGCAGGAGGCGGACGGCGGTGCGCCGGCTGGCTGCGTCCTCCGCCGCGGGGGGGGTGTGCAAGTCCTGCAAGGAAAGCCGGTGGCCGGGCTCCCCGGCGCCGGCCCTCCGATGCCTAAGTCAGAGGGGGCAAGTATGTGGAGAAAGCAGGGAAGAGAGTATGTGGAGAAGACAGCAAGAACATTCGAATAAGATAAAGAAGGCGAAGGGGATGACGTCCTCAATTGTGTCTGTGCTTTCCCGGCGGGTTCAGTCCCGGGGATCTGTCTCCGTTTTTTTTGTTCCCCCCCCTTGGTTCTCTCAGGTTTCCTTTTATAGGAGGGGATTACGTTACCTGGGAGGTAACCGGGGGATTTGTCCCTGCTTGTAATAATTGGGCACGATTTGGCCCATTTATGGCGTAGTGAAAAACGGAGCCGAATCAGACCGGAACCAGGGAGTTGTCACGGTCGATCGGACCTGTTGGAGTGGTTGAACCGCCGGCCGTAGCGGGCCTGGGGTCTGTGGATGGTAAGTGCATTTATTACCGAATGAACCGGCGGTCAGGTAGAGCCATACGCTCTGATGGTTCAGTGATCCGGAGATCGTCTTGGGCCGTGTTCATTAAATGCCTGAGTGCATCGGAGACTTGAGGGAGTCTCATGCATTAATGGCGGGTCGTGCCGAACGCCTGCGGAGATCTTATGCCTTGATGGCTTGGAGATAGTGGCAGGTCGCAAGCCGTAGGAGTTGTCAAGTCCCTTGGACTTTAGGCGGGGGTTGAACATTTGGTTAAGGCATCGGCTCGGCAAGGGTGCCGAGCCGAGCTGGTCGCCCAATGGGGCGCCCTGTGGCGGGGCTGCTTCGAGTACTCCTGGTCGGCGCCCTTCAGGCGAGCACCTTCTAGTAGAGCGCCTCGGCGCTGTCTCTGGTCGGCACTTTCTAACCGAGCAGCTTATTTTGGTTGGGCACCTCTTGGCGCGCACTCTGGTCGGCGCCTTCTAGTCGAGCGCCTTCCTGGTCGGCATCCTTTGGCCGAGCAGCTTTCTGGTCGGCGATCTTTGGCCGAGCAGCTCTCCGTTCGGCACTCTTTCGCCGAGCAACTTTCCGGCTGGTGCTCTTCGGCCGAGCGCCTCCGTGAATGTATGGCTTGGGGTTCTTCCCCCAACAGCTTCCAATGAGCAGCATTAATCTCCAGCAATTCTGTAGAAGTGGATGAATCTTATCCTCAACAAGGAAGGAAATGAGCGAGTCATTTGATAATCATCATAAAGTCATCTTCTAAATAAAATTGTGAAGCCTGTAGTGTGTAAACAACATAATTTAGATATTTCCATGCCGCCTGCAACCCAATCATTGGAACTATGGTATCAAATATTCTAACACCATCTATCACTGTAAAAATATCACTAGCATTGCGAATGACAAAACCTGCTCCACCTAAATTACCTCTCTCTACTATAATACCATCAAAATTGATCTTGAGGAAGTAAGAGAGTAATGGCTCCTAAGAAAAACATATTATTTAGAGAGACACAGAGACTATGAAAAAAAAGAGTCATAAATTGCTTCTACTGTCGAAGATCTTTCTGCAACAACCGCCTTAAGATATTCATAAGCCTGGGTGGGCGCTTTCAGAAAAATTAGCCTAGCACTCAGCTGCATAGCTCAGAAGATGTGATCATTTCCTACCAACCAAATATTAAAACCAATATAACAAGCTACAATTGCTTTCTCCCTACAAGCATTATTGAATAATCTCTCTCTGATAATGCAAAGGAACTCCTCAACTTAATTTTCCAAGTTTTAGGGTTCCGTTTTTTATTGCTGGGATCACAGCCGTTCATTATGCTGTTCTCTCAAGCCTACATGCACGATGCCTGATGAATCCTATTATTTATCACGATTCAGACCAGGGAGGGCTTTAATCTGGCCGGCCAACTGGAGCACTACAAGAACTTGGGCCGGCCCTGGGAGGGTTCATTCAAAGCTTGTACCGGCCCAGGGTAGAGAATTCAAAACCGATGAAAATTTCGGGTCGGGCATGGGTTGAGGTGCCTGGGAACCCGACCCACCTGAAACCGACATTGTTAAATAAATTAAACTATTAAATAAAATTCTATATAATATCTACCAATCGAGGGTGCCCATCCGTCCGTCATCCTCTTCTTTCTCTCGATTCTAGGGTTTCGTCCGGCTCGTCCTTTACCCCCTTGCTGTCTTTGATCCCAAGGATTTTGATTCGGCGTTCGGATCGATCGATTCTTGATTCCTTTCGAAGAAGAAGGGAGGGATGTACAACGGAATCGGGCTGACGACCCCGCGGGGGTCGGGCACCAACGGCTACATCCAGACCAACAAGTTCTTCGTCAAGCCGAAGGCCGTCCCCGCCAGGGCTGACGCCTCCTATGACGGCGCCGGCGCTCTCCCGGAGGGCGCCGTCCGGAAGCCCAACAAGGACATCCTCGAGCACGACCGCAAGCGCCAGATCCAGCTCCGCCTCCTCGTCCTCCAGGAAACCCTAGCAGATCAGGGCTACACGGAGGACGAGATCGCCGAGAAGCTCCAGGAAACGCAGAAGAACCTGGAGGCTGAAGCGGCCGCCGCCGCCGCTGATGTACGTAGCGGTGCTCCTCCTCTCCCCGGCAAGAGGTTTTGATCTCTCTCTTCTATTTCTGTCTGTTGCTTTCTTGTTTATGTTGCCATCTTTGATTATTCATAAAATTTTGGGGCGGGAGGTCGTTTCCCTGGTTCACCAACCTAGGGTTTTAATGCTTTCCACCAAGATCCCTAAGCTTAGAAAACAAGAAAAAAGGTGTTGTTTGGGTCTCTTTTTTTTTCATTTTAATGAATGTCAAGTCTATAATTGAGTTGCTGATGACAATCAAAGAGTTCTCGTTTCAGAACAATATACCCTCAGGTTCATGCCCTTAAAATATGTTGGAAGTCTATAGCATCATCTTGTTTCTGGTTTTATTAGGCACTGGCAAACTTCTTTCTGGCTAATTTGGATCGGCATATATGAAGACTTCGGGGAAGTGTATCTGAACATCTATATCTGTTTTGAATAACAATAATTCTAGATCACGGTCCGTTTCATATTGTAATTGTATTATATTTAAACTTTGTTGATATGGGTTAAGTATGTCTTTGGTCGGCAGGATGAATCTGTAAGTTTCTGGTGGGTCACAGTTTGGTTCATTTGGTACATGCATATGGTAGACAGATTGTGATCAAGGTATGCATGTTAAATATTTTTGTTCAAGGGACATGGTAACAATATGCCAGTGGGGGTGAGTGGACAACTGTAGATACGTTGAGATCATGCTCCATACTCTGTCTTATTTTGTGTATATAGTCGCAGATTGGTTGGACGTGCACATGCACAGACAGAGAGAGAGAGAGAGATGGCTAGTAACCAAAAATGGATGGGTGGGAATGGTTAAAACCTATGCTTAGCTTCAGGTAGTCGTCGGTTAAGGAATATCAATAACTAATTGAGCATGAAGAATTTAGACAATGTGATTAGAGGGCCAAGTTGCCTTATGTACATTGGTTTAGTTATTAAAATAAAGCTATGTTTCGGGTCATTCTAGCTATGTGCTAATGTTGTCCTACAACCCTGAGTGGGGAGAGAGATAGGTTTCTCATGAGGGGAGTGATCAATTTCATTGTAGTTAGAGCATGTGGATGCATTATGACTAAAGAATTGGCAAGCCTTGTGGATGATAAGGATGCTAGGTTAAGGAATCAGATTAAGAGTGAAAATACTTTTACCCAAGTACCTTCAAGAGTGGTCTGTGTGCTTGGAGAGGCATTATCAAGGTACTGAGAAGCTTGAAGGAAGATTTTAGTGCCTTTTTAGTAAATGCAATAATACAGGCTTGCTGGATGATGTTGATGTTGGATTCTCTTATCTGCCTCTCATACAGCAAGAGTCATGCCTTTCCTTCACGTCTTGGGAAAGGAATGATGTGAGCTGGTGGTTGGTAATCTTTTGGGAATTAAGTGTTACAACATTTTTGCTCATTGGAAAAATGCTTTGTAGAGAAGACTTAGATAAGACAAATTAATATAGATGTCATGCATCCTATGCTAGGATGTTTGATGTTTAAGTTGATTTATAAGAGTTGTGGTGCATGTTATGTGCCAAAATAGGTCGGATGACATTTGGCAATTTCTCATTTGTCCTTGTATAACACTTTGGAGACCCATATTTTCCCCTGAATAACTTTGTTTGGAATGTATGATTATCATGCTATCATGCACTCTAATCAATCTTTACAAGTGTTGGGTTGATATTCTGGAGTGCATGCTCTTTTTGTCATTTTAAGTTTTGATATAAGACCTTGTCTTGCCCCTATTGCTATCTTTCTCTAGGGTATCCATGGCTCAACAAGTGTAAACACAAAACATTAATCCTTTTCCATTTTTATGTCTTTATTAGACAAGGTCTGTAGGAATTGGGCTACCTGACATGAGGTAGTGCTCTCTCAGATATTTGTTAACTCCCCAAATCTTGGTGAAGGATTAATCCTAGGTCTCTTGGCAGCAATAGTTTTTACCAACTTTTTATGCTGGCACCATAAGAACATTATTCCTTTTCTTTTCATTCTCTCATTATGATATATTTTGCCATATTTGTCTTCATAGAGATTGATTTAACTTGATATGCAACTCGCTTCTTTTGGGGTTTGTTTTCAAATGAATAATGTATGGCTTTTTCCTTTTACCTTTTTACCTATTCATCCTTGAATGAAATGGTTAATTTGGATCCTATTTTAAGATATATAAAACATGGATGATTACACACTGATGCCCTAATGCACCTTTTTTTTTTAAGTTGTAAACAAAGACTTTAGCTTGTTGTTGGCTTGTTCTGTGTTGCTAAAGCATTGATGTAGCAATTGGGAATATGCCAAAGTCGATACTTGATTGATTCTTACCATATTTTTATTGCTTTGTTGTTATATTCGATTCCCATTCTCATGTTTTCTCATATTCTTGTTCATTTTTTAAAGTTTTTCTTATTTTTATATGCTTCAACCTCCTTTCGCTGAAATAAGCTCTAAAATGGAAATCTTAACATTTGCAGCTAATAAGATGAAAAATGAAAGCAAAGGAAAGGGCCTCAAATTTGCATAGTAGAGGGTCTTTTTTCTTACGTACATTCATAGGATTTCAAAGCATCAATGATTTCTTTGAGAAGAACAATTTGCTTGTCTACAGCTTGGATTACCGAAAGCTACTCAAGTTTATGATATTCTGTAGTAATGATTTAGATCTATACAATTATTTTAAATTTGACTCTTAAAATGATGAATTGATTTTCTCATCAAGGTCGATGCAGTGGTAGGATTAGCTTAGCTCTGTAATTTTCTATAAGCTATATATCGAAGGTTAGATAATAATAAGGATTTAAGTGCCGGTGCATCCTGGACTGCATCGGATACAATATCAGTACCAGTATGCTCTCATGCGAATATCGTATAGGTACATGTATAATATGCTCATTTGTGCTGTTTTGGCACATGCAGGCGTTCTATAGTTTGGTATGGAAGTGTAATGTACTGGTCCCTAACCTATCAGTAAGGTACCATTATGTGTATAGATGCTGGGATGATTCCCACATTGAGAAGGGTTTCTTGGGAAACTGAACTGAGAAACTGGTGCAAAGCATTTGTTTTATGAAGTGCAAAATTTGGGTTTCCCACTTTTGTATTACATGTGAATGAGAACTCCTACAAGATACCTGTTGGAAAAGGGACTTTTTGTATATTATTATAAACCGGGATCAATGGTTGAAAGGGGCTTGATAAAAACACCCTTATAATATCATTTTATGCATCTTTTTTCTCACATCAGAGCATGTGGAGAGTGTTATTATAAGGAGACTTTACAAATATCCATATAAAATTGTATATATGAAATTTATCAAACTTTGCTGAGCACAAGAAAACAATAAGAAACTGATACATAAACTAGAATCGTCATAGTTTCATATCACCTCATAGATTTTTTTTGATATATACAATTTTCTGCCTATATTAACATAGCATATCTCATTTCTGACATTATGATTTTTTTTCTGTCATCATTTCCCGTCTGACTTCTTTATTTTTTTCCCATACCAGATTCTATGTTGATAACTGTGGTGACTATGAGAATGTGTACTGGTACTCTAAACCTTGGTTGGTAAAAAGGAGCACACAGTATGAAAACATAATGTGCCATAAGTGACATTTATGTTTTAACTATAGATTGCTTGTTAATGTGCCATAAGTATCTGAATGTTTATGTGTGCCCTGAGCTTTTTTAAAGCTTCTGTTTCAGTAGTTACTTCTCAATCTTCCTTAAAGGAAAGATAGGGCTGAATAAGCTGAAAGGTCCTATTTGGATGTTGCATTGTGGGTGTTAACTATATTTTAAGGTTTAACCAGTTTTACTTATGGTATTATTATGTTTTAGGTTTACAGATACACAGACCCATCATATTGCTGCACTTAAGGAGAAACAACTTGAAACTTTGAGAGCAGCTCTTAAGATAGAAGACAGGAAGAAATCATCTGAACATGAACAACAAGAAGAAAATCAGCAGGACAAAGAAAGTGACTTAGAGCCTGGAGAACTTGTTGATGAGAAATATCAAGAGCATAAAAGGAATCCAAAGGACTCTGACAGGCAACAGGAAAAATATGATGACAGACATGTGGATAGTAAGAGGAAAAAACAGGTGGTGGAAAGATTCGGAAGTGAGAAAGGTCTGAAGGACATAAACGAGAAGGAAAAGAAGAACAATGAAGGCAGGAGGTCTCCAAATGATGAGCTGAAGCACCATGACAAAGATATCAGAAAGGGAAAATACAAGGATGGTTCCGATAGTGATAGCAGTAGAAGTATTGAATTGGAAAAGAGGAAACATGGAAAAAGTGTGCGCAGACATGATTCTGAAGATGATTCTGATGTCCGGAGCAAGAAGCGGCTTGGAAAAAGTGCACGCAGACATGATTTTGATGTCCCAAGCAGTCAGAAGGACAAAAAAAGGGGTTTCAAAATGCAAGGAAAGAAGAATGAAAATCAGCAAACTGATGATTCCGATTCTGTTAGTGACTCATCATCAGATTCTGACAGTGAATCTGAGGAGGAAAATGCCAGAAGAGAACCAGAGAAATATGTCAAGAAACATAGGAGGCATGATACTGATTCAGATTCAGACAGAAATGCTCAGGACAAGAAAAAACTTGTGGGGGGGCAATGGACAAAAAATAAGAGACATGACTCTGATTCAGATTCAGACAGAAATGCTCAGGACAAGAAAAAACATGTGGGGAGGCAATGGACAAAAAATAAGAGACATGACTCTGATGATTTGGAACCAGAAACTGATGATGATGAGAAAAGCAGAAAGCAAGCAGACAAACATCGCAGACCCATTGGAAGGTACAAGAGCAGCGACTCTGAATCTGACGATCGAAAGAAAAATGCCATCAATTATAGGAAACATGGAAAAAGCAGCAGAAGGCATGATTCTGAAGATTCAGAATATGATACTGATGATGAAAAGAAAAGGAGAACAAAGGGGATGGGGAAACATGGTGAATCCAGCAAAAGACGCAAGACCAAGGACTCAGATACTGACAGTGAAAAGAAAATTGCCATCAATCTCAAGAAACATGAGAAAAACAGGAGACATGATTCTGAGGATCCAGATTATGATACTGAAGATGAAAAGAACCTAAAAAAAGGGATGGAGAGTAGCAAACTAAGCAGATGGCATATGAATTATGATTTTGACTCTGACAGTGAAAAGAAAAATAAGAGCAGAAAACATAGTGCTTCTCATGAATCTCATCATGTTAGATCAAGGAAGGTTGCTGAAGGGAAAACACGTGGTAACAGGAGAATGGGGAGAAGGCATGATACTGATGATGAGAGCTCCTATACTGATAGTGGTAAGGAAACTGCTGGCAATCAAGTTGTGAAATACAGTAAATCTAAACAGAAGCAAGATTCAGTGACTGATGACAGTGGAAGCCAGAGCTCTTACTCTAGCAGTGACACAAATTCTGATAATAGCAATAGGCCCGTGAAGCAGGATAGGAGAAAAACAGGCAGGCGGGATAATAACAGAAATGCTGGAAGTGAGCGTCAAAATGGTAATGACAGTATTAAGAGAGAATACTCAGATATTCCAAAGAAGGCTGAAAGAACTAACCAGTTTGAATCAAGGCAAGATAGGAAGGACATTGATGACCACGGAAGCCAGGAAGCAAAGAAAAGGAGAGAGGCTGTACATGGTCGCCCATATGCTGGTGTACGGGAATCGAAATCTACTAGTGTTGGTTTAGTAGAAGGGGAGAGAAGGAGAGAGAGTGAGAGCAGAGGTCATAAGAACTACCATGGAAGCCGAGAAGAACGGAAGAGGGAGGACAACTCCGTATTGCAAAAAGTTGGTGATAAACGGGCATTAGAAGAACATGTAAATGAAGATAAGTATGGTAGCAGAAGGTACAGTAAAGATGAGCAGAGCTATGATGGTGCTAAGAGGAGAAGATATGAAGATTCTCGGCAGTACCGAAGGCATGATAGGTATGACCATCGTTCCACTGAAGATGCGGGCCGACGCAGGCACTGATGCGCCTGTTCTTGTACCTGAAATGGTGAGCATTATTTTGCTTACACTTCCCAGAAAATCTAATGTGGTCTGACCAGAATTTCCAACCACCTCAAATGGTTGCACCCTTTTAATCATAATTTAAGAAATGGTGAACATTATTATTTGCTTCCTAGAAAATTTAATGTGGTCTGACCTGAATTTCCCAAATGGTTGCACCCTTTCAATCATAACTCAGCAAATAAGAATCAATTGTCCGTGGCATGCAAAATGAAGTGTTATTGTATCATTCACTCAAAAAAACAGAATGTATAATTTTATCATGAGCACTCAGAATAGTACATCCACATGTAGATGGCTGTCTTATCGTAAGAAATGCTGCTTTTTGCTTGGTCCTCTTTTGCATGGACAATCTGGCCGCAATCTTGATGTGATGTATGATCCGCAAAAGGAATTACATACAATTCAGTAGAAATAGCGAATGGAGCTTCTTCTGCAACATATTTTTATTTTAGGAAAGAAGAAATATATGAATTATGAGAAACATCTCCTGAGAGCTATGGAGTTTTACTTGCCAGTGTAGCTTTCTTGTATTCCGTATCTGTTTTGGAGAAGGCAGCCCCATCAAACTATATTTAAGGGTTTCTATCTTTCTCGTGTGCAATATGATTGCTCTAGCTGAATTTCTAACATTTTATTTTATTTTCCTCTTGTAGGTGAGGCATGGCTTGTGGTAGAGAATGAGCTTTGAAGCGTAAAATTCTGATGGCGTCTTTGGTTATGTACTTGATGTTGTAGTGGCTGCAAACCTGTTCCTGGCAGCAAAAAAATAATTAAAACTTGATTAGGGTGTTCCATAATATGCTTGCACTTGCAACCATGTAATGGGGTCTAACTTGATTATAGTGTTCCATAATATGCTCGCACTTGCAATCAGGTAATGTTCTAGGTTTCCTTCAATGAGTATTTTATCCGAATTACCATTAAGATTCACTATATGCCTGTGGCAGAACTGGTTCAGGAATACCGTGTTTGTTAAAAGCAGCATGTTTCCTTTTTCTTTTTTTGTTGTTGATGGTATCCTTTACTTTGCCAATGTTGGCCGCTTTTGGAACTTTTAGGTGGGCTGTGTACAAGGTTTTGCTAAATCCAAGCATTAATAGATTTTGGTGTTTTCAGCTGACACTTTTAACTGCTCGTGCAGGGGAAATAAAAGTTATGTTGGTTTAGTCCAATTTATTTACAGCATGATGGCTATTATTATACTGAAGATATTAAAAAAATTGATTCTATTTTTGATTTTTGTAATATCTATGATTTGTTTAGGAGATTATCGAAATTTAACATGATGCGGCACCCTTTTGCAGTGCCGATGATGCCATGTTGTATTTCTGTAAGAAAGCGTCAAAAGACTCAAAACCGACTGGTTGGTAGGTCATGTCACGGAAAAAGTAGGATGTTGTGGGTGATGGGAAAAATTCAAGAAGTAATATTTATTACATTGTGCAGGTTTGTATCATTTACTGTAAGTAGGTACTCTTCGATTATATTTGTCCGGTGGCCAGGTCCCCGAGGCTATATGATAACTAGGATAAGAAGTCCACTCTTAGTTGACGCCATGTATTGGTCTCTTTCCAGAATGCAGCTTAGAAACTCGATAATTGCTTCAAGGGCCCTTGTAGGGAGGCGTTCGCGGGCGCACGCAAAATACCGGAACGGGTGAAGTCCAGATCCTCTTGAGATCGATGATGAGATTGGCTCCTCATTTTTAGACATATTACCGCCGGAAATCAGGTGGTCCAGTTCTACAAAGGACGTGGTTGCAGCCAATTTAAGCTAGTACGAATCAACTCTGACTCACACAGCAAACCAACTTGTTAATGTATTGGTGCTTTGCTGGTATCATATGGTCAATACAGAGGGAACAAGTCGGTATACCAGATTTTGATACAAACAGAAAAATTTTAGCTATGCTCGCTCTAACCATTAACAATCAGCTGACTGGTTGCCCCCTCATTATGTATATTCTCATGATCCTGAAACCATGTAATCGGTCTACCGGATGCCAAATATTTTACATGCAAGGATGTGGGGAAGCAACGCAATCACCATGGACCCAACCTTATAGCCATGTTGCAGTGGTGTGATGCTGTCTACTTGCATAAGAAAATATCCATCTGGTTTGAATGGCAAACGGTTGTGACTGCAGAAATCCTGCTATTACACAAAAGAATGCAAAATGCTTTGAACAAACCGAGGGATAAACACAAAGAGAGATTGCTAGAGTAATCATGAGTTACTGTTTCATGTGACATAAAAATATGCTTTGAGTTATGATTCTTTCCTTCACCAGTGAGTCGTGGTACTAGTGTCTATTATAACGAGGACTCGGGTACGCTAGGTTTGTACAATATCTAAGAAAACCAGCTTCACAAACAAACTCTCGTAGAAAGCTGCAGAGATGTCATAATTATATTGGCTGGTGATATTTTCTGGGCTTGTGGTTGTGAACCCATGCTGCAGCCACTCATGACTTAAAAAGCATCCATGAGACAAATCATTAGAAATCACGGCACCTGAAACTGATATACCACAAGGAATGAAGGAAATAGAAAACACAGTAAAGTTCATACAAATATGAGGAAATGATGCTAGAAGCAGTTTGCTAATCTCAACCTGACAAAGAATCACTCAGTCTGCGGCCACTGGTTTCAAAGGGGAAGAAACACACGGCCATTCCTGAAAGGAATATTACAAGTTCAAATAAAATAATTGCCAGAGTCTGATGGCAGGCATGTACCAGACTGACAGCCACAAGTGGACACACAGCCCCACCGATTCTTCCCACCGAACTTGCGGTTCCTATGCCAGTAGTCCTGACGGAGGTTGGGTATATCTGACAGAAAAAAGTCACAAGGCCAATTCAGATCCCGCAAGAAGTCTTGTATCTAGAATAATGCATATGGCAAGTGATCAAAGTAACAACACCCGGCAGCAGAAGCTTTATGAAATTCTGTGAATTTCCATGGTCATGCAACAATAGAGCAATTAATTTTTTTTGGCAATGTATATATGTCAATAGAAGTAGATGCTTCTGGTGATCTATTAGCAAGGCAGAAGAAAAGGGTAAAAAATTAGATTACCGGAGTTAGATGATGAATTCCTAGGAGCTGCAATATGCCGGCAAATGATGCTTTCTTTTTCACTTGACCAGAAAAAATAAGAGTTGCTTGGTGGCAATATAATGGAAACCAAATCATGCTGAATATGCAAAAAAAGTGGCAACTGAAGCAGAGCAGCATATTCATGTTCCTTTTTTTTTGAGGTACTTTATAAGTCATTCGATTTTTCCAATTTCTCCCAAATCAAATAAAAGGTGGGCCAGTGTCATATTAAAGAGGCAGAATATGAATTTTTTGATTTAATTCTTGACGTGTAAAA